>NW_006785433.1:268933-279051 GCF_000442215.2 Lipotes vexillifer | reverse complement strand
CACACACACACACACACACACACACACACACACACACACACACACACACACACACACTTGCTTTCACATCATGAATTGGAGGTTTCTTTAGGGTGTTTTGTAACAGTTCCTGGAAGGATTAAGCCCATTGGTTGGTCACAGCTAAGTGCTGATTATTTTGGATCAGATCATTACCTTGCTGAGAAAAATTTCCTGACTTGGAGTTCAGCCTTGGACAGGATGGCCGGGAAGGAAAAGGAAGGCTGTGCTTAGCAGCAGCTGCTGGGTCAGGGAGTTTCCTGCTGCTCCGTACCTCAGCGGTGGTCTTTGGGGAAGGTACTGAACTCCATCTTTATAAGTTCTCTCCAGAACCTCTTCCTTTGAGTCACCCAAGGGACTGCTTGTGTGGCTATTCCACTCCCCATCTGGTCATTACTGGGGGTCAAGGAAAGAATCCCCATATTCTTATCTGCAGGTAAAACTTTTTACCATGAAATGAAGCACTAACTACTACCTATACTAAAGGAAGGGGATGGACATTATTTGCTGTTCCTGTTATTTTATTAATATCAGGTAAATATGTATATAGTTTTAAACTGATTGAATCGATGTAGTTAATGCTCCTCTCTGAGAAAAATAGCCAATTTTGAAAATGTACCTCTTATGCTGTAATTTTCATTAGGTAAACAAAAAACATATGATCTAAACCTTGTTTAGAATAGATATTCGCCAATGGAGAATTATTTGCAATATGTCTAAAGTTCTCTAAATTTCTACCTTCTGTTAATTAACTGGAAAAATCTTGTTTTTTCATTTTTTAAGGAGATATACATTATACATGGTAGAAATCAAGCTATAAAAATTTTAACTAATTCTGTTTCTTTCTCTATGCCCATTTTATAATGATACCCTATTAGCAGCAAGTTCAAAAGCAGCATGTTTAATAAACTGGGGCATTTGCCATATGGCACTGAACTCATACTAATGTAGTGTGACCCTGGCTTTCTAAGTGTGGGCTGGCAGTTTCCAATCCGTACTTGGGTCCTGACATTCATCAAACTTCAGGGAGTCCATATGCCTGGGTCTGTGTGGTTTAGGGTAATGAAGAAATTTCAGAAAACTCAAATGTTAATCTCCCATGTAAAAGCATTGTTTTTCAAAGATCTTTAAAGACACATTTAGCCTTCATTTGGCATGGCAGCTGAGATGAAAATATTTGCATTTCTAGACCACATTCCCTCTCTCTTCAGGACGAGTGGATTCTTAAATGTGGCTTGGGAAGGGAAGGCACATTGTTCATCTGCCATCTTCTGTTCCACCAATTTATCACAGATGCTTAAGGGGGGGCTAAGTGTGGGTAGAAGCAAAACCTTGTTTCTTTGACTTTACATTCTTATCTGTAAAATACAGAATTGAGGCTGTTCCCTGCCTTTCTGGCTTTCACAATCTAAGATTAATTACCTCTTTCCAAAATAATCTCAATTTTAGATTTATAAATCCATCTATTTACACACATAGAGTATTCATTTCTGCAGAATGTCATTTTAAAAAATCTTATTTATTGCACTGACATGTGGGGGGCCCAGCAAACATTTATTGAATACTTGCTGGTGCAAATCTTCTTGCTAGATGCTTTTACTCATGAACCTGTTTACGCCTCACAATAACTCTAAACATTTAAGGAAGCCACAATTCAGACGTTAGATAACTTGTTCAAAGTTCCAAAGACAATTAAGTGGTAGGGCAGGGCCAACATTTGAAACCATTTGTCTGTTTCCAAAATTAAGAACTATTTACTATGCCACTCTGCCTCTGACATTAGCATCTATTCTTAATATTTAGATTAAATTCTGTGCATTTATACAGGATCTTCATTTAGTTAAAAGGTAAACCATAAATAACAGAACCTGGGTTAAACTTCAGAGCTTTTCATCAGAGTAGATGGATCATTTAGAGAAAGTTAATTTTCTGTCACTGACAGATCCTGGGAGAAGAGAGATGACCATTGTGGGAAAGTTTCCAGCTGGGATAGGAAATGGACCAAATATGAATTAGCAGTATCACCTATGAAGTATTCTTGCCAGTAGTGAGTTTATTCAAATTTTTGTTACACCTTCTACTTCATACAGAATTCAGAAACTAGACAAACAACTGGCACCACAAGGAAATAAACAAATCTAGGAGGCAGGTCATCTTGTAGACAACTGGTCTGGACTTTTCAACAATTAATACCATGGTACAAAAAGAGAGTGGGGAGGAGGTGTTTTAGAGTTACATAATGAGCAAATGCTATCCATGATACTTCAGAGGATACTGATTTGAACAAATGAGCTACAAAAAAATTTTTTGGAGCAATTTGGGGTTTTTAAGTATGGTATTAAGGAATTACTGGTAAGTTTTGTCAGGTATGATAATGGTATTGTGATTATATAAGAAAATATCCTTAGTTAAAGATGCATGCTGAAGTATTAGGGAGTGAAATATATCTGTAACTTATGTTAAAATATTTCAACAAAAAATTAAAGCAAATATGGCAAAATGCTAAAGAAATTTATTTTAATTCCTGAGCTCAAAGGAATGGGCAGTAGGAGAACTGCTATTAGCAAAACACTACTTATTTTTCAAGATGTAGGGAGAGAGGTATTGTCTTTGAAAGAAAAAAAAATGTGCAGTTGGGAACTTAGTTACATTTAAAAATTAACTACTAGTGATAGGTAACCAACAACTTTAATAGATCTTTCAGAGGCATTGATGTAAAAATGAAATACATGTAAAGAGAACAGCTTGTATTTTTAGAACTGTATTTTGGTAATTTAGGTTTTTTTTGTAATGTGATGGTATTTTTAAAATTTTCTGGTCATTGGTTAAAACTTTGACTAAACCTCTATAAAATCTTACCATTTACATTTTATAAACCTATACATTTATTATTTACATTCATAAATCTTTTCATAGAAATCACACTCTTAAACCAGATTTTATAAAACCAGCTATTAGTAAGTTAAAGACATGATTTTAGTGATGACTTAAGGGCTGGCCACAAGGGGCAAGATGGCATTTCTTGGTTATGACTGTCAAAGCTATCTTGAAATAAACAGGTTCGTTTGTGATCCTTGCTTCTTCCAGCCTCAACACAGGCTGTGCTTGGAAGACTGAAGCAAGTATCTGTCATCATGAGTCAAGCTCTTCCTCATTTATGGGAATGAATAAATGCAAAGAAGCTTTCCATTTCATGTGATAATAAGAATTATTAAAAATAAAATAAGACACTTGGTTCGCAACCAGGGGAGCTTCCCGAGTGAAATCTGAAATTCGCCCCTGTACACAGAGGGCAAGAGGCTGAAGAAAGGGCCAGAAGACTCCAGGTTGGTAGGTGGCAGACTGAATAAGCAAGTGAACTTATATTTGAGGGTAGGCTTCTCTTGGGTGGCTGCAGGAGTAGATCTCCGTACCTGCCCCCCAGAATCTTTAAGTTTCCATAGAGGCCTTCACAGGGTTCAGTCAGTATCCAGTCCAGATGGTCTCAGCAACACTTTACTCTCTCAAGGCTGCATCCTTGCTCCTAGTGTGGGAATGGTGGGCGGAGCATACATTACCAGGATGAGAGGAGGGGTGAAGAGCCTCCGACTGCCACGGTCCAGCTCTTGGGTCACCTGGAGGTTTCATCCTCTTGATAATCTCTTCCAGAAAACACACCAGATCTTCTATGGTGATTGGCAGGTACTTTCTATAATGCTTATTGAAATTCACCGAATAACTGTCCTCTTTCCTTTTCTGGGTCTTGTTTGCTCTTGTCATTTATAAATTGAGGAGTGAGATTTGTGACCTCTAAGGACCCCCTCCATGAAGAGCTTTTGGCTGTAGAGGGAGAATAAACACAAAGATAGGAGCTGGACACGAGGGAAGATTAATTGCTGACACTTAATGACTAGTAGATGGAATTTGCAGACCCCAGCGGGCGCTCCAAATGAACTGAGGTGGATGGACATTTGGGGCAGTGCTCTGATAGGCTAGGTTAATGAGAAGACATCGCTTTTGCTTATCCCATCCTTCCCCTCCTCCTTGTTTTAAACATTTCACTCCAGGGTGGCATCATTGTTCTGAAAGTTCCCCAAGGCCAGTCTCGTGGTCATAGGTACAAATCTCTCTGTGCCCTCCACACAGCTGTGTTTGTGACATTTTATAAACCCATTGCTTACAAAAGGATTTTACTGGAAAGTTGAAACTGTTTTTGCTCTCAAGGTGCTAAATATAGCATTGACCCTGGCTAACTCACACATCAGTTTTGTTCAGCTTCTTTATACAAGAATTCTGAGGAAAAAAGCCATTTGGGGGTTTGTGTGACATGAAGGTAGATTGGGTGTATAATCCACTTAAATTTGATCTCTGACTACTATGTGTTCACCTCGCGGTAGAAACCTTTGGGGCAATGTCTTCCATCATAATCCTGTGACTCTGACAAGATCACAGCATGACTCCAGCTTCATACTGACCTTCCAGTCATTTTGTGTTTTTCTATGCTGATAGTGTGGGAAAGAATCATAACAGAAGTATAGCAGAGAGCCCAGGAATGGTTTCCTTATCTTCACAGTATAGGTCCTGGCCTACATCTCTGGCCTTTGGCATTGGCCGCTTCATTTTCCAAACGTTCGATGCCCAGACTCAATCCTCTTTTGATTGTTTTTAACACCAGCTACGTAGAACGTTGAAAGATCCCAGGTCATTACATGAAATTCCCTGTGTTCTACCTCCCACTTTTAAATATCCTGCGGTCTCCTGATAAACACAAAACCTCATGCTGCAACCTCTCCTTGTGAGATTCTCTTAGACATCCCTTTTCTACTTTCCTATTATTTGATAGAGAATCACTATCTTCTAAGTATTCCCACCCGCCAGCCAAAAATATTTTGACAAACTTTCTGAGGTATGTATTACAAAAATTATAGGTATTAGGGGGGTTAAAAATAAATTTACATGCTATGCTTTTTCAGACTACACATTCTCCTAATTCCAAAATCCCATTATGCAACAGCACTCCCCCGCATTAAGAATCATTTATTTACATAGAAGGGCAAGTGGGTGTTAAAGGACTTAAAAATTTTTTTTCCTGTCTAAATTGATCTCACAGAAGTACCTGTCTCCCTAGAAAGAAGGATTCATAAAGAAATGTCTCTATAGCTAGTTGATCCGTAGATTTTGTTCGTTTTGAATTTCCATGGTGGCCAGGGGCCTCATGGAGTTTATAGGAGGTGAATGTGGTAGTGGGGGGAATCAGCCCTAGTTGCTCAGATATAAACACACACACATATATTAGCATAGTATAATATTAGGTTAGTTCAACAGAATAGGAACCTTTGTTCTGCACCTGTCTTTCAGGGTGCTTAATGAATGAACACAGCTTCGGTTAGTGACCTACCACTATCTAGTCTTCTGACTTTATTCTAGTTACTTTCACTTTCGACTTCAGTTTTCCTGATTGTTATTTGAGTGTAATTTGAGTGGGTTTGTTTCTCAATGTCCACCTTAGGGATGGACTGGCCCTTGGGCTCTGGATCCCTCACCTTGACTCAATGGAGCATCTCTATTTTTATCTGCCTTCCATGTTAGAATTTCCCATAGGAAGTTATTTGAAGAAAAGTTGCCACTGTCTTGAATATTAAAAAGCACATGATGGATGCACTTATCTCTGAAGGTCCTTCTAGATTGTTAAGCGGTCAGTCGTTCCAGAAAGCAAGTGTTAAACAAATGTGTTGGGAAGAATGGATAACATTTCAATACTTCATTATCCATTTAACAAACACTTACTGAGCACCTCAAAAAGAGGAGGGCCAGTTTCCAGCCTCATGAACGTATTAGTCTAGTGAAGTGGGGGTGAATGGGAGGGGAGAACATCAGCCCTAGATTCGCAGATATAAAAAATAAGTCATATGAAAACGTCATAATTTAGAAGATGAAAACAAATACTGAGAACTATTTTTATATATCTCAGCCCACAATGGCACAGAAAATTAGTTTCTCAACCTTGGTACTACTGACATTTTGAGCCAGATAATTCTTTGTTGTGGACGGCTGCCCTGTGCATTGCAGGGTGCCTAACAGCATCCTTGGGTTCTATTCACTATATGCCAATAGCATCCTGCACCTCCTAGTTGCCACGAACAAAAATGTCTTCAGATAGTGCTAAGTGTCCCCTGGGGAGCAAAACTTCCTCTAGTTGAGAGCCACTGCAGGAAATAATTCTACCTTACCTTTTATTTTCTGGGAGTAGAGACAATTTCAGGGTTATTTCTATGACTAGCCAAAAGTAAGTAAATACCTAGGAAATGTGAGTACAATTAAATTTGTAAGAGCAAAGTGTGGATGAGTCTTTCCATAGTCCTTCACTTATTACTTTTATGTTTGCAACTAAAAATACCTGCTCAAGCAGTTAATCAACCAACATTTTCCAGTGTTTCAAGTATTGCCAGCAGGGGCTGTGGATTGTACTCTAAGATGTAACTTTATCCCTCAAATTTACAGCGTATATAGGGAGATATTGATTGTGTAGGTGGATATATAATAAGCAAGAAAAGATCAATACACAAAGGGTCAAATGAAAGAACAGATAATAGTTATTACAGGAGTTGAGCTTAGGGAGAAATCTTGGGCTGGGATGTTTACGGAAGTCTTTGAAAGTTAAGAGGATTTATAAAATTATGAGGATGGTTGGGAAAGTGTTGTAGACGGAGAATCTTAAAGCGAGAGGTATGGCGGGGCCACATATGGGAATAAAAGATAAGAAACACAGATAGTTCCATTCTTTCATACACTGAGGTCTGGAAAATACTCCTGGAACTGTAGTTTGAACTTAGGAAATATATCTGCTGCAAATTTGTGTGGAAATGGAATTTCATTTCTTGTTTTATCTTTGGTCAACATGGGAAGTGTATAAAGCAGTTTGAATGTACTTGAGATTCAAATATTAGTTGTCAATGAAATGACTTTAGTATTGAATAAGTTTCACACATTAGCACTGTTTTGCCCTGTTATTTTTGGTTGAATTCATTAAGAAACATTATCAAATTTGTAGTAACAGCTTATTTCCAAAGCCATTAAAAGTTTAACAATAGCCAATGAGGGCAGTTCTTCTTCAAAAAAATTTCAATCTCAGCCCTGTGCCCAAAAAAGTCACCAAAAAAGTTTACTAGTGTCAGGTCGTTAACGTTCTATATGGTTGGGTAATTAAAGCTATTCAACTATTTCTGAACAAAAATTATCAGAATTGCCAGTGATTAAGTCTATAAGAGCACATAAAGTTCACTGATATCATCCTCAAAGTCCCTGTTGATGAATCGTACAATGAACAATAAAGGGTTTAAACATTACATTTTTCACAAGTTTTGCAAATTTGTCAATCTAAGCTTTTGTTCTGCTCCACATGTATTTATGCCACCATCAGTTGTAATACATGTTGGCAGATTCCACACTTCAGGTTGTACAGAATTAGTGTGTTTCTTAACTTTGAAAATGTTCTCACCTGTAATTCTTCAGTCACATCAAACTCTGCATTGATTCCTCAAACAAACAACAACTCAGCAGTATTGATAAACCTATGAACACATCAAGAGCCAAGGAAAACCACTCAAAATCCTTTTCTTATTTTTGACTGTTGGCTTTGCTCCCAATGTCATTTTCTCTTCTGTTATGATTATCCCTCCCATGTTTTTTTTTTTAATTTTCTCTAACATTGAAATTCTACATTAGAATAGGTTTTGGTTTGCCCACTCTGAGAAATATTTACCAGCTCCCTGGAGTTTTACTTCAGCTTATATATTCAATACTTTTTTTTTAATTTTAGAAAACTTTCTTAAGACATAGTTTTAAATATTTATTTTTGTTTTGATTTTTCTTCTTCTGAGATTCAGTAGTATCCATATTCCATTTCCCTGTTGGTCTTCCATATCTATCATTGTCTTAAAATCTTTTTGTTTCTAATTTTTAAAATTTATTTTAATTTCTTAACCATTTTTCATTTTCTTTGCTCTGCTTTCTGTGTCTATCTATTCTTATCTTCCATCTAATTTACTCTTTTCTTTTTTTTGAAACAATGTCAAATTTACAGAAAATTTGAAAGTACCACACAGAGACATTTTCCCTTGAAACTTTTGAGAGTAAAATGTAGATATGATGCCCCATCACCACCAAATGCTTATGTGCATTTCCTACTAACAAGGAAAATTTTCCACATAACTACAACTGTCACATTTAGAGAATTGACATTGATATATTGTTATTATTTAATATCCAGCCTCAACTCAAGTTGGACCAATATCTCTAGCAATGTCCTTTACAACAAAGAGGATCCAGCTCAGATTCTTACATTGCATTTAATTGTCACATTTCTTTAGTCTTCTTAGCTTATCTACAACCATTTCTCAGTCTTTCCTTGGTTTTTAGGGCCCTGATGCTTTTGAAGATTACAAGGTAGTTAATATAGACAAGTCAGTTTAGACTTGTCAATTTTTCCTACATGTTTATAATTCATTTTTGCATCATTGACTGTAAAAACAAACTGTGCTGTTGTGTATCTATCTATCTATCTATCTATCTATCTATATCACGTCTTCTTTATCCATTCATCTGTTGATGGACACATAGGTTGCTTCCATGTCTTGGCTATTGTAAACAGTGTTACTATGAACATTGGGGTACATGTATCTTTTCAAATTAGAGTTTTCATCTTTTCCAGATATATGCCCAGGAGTGGGATTGCTGTATCTTTTTTTTAAGTTTTTTAAGGAACCTACCTACTGTTTTTCATAGTAGCTGCACAAGTTTACATTCCCATAGTGTAGGATGGTTCCCTTTTCTCCACACCCTCTCCAGAATTTATTATTTGTAGATTTTTTGATGATAGCCATTCTGACTGGTGTGAGATGATACCTCATTTTGGTTTTGGTTTGCATTTCTCTAATAATTAGCGATGTTGAACATGTTTTCATGTGCCTGTTGGCCATCTGTATGTCTTCTTTGGAGAAAAGACCTATTTAGGTCTTCTGCCAATTTTTTGATTTTTTTTTTAAATTGAGTTGTACGAGCTGTTTGTATATTTTGGAAATTAAGCCCTTGTCAGTCGCATCATTTGCAAATATTTTCTCCCATTCCATATGTTGTCTTTTTGTTTTGTTTACGGTTTCCTTTGCTGTTACACTGAGTTCGCAATGCATCCCATTCCATAGTATATTATTTAGATTTTCCTATTACTGGTAATGTTAACTTGGCCACTTGATTACAATGTTGTCTTCCAGGTTCCTCTACTAATTTTTTTCTCAAAAGTATTTCGTAAAGAGTTACTTTCAAACTATGTAAATATTCTATTCCTCAACATGTTATTACTTAGTTCATTTATTTAAATTAGGATGGACTTGTGGATTTTTAAGGTCTTATAATCCATTATTATCATTGTTTATTGTAATGTTCAAATTGTCCCAGATTTTGCCAGTGGGATCCCTTAAAGATGGCTTCTGTGTCCTCTCGAATTGACCCTATTACTTTTTATTTTCATGCACAATAAGATATTCCAGACTTATTTTGTACTTTCCCTGCCCTAGGCCTGGAATTATTCATTTTTCCAAGGAACTCTGATTTCTTTTAGTAGAAAATGTATTTAAAAACCAAGATCTGGGTTCTGAGAGTGCTAATTGCTACTGGTATGTCACTTCTCCCAGGCCCTCCCAGTGGGGACATGAAGCAAGAACCAAGAGATCTCTGAGAATAATTAAGAAAGAAAGAAAAAAAACCCTCTTTTTAAACAATTTGGTCCAAAACTATTAGATGAAGCCAAACATGGTAGAGACTCACATGACGTATGTGTGTTTGTGTGTGTGTGGTGCATATTAGCTTGAAGGACTAATCTCTGAGATTCTCTGTTTCTGATTTGTGCTTTTCTCTCAAAGGTGCAATAATTTTCTTAATGTGTTTTAGTTCGTTTTGTAATCTCAGTTTTCATCTGCTTTGTCAGCCATTTTTCTGTGTTCTCATAGTCAGAATATTATGAGGCTCATTTTAATATTTTTTCTTATAATTTGTAATTTATGGGGTTAAATTGTATCCCTTGTGTTACCCATGTTTAAATAAGGTGTTTTTCTGGGCTATTAGGA
>NW_006785433.1:268436-268923 GCF_000442215.2 Lipotes vexillifer | reverse complement strand
GCTGAATGGGAAGGGTGGAGTATGGAAGGATATATTTCCTAGCTGCTCTGTTATTACCATAGAAAACTTAAACTATGGCCTCTCTTTGTAGCCTGGTTGGATTCAGTAACATCGGATTCAAGAGCCAAGTTGGATTCAATAACATTTTCTGCCTCTAGCCCTGTGTGCTCCAGCTTCCACCCTACAGGCCTTGCTGCCAGGTTGGTGCTCTCCACTTTAGACTGTGTTTTGCTGTTGCACTACTTTCTGGGATCTGCTTCCTCAGAGCCTTTTTTCTTTTAGCCTTTGCTGTCCTTGCTCTGCTCAATTTGGTATGTTTACAATATTTTCTCTCAAGATAGAGCTTTATCCTTCTGGAAAATAATTCTTGGTGGTTATTTCTGAGATTCTCAAAGGCCCAGACAGCCTTAGCACTTTTTCATCCATATGACTTTTGCTGCTGCTGCTGTTGTTGTTGTAGTTTTACCAAAACTTGGACCTCAGGAAA
>NW_006785433.1:263284-268426 GCF_000442215.2 Lipotes vexillifer | reverse complement strand
CTTTCCCTATTGCTGTTTATCAAGTCCATACTGGTTTTCCATGAGGATGGTGTTTCCCTTCTTGTGGATGAGCACTTATTGGTAATTTTTTAGTTTTGATATCTTTTAGGATACAGTAGTGAACTTCCACCACACAACAGTTATTTCACGCAGATCCTACTGCTATTGATGGTTTGGCCACAGATGCTTTTGGGGGCATCTTGCTGAAAATGTTGTCCATGTCTTTTCCTCTCCTATACTGGTGGATGTATTTTCTTTTCAGGAAATTTTGGTAAAATTAAAAACTACACATGCGGTGCCAACCCACAGCAAGTGCCTTGGATTTTGAATGAGGTAAATTCTTCCTTGGCTAGTTATCTGCAACAGGATAGTGTGGAAAACCCAGGAATTCTAACTCAGAATGAAGCTCATGTGAACCAGGGGCTGTGGTTATAAGGGGTTAAGTCCTGTTCATTTTGGCTCAGAAAGATTAGCAACTGCAGAGCTTCTTGCTCATCAAAATTCTTTCCAACCCTGGCACATGGTAGCAGATGTGGCATGTTGGAATCTTCTTTTCTTCTGTCTCTTTCCTCATTTGTCCTTACTTCCTTTGCCTCTCTGTGCTATTAAAGGGGATTTAACGAGGCTCTCAGATGCTGCTTCCTCATCTGCAAACAAAAGTTCATTGATTTTGCCCTCTTCCATGTCCCTCATATTTTAGAATCAGCTGCTTCCACTTGAGCTCTGTAGTGAGCATTCTCCCTCCACATTCTCCCTTCCCTGGTCCAATTTTCACCATTCCTGGCAGGAATTCTTCAAATATATGTGACTAGGGGCATGGGTGTTTCCTAGTTTTATCTCAGAAAGGATTTTTTTTTCCCACTTCAATTGTTGCTTTCAATTGATTGCTTAAAAAAGTTAGCAAAGATATCTTTACTACACCATTTTACAGCTGTTTAGCTGTTATTTATTGTCTTTTCATACACAGAAGTATTGAATTTTTCTTTACCTAAAACCTACCAATCTTTTCATTTATGATTACTAAAGTTATTTTTAGAAAGGCCTTTAATTATAAGAATGCTCATGTATATTTTCTTTTCGTGTTTTATTTTGTATATTTTTAGAGATTTAATTCCCTAATCCTACTGGAGTTTATTTTTGTATAAGGTTATTGTAAATGTTTAATTTACTTATTTTTAAAAATACATTTATTTATTTATTTATTTTTGGCTGAGTTGCATCTTTGTTGCTGCGTACGGGCTTTCTCTAGTTGCAGCGAGCAGGGGCTACTCTTCGTTGCAGTGCGCAGGCTCTTCCTTGTAATGGCTTCTTTTGTTGTGGGGCATGGGCTCTAGGTGCATGGGCTTCAGTAGTTGTGGAGCATGGGCTTAGTTGCTCCTCTGCATGTGGGATCTTCCTAGACCAGGGCTCGAACCCGTGTCCCCTGCATTGGCAGGTGGATTCTTAACCACTGTGCCACCAGGAAAGCCCTAAATTACTTATTTTTATGAATGGTTAGTCTGCTTACCTGCTAGCATTTGTTTATATCTGTCCTTTCCCCACTGTTATGTAATGCCACAATGTATTAAATTCTGATGTAGACTTTCTGGAGCTCAATGTGCTATTTAACCCAATCATCTGTCATTCTGCTTCTGTTTCAGATCCACAGAGTCTTAATTATTGTATCTTGAATATGTGATTTATTATATGAAAGACTATCTCTTTTTTCCCTCCAAATTTGTCCTAGCTCTTCCAGCTATTTTTGAGGCCTTTTGTTAGATTGATTAATTGATATTTTGCACCCTCGAGGTCCCTTTCAGAAATATGGAATTTATTTCCATTATGTCAGTATATCAGTAAAGTTTTCTGATTTTCTTCACAGATTCCATTCCTGCAAATGTGATTTCCACTCTTATTCCATTATGCAGTTTCTTAATAGTGACTACAGTAATAGAGACAAATTTAATATCAAGTTGAGACTGGACCTGTGAAATTCATTGGAAAGATTGCCATTAAAAGTCCATTTAGAGTGTTTAAATATTAAGAATGGTCTATTCCTTGAATATTTAAAGAAATTCCATTAAAACCAGCTAGGACTGATGCCATGCTGTGGGAGGGCTACATTTGCATTTTTTTAAGTTTTTAATAGATTTAATGGCATAAAGAGAGACAAAACCATCCACTTAATTCAGTCATTTAATAAACATCACTTGCCAGGCATTGTGCAGTGTTGGGGATACTAAAGTAAGACATGATTTTGCTTCCTAGTTTCTCAAGAATTTATTTTAACTGAATAAAGTGGCAAATATTCAGATATTAAATAATGATTAAACTGGCAAAATAATCTGAGTTAAAGTTCTTTTGACAAGTCCTTCTTTTGAGTTTATCACTTCTTAAAGTAATTCTGGAAGGTTGACTGCTATAATCTTCAAATGAGTCATTGATTAGCTTTCTATCTGAGCTCCCACTATAACTTCTAGAGCAGCACACCCAAGGGATATTATGCAAAACTACTGATGCCAGTGATTCATTGGGTTAGTTTGAATTGTTTGGAGAAACCCCATGCTGATTTCTCACCACCCACTCCACACATGTGAAATCACCTTTTTAGAGCTTATAAAACTCACATGTGTTTATCCTTTTGTTACATATAAAATGAATTCACAATTATTTTTTCATTTCCTTCTCAGAACATTCTATGGGGTAGTTAGGGTAAAGATTATTTCCTTCATTTTTCAATTCACAAAAGTGAGGCTTAAACAGAATGATTTTTCCTAGGCTACACAGCTAGTGAGAGATGGCTAAAAAGCATGTTGGAGGAGGTCATTAATAGGAAGTAACCACTAGTTGACCAGTGAGCTTGACTCAGGCATTCAGAGGCTCCTTACTCCCTCCCCTGCCCTTGAAATATATGTCTACCCACCATTCCCACAGTGGGAATTATTCCCTTGAGGGAGTAATGTGGCGTTGAGACCATCTGGACTGAATACATGACAACCCTACTATGACCTCTGTATAAACTTTTAAGATTCTGGTGGTCGGGGTACAGATGTACTCATCTTGACAAGCCTCATAAGTTAAAACTGCCAACCAGTCTGCTGTGGTCTTCCCATTTCTCTTGTCTCTCCCTGCCTTCTTTGTATGAGGGCCACTCTGTGAACCAACAGGCATACAACCAGACTCCTCACTGCAAACGTCTGTGAAGAAAGTAGTTTTTAATTTTTATTTAAAATTTTTTTTTGCAGTACGCGGGCCTCTACACCGCTGCGGCCTCTCCAGTTGCAGAGCACAGGCTCCGGACGCGCAGGCTCAGCGGCCATGGCTCACGGGCCCAGCCGCTCTGCGGCATGTAGGATCTTCCCGGACCGGGTCACGAACCCGTGTCCCCTACATCGGCAGGCGGACTCTCAACCACTGCGCCACCAGGGAAGCCCCCCAGAAAGTAGTTTTTAATTTACATAGTTTCTACTACAGACAGTGATGACTGTTTGGATCTAAATTCTATAGTGACTAAATTTCCCTTTGAATTATCTTGTAACTGGATAACTGGATAGTTCTTCCTCTGTGCCTGGCAATGGCTCCTACCCTTCCTTTTATTTGGTCACACCGCTTGGCATGCAGGATCTTAGTTCCCCGACCAGGGATTGAACCCATACCACCTGAAGTGGAAGCACCTAGTCTTAACCACTGGACTGCCACGGAGTCCCAGCTTCTACCCTTCCTTTTTAACAAGGAGCTGAAAAGGGCCATTGTGTCAACCTTCTAACTTGGCATGTGGGTCCTGACTAAATAATAGGAGTTGTTTCTTCATGAAGACTTTTTTTTTATCTTACTAACCTTCCAGCTTTGTCCAATTTTATTCCAATTTGTTATTTGTAATTTTTTTTCCTGAGAGAAAAATAGGCTGTGTAATGAGACTAGTAGGGAGATATAATTTTGTATTATTGAGATATAATTTTCTGTCCTGCTTTGTATTTTATAATGAAAGAAGAACCTTAAAATTGTTTCCTACCTTTGGGATTAGAGTCTTTAAGTGAGTGAGATAATATTTCCAAGAGTGAGCATGTAATTATAAACAGATAATGAAAGTAGAGTTTTTTCACACCTGTTTTGGTGAAATGTAATACTGTTCAGAAAAAGGCATAAAATGTAAATACACAACTTAACTTTAACAAATTTTTAGAAAACTGAACACCCATTTAACCACCGCCCAGATCAAGAAATACAACATCGCCAGCCCTCTGGAAATCTACCTGTGCTTCTTCCCAATTACAACCCCCTTTTGCCCTAACAAATGTAACTTTGCTAAACTTTATAATAATCTCTTCTTTGCGTTTCTTTGTAGCATTTCTGTATGCCGCTGCAGCTTTAGATGATGTAGTTTAGTTTGTGTTTTTGAATTTTGTATAAATGGAATCATTCTTTTGTGTCTGATTTTCTCCATTTACGTTTGAGATTTGTCCATGTAATTTTAGGAAGTTGTAGTTTGTTAATTTCCAATGCTATCCGATATTCCATTACACAAATACACCACTATTTCACTATATATTGTTGGTAAATATGAAACCATAGGTAATCATTAGTTAAATCATTATACCTGTAACCTGCCCTCACTAATCAAGGTCGTTTTAATGGTTGCTACAAAAAAACTTGCATGTCCTCTGAGCGGCAAGAACCCTAAACAAGACGTTCGCCGGAGCTCTTTTCCAGGAACCTGGAGTCAGATAAGTCTAGGTCCAGCTGACCTGGTTAAGACTAGATAGGACCAACTAACACAACACTGTAAATCAATTATACTCCAATAAAAAAGTTAATTAAAAAAAAAGGCCTGGATATGACCACTGACCCTCCAACTGGGCATGCGCAAATGTCCTCCTGGCTTTTTGAGGCCTATAGCTTAGTTATGCCTGCGCAGAACGACTACCGTCGCACCTTTTCCCAATCACCCTTCCTCACGCCCTCCACGCTCCCCACGCCCCCCACTGTCCTCACACTCCTCACGCCCTCCACCCTCCTCACGCCCTCCACGCTCCCCACGACCCTCACGCTCCACACACCCTCCACGCTCCTCACGCCCTCTACGCCCCTCACGCTCCTCACGCCCCCCACGCTCCTTACGCCCCCCACGCCCTCCATGTTCCTCACGCCCCCATGCTCCCCACG
>NW_006785433.1:260961-262975 GCF_000442215.2 Lipotes vexillifer | reverse complement strand
CCTCCACGCTCCCCACGCCCTCCACGCCCCCCACGCTTCTCACACCCTCTACGCCCCTCACGCTCCTCACGCCCTTCACGCTCCTTACGCCACCCCCACGCCCTCCATGCTACTCACGCCCTACACGCCCCCCAGGCCCCTTACGCCTCTCACGCCTCTGAGCACCCTGCTTCTTTATCTCATAAACACACGAGTTACTCGCCTTCCTTTAAGGCATGCAGGTTTGAGGTTTGTCTCCCTGCTCAGCTGCTTGGTGAATAAGCCCTCTCTTTGCTGCAGACCTCGGCGTCTTCTCGGCTTGGGTGGCTGCGCATCAGGTAAAATGAACTTGTTTCGGTAACAAATATTTGACTTCTTTCTAGCTTTTTAGTTATTATAAATAATAGTGTTACAAACATTCTAATCCATGTCTCCTCGTATTCATATGCACACCTTTTTTTGCACATAAGTCCTGGAATAGAATAGTTTTAAATATTTCAAATATCTTCTCCCACTCTGTGACTTGTGTTTTCATCCACTTAGTGATATCGTTTGATAAGTAGCTCTTAATTTTATAGTAATATAAAATTTATCAATCGTTTCATCCTGTTTAGAAATTTCTTTGACCTGATGGTCGAAGCCATTTTCTTATATTATTGTCTAAAGGGTTTATAGTTTTTCTTTTCGAATTTATGTTTACAATCCACCTGGTAACGTTAGGGTTGTTTCGAAATTTTGCCTATTTTTAACAGCTTTTAATGATTAGGAATAAAACTCCTATGTATATTTTGTACATGTCTTTTTACTGAACATATGTACTTGTTCCTCTTGGGTATATATACTGTGTAGGAGTAGAATTTCTGATTCAGATGATAGTAGATAATTCCAAACAGTTATCTAAAGTGTTGGCCAATTTATACGTCCACAGCAATATATGAAATTTCCAGTTTTTTCACATCTTTGCCAGCACATGATATCGCCAAGGCTTTTTATCTGTGGTCATTTTGGTGGGTGTATACTGGTATCTTATTGCCATTCTAATTTACATGTTCTATTATTAATGATGTTGAATAATTTGTCTTATGCTGATATCTTCTTTGGTAAACTGCCTGTTTTAAGTTATTTGCCCATTTTTGCCATTGTTTTGTTTTTTGGTTTTTCCTTATTAATATATGAATTCTATATATTTCAGAAACAAGTGCTTTACCATGAAAATGTAAACACTTTTCTCGCTACATATCATTTTTTTTAATATAAATTTATTTATTTATTTATTTATTTTTGGCTGCTTTGGGTCTTCGTTGCTGTGCGCGGGCTTTCTCTGGTTGCGGCGAGCAGGGGCAATCTTCATTGCGGTGAGCAGACTTCTCATCGCAGTGGCCTCTCTTATTGTGGAGCATGGGCTCCAGGGGTGTGGGCTTCAGTAGTTGTGGCTCGCAAGCTCTAGAGCGCAGGCTCAGTAGTTGTGGTGCACAGGCCTAGTTGCTCCGTGGCATGTGGCATCCTCCCAGGCCAGGGCTCGAACCCGTGTGCCCCGCACTGGCAGGCAGGTTCCCAACCACTATGCCACCAGGGAAGCTCCTCACTACATATCTTTTCACTCTCCTAATAACGTCTTTGATAAATAGAAGCTTAATTGCAACAGAGTCCAATTTCTCTAGTTCTTTTCTTTTATGATTATTGTTATTTGTGTTCTATTAGAAAAAAATCTTTGCCTACCCCACGTCATAGAGATATTCTCCTTTGTTTCTTTTAGAAGTTTTGTTTCATCTTTGCCACTTAGATTTATAATGTATCTCAAATTAAAATTTACATGTGAGGTGGGGGTCAAGGTTTATTTTTTCCCTATGACTATCCAACTGACCCAGTACCATTCTATTAAAAGCTCATCCTATCTCCTGTGAATTGCAAAGATATCTTTGTGGAAAATCAAGTGACTATACAGACACACATATATTTTTGGATACTTTGTTCTGTTTTATGGTTGATTTCTCTATCCTGTGGCCAGTGCTGTTACCTACCCTTTGTTTGGTTC
>NW_006785433.1:234379-260951 GCF_000442215.2 Lipotes vexillifer | reverse complement strand
TGGTTTTTTCCCTACTTGGTTATTGTTCTCATCAATAAGGCAAAATTACTTTTTGTAGCAGCAAGCAGAAACCTTATTCATTGGCCAAGGAATGGAGAACGGAGAGCTCATCCTCTGAAAGCACCTTCTCCCTGATTACAAGTGAGAACAAGCTTTTTATAGGCAAGGGTTTAGGAGGTTATGGGGGGCAAGGGTGTATTGTCATCCTGATTAGTTGAAATGGGTGGCGATTTCCCAGAGTGCAGTTCTCACTTCTTTTCTGCCCTTGTATGGTCCTCTGGTGTCTGGGTCAGAAGCAGGTCCAACAACCTCGGTGCAGGCGGTGGAGATCTTACTATTACAGTGAACTGTAGAAATGTAAGGAACTGTAGAGCAACCTTTGTCCCAGTTTTGAAGTTCAGCCAACTTATGCCAGTTTCTTGTGGTTAAGGCCTCTTGTTTTCTGTCATGTAAACACAGCTAGAAGATAGTCAGCTTTGGTTTTCTGCAGGTTTGCCCAGAGGGGAGGTTTTTATTAGAAATGGGGAATGGCGTTTCTCGCCTCTTTGCCTCAAGACAGGTGCACTTGTATACTACTATACAGAGAGAGTTTAGATATCAATTAAGGACCCTGGGGTTGTTCCCCTGGGTGACAGTGCCACACTGTGTGAATTACTGTGGCTTTAAAGTAAGTCCTGAAATCTGGAGATGTAAAACTTTCAAATTTGTTCTTCTTCAAAGCCTATTCTACGTTTTATGCATTTCCATATAAATTTGAGGATTCTTTGTCAATTTTCACACACACACACAGCTTGCTGGGATTGATTGGGATGGTGTTGAATCTACAAATTAACTTGTGGAGAAGGACACTTAATAATTTAGGGAGAAGATGCAATTTAAAATATTGCATCTTTCAATCTATAAATATGGTTTAACTCTGCATTTATAAGGTCGTCTTTAATTTCAATCATATTTGATAGTTTTAATTAGAGATCTTGTACATTTTATTAGATTTATTCCTAGATATTAGACTTTTTTAATGTTATTGTAAAAGGTATTGTGTTTTTTTGTTTGTTTGTTTTGAGGTACGTGGGCCTCTCACTGCTGTGGCCTCTCCCGTAGCAGAGCACAGGCTCCGGATGCGCAGGCCCAGCAGCCATGGCCCATGGGCCCAGCCACTCCGCGACTTGTGGGATCCTCCTGGACCGGGGCACGAACCCTCATCCCCTGCATCGGCATGTGGACTCTCAACCACTGCGCCACCAGGGAAGCCCCTAAGGTATTGTTTTTTAAATGTAATTGTCCAGTTATGATTTTCTTATTATGTTTTCAGTTAAATCTAATCCTTTGGACACCTGTAATATGATGATACTTTGAGAAGATTGTGTCTTTTCTAATCTTTCCTAGCTTCAGTTCACTTCTGTTTCACAGTTTCACTGTTTTGTTGTTTACTTCCATTCTGGGTTTTTTAATTTCTGAATTGAAATGCCCTTTCATATCTGCAAATTCTTGTTTCTTTTGAACTCATATCAGAGCATTTGGGTACAGTTTTCTTTGTGATTGTTGTTTTGTGGACAGTTATCATTAGCTAAATATTTTCATTCTTAAATTCTGTTTTATTCTTGTAATTGCTTTTGCATGCAAAATTTTATTGGGGAGAGCTCTCATTAAAAACACTTGTGGGAACCAACAGGACTCTCAGTGCTGTACCTGAAGAGAAGTTAAAATGGACAATCACTTAGAACATTTAGAGAACTCAGAGGAAATAAGCGTTTGAATCAATCATTGACCCAAACAAAAAAAGCTTCTATATTATTTTAAATGCATCAGAAACCCCAAAATAATTAGTAACAAATATGAGTACAGTAGAACAAGCCTAGATCTTTGCTCCAAGAGCAAAATGGTGAATCATCCTTCTGGGGCCCATCTAAAATTAACATTCTTCAAGACTCCCTTCATAGCATGTACTGTAGGTATGTTTCGCTTCATCAGAGAAGAGTATGCATAAACTGGTGTTAAAATACGCAGTCTAGCCCCCCAAAAATTATTAATCCTTACAATTTTCTGTTTTTCTATAAAATGCCACTTTTTGATATCACTATCCAAACAACTCCACTAAAAAAATAATGAAAATTAAAATGCTAATTGGCTATTGTCTCTAGTCTGTCCATAATAATATACCTGCTTGAAAGATCTATTTTTACACTTCTTCTTGAAGTTAGTAATATCTGTGAATACCAAAAAAAATTGTATTTCCTGATCTGGATAGTGCTTACAGAAGTGTCTTCACTTAAAAAAAAAAATCATGAATTTAAGTATGTTTTGTGTATATGTTATACTTCAATAAAATGTTTAAAAAAAAAAACAACACTTGTGGGAACCAACAAGGACCTACTGTGTAACACAGGGAACTCTACTCAATATTCTGTAATAACCTGTATGGGAAAAGAATCTGAAATTTCAAAGAATGAATACATGTATATGTATAACTGAATCACTTTGCCATACACCTGAAACCAACGCGACATTGCAAGTCAACCATACTCCAATAAAATCAAAATAAAGAAAAAAAACCCAAAAAACACTGTGGGAGGAAAAGAAGGAAGCAGGTTTGGGCCAAAGGAGAAGATGGTGCAGTTGTAACAAGCCCTCAACGTACCCTTTAGGGACCCCTGAAGTTGGGATGGCCCATTAGAGTTACCCCATTTGGAGTGAAGAGGTTATGCCTTGATTCCCTGTAACAACCAGTCACTGGATGCAGGCTTCCCTGGGAAGGGAGTATTACTCTAAGCTAGGCAGCTCTCTTTAGCCAACAACTTTCCCAGAAGCTGAAGGAATAAGTCCTTTGGTGGTGAAGGGGAATCTGAGTGGTACAGCACCCCATCCCGACAGTAGCCTTCACCAAGATTGGCCCACCAAATTCTGTTCATTTTTAAATGTCTTAGGTTTTCCTCCCCCAGCCATGGCAAATGTTTCTGTGAACGAGGTGTATGAGGGTTTTGGTTCTTGCTGTGTTACTTATGTATGTTTCTTTTAAGTGTACTCTTGTGTCAGTTCAGTGACGTATAGTTTTATTAATAGATGATATTCTTTGTGGGGGGCAAAAGATGCATTATTATGACTTATGATTTTGTGATATTCTTATGTTAATTAAGAAAACCTATAATCTTGGATTTGACCAATGATTTCAGAATGTCTTTACCTATATCTGGTTTTTCAGTGACTGCTACCTATACTAATTCAAAATTTAGATAACATCAAATTTAAGGGTAAAAAAATTTCTCAGTTCTAGACCTTTAAACACTACAAAAATCTATTCAACTTATTCCTTTGCAGGCTTTATTGTGAATCTCTAGTAAAATGTAAATGTCTCCACTGTATCTATATTCAGTTCCTTGGTTGCTGTTCTTTCTGTGATGGTTATTGGAATGCATTTACTTAAAGCTGCTAGTCCCCTTTACGGTAATATAGAAAACATTTTGCATTTCTGTACAGTGGTTACTTTCATTAGAGACTTTCAGAGCACTTTATACACATTGAATGGTGGATAATTTTATTAGAAAGGATAACCAACAATTTAGATTCTTTCTACGTAACTTTATTGTGCTTTTCTTTTGGCAAGTAGGAATAGAAGAAGAAACTGAACTCTTAGGAAGGCTGAGAGACTGATCCTAGTGTTTTATCATTTATGCTTCTTCTAGGATCAAACATTTTGAAAGTGTTGAAGATTAACCAGAAGGAAAATATCCAGATAGTGAGGAAGCCCAACTGACACCAATTTATCTCAGTACCATCTTCAGAGTCTGAGATGCTCAGAGAATAGCTCCGTATTATAGAAGACAGTTTCAACCCTGAGGCTTAATTACTCTTCTATCTATTGCTTGCAATTGTTCACAGAGATAAACATTTTTTCTCATAGGTCCAACAGTAGCTTGGATGCTTCCCTTCATGAAGTTCATTTCATCACCAGTAGAACAAAGCCTCTCTCTGATGGCCAGGGTCCCCTCGGGGCAGCAGAGTAGCAGGTGCCATCTACTTGGCAGTTACTGGAGGAGTCTGGAGGAGTCCTGGGACTGTGGGGAAGCCCCAGTCTGCGAGAAAGACCCGAAGACAAGAGCAGAAAAGTGGCAGGACGTCAGGATCAAGAAAATACATACGAGTGTGCTCTGGGGGCAGAACTGTAACTGAGCTAGAAATGAGAGCTGGGTTTGTGGCAGTTAAATAGAGAAGGTAATGTGTACATTTTCAGCCAGTGTTTCCTGAGTACTTGACCTGGGATAGGCCCTTAAGAAGTATAATAAGGAGTTCTCTGCTCAGTGTGGTACTAAGACACATAAGCAAGTAATTAAAGTACAGTGCGTTAAGTGCCTCAAAGAAATGCAAAAGTGCTGTAGGATTTCAAGAAGGTGACTATGGGGGTGGTGGTGTGGTGGTGAGGAGGGGCTTCAAGGGTGGGTGACATAGATACCAAGTCTTAGAGAATGAGTAGTAAGAGAACAGGGAGAGGTTAAAGTATGTACTGCATGCACATCTGGGCAGTGGTGAGCCTTTGGTTGAGCTGCAACGTAATGTCCACATGAGGAAGTGGGAAGATGAGACGGTCAACTTTGCCGTCTGTGCAACTGCCCTCAAAAGCATATCATCTCTGTTAATATACTCTGAAGATAAGGTCCAGGAACCCCATTCATCAATATTTCATGGATCTTGGGGGTTCTTAAGAGAATGAAGACTAACTTGGTTTGTGGAAAGTTAGGAGGTTTTATAATTTGGTCAAAGCCTGAAAGCCCCGAGGAAAATAAGCACCTGTGAGCCCTTCCTCAGCTACAGTGTTGTAAGGCTAGGACATGGGGGTGGGGAGGAGGGACTTTACCAACAAAGATAGAATAGGTCAGCTCATCACACAACCTTTGTTCATTATTCCCCTTGCAGCTTCTCTTTGTGAGATCTAGACATCATGAAATTCTAGGGCTTAAGTATTAAAGGATCGAGGTTTTTAAGATGTCTTGACAGTTGGGTGCTTTCCCTCACTTAGTATTGATATATAAGACATCCAGAAAAATATAGGTCTTGAAAATCAACTAGTGGAGGGAATTCCCTGGCGGTCCAGTGGTTAGGACTCTGAGTTTTCACTGCTAAGGGCCCAGGTTCTGGTAGGGGAACTAAGATCCCACAAGCTGAGCAGTGCGGTTAAAAAAAAAAAAAAAAAAAAACTAGTGGAGAGGTAACATACATCCTGTGAAAAGTGAGTATGGGTAATCACTGGTTAGCTTGTTTGATGTTTGATGTGATGTGGGATGTGGTAGTACCAATTGCTTTATCTGGAGTTAAGATTCCAGACTCCCAGTGCCTAAGTAAAGGTTCCCAGAACCTTTGCTCAATTCCATTTGCAGCAATATTTAGACTAACATTAGTGCCTGGACAGAATAAGCACTTGGTCAGTAGTTGTCAAATAGATGGATGAAGTCATCAATCAATCAGCTGAACTGTATGAAAACAAAGATATTTGTGAGAGCTCCTAGTCCTGAATTTGCTGCTCTCTAGCTCTTGACAGAAAATTCGAGAACATTGAAACCTGTGAAAGAAAGTTGTAGAGACATGCTAATTTTTCTCTGAAGCAGAGCTTCCCAACCAGCGTACTGGGGATGGTTTAATGCATGAGCAGTGAGAAACTGATCAACTTATAGCTGATGAGGTTCTCCCACAGCTAAGGCGCTTATACTAGTTCCTCAGGACATATACAGCCTCTTCTGAGGGTCCTCAGAGGGTAGCATGATTGGAGAAGAATTTGAAGGTATGCCCCATGGTGCCCACAAACTCAAAGAATGAAAGTTGGCATTCTCTGCTTGGTGACAAGAGACCTAGTGTCCAGGAGGTGCTCTTCCACCTAGATTTCTATCTCAGCTGCCAAGTACAGAGTGTGGCTGATCATTTTGGAAAAGAGATGTGCGATGATATAGGAGTTCCTGTTCCAGTTGACCAGAAAGCATTGCCGACGTAGCTCAAGGTGCAGCTGGTAAGGGCTGACTGTGGGCTCCTGGTGACGCACTTTTCAAGTCTGTCTTTACTAATAGGGGATACTTTTGTCACTTTTGTGGCCGATGTACCCTTTAAGTGGAGTCCGAACTAGCCCCAGGGGAACTGTTCTAACAATGCATGTATCATCTGCAAGTTAAAGCATTATCACTATTTTGAAATATTTGATATTGAAAATTTTTATTGCAGTCAAAGCCCACTTAAAAGTCACATGAAAATTCACTATTGAATATGTTAAAAGTTAAGGAAAAGTTGTTAGGTTCTTTAAATGTTATTTCAAAAGTTTTAAATATTTAGATGGTTGTAAAAAAAAAAGTGGCTTTACACTTTTTATCATTTGCTTTTGCGAATGGTTTCTCATCAACAATGACTGGAGAATTTGAAAAGTTCACTAAGAAACTTTGTCAGGAGTAGGCATTTCAAGTATAAAACCTGAATTAAAACTTACATTGACAAATTTTGACATTGACAAATTTTGTCATTGACAAAATTTCAACTTTCTCTTGAAATTTTGGAAAATATTCATAAGTTTTATCAAATTTAATAGTATTTCCCCTAATATTTTATTTATCTTATATATTAAAAAGAAAATCTAACAATTCTTTTTAACCAAACCCTCTAGAGAGTCTCCAGAATAACTCAGCTTTCTTCAGTGTGCCATACAAATACTGTCACTTGCTGTGAGAACCAGGATGTGCACAGCCACCCGTCCATGAGCACACAAAAGGGAAAAAACATGATCTAAGTCTCTGAGACTGGTTAGGACACTTACCTTTTTTTTTTTTTTTTTTTTGGTCCCCTTGAGAACTGCCTTTAGGTCTTATGATTTAATTCTTTATGCTTGGCTTATGTCAAAGATCAGAAAATTGCTGCATTTTTAGTGTTTTAGTTATTGCTTATTAAAATACCCAGATTGCATGTGATAGGAATCTTTTTGAATGTCTTTTTCTCCTAATGGACTGGTATGATCTGATGTGGATTTGTTTTATCATCCACTGAGAACTGAGCAACCTATTGGATTTCCTTTTTCCATGGCTTCCACTACAGTAATTCCCAACTGCAGCAACAATTACTGTTAAGACATAATAGAACTATTGCAGTTTGATATTAAAATAGAATAAATTATTCATACAAATAGGCAAGAGTTATAATCCCCTTTCATTGCAAAAAACTTGATGTTATCTGAGGATAAAAAGCTTAATCACCCAGTTATTTTTTGCTGTAGATTAATCACCCAAATTAATCTACATAACAGATTTTCCTTTTATTTTCCTCTGTTTTTTTTCTCCCAACATTTAAAATAATATCTTTGCTGATGCCTACACATCATTCTTTTTATTTTTTATTTTTTTAAGGTTGTCTTGCCTCCTCTCTTATTTATATATTTATTTATTATTATACAGCAGGTTCTTACTAGTTATCTATTTTATACATATTAGTGTATACATGTCAATCCAAATCTCCCAGTTCATCTCACCATGCCTCTCCCTCCCACCCACGGCTTCCCCCCTTGGTGTTCATTACCTTTGTTCTCTGTATCTGTGTCTCTATTTCTGCCTTGCCAACCAGTTTATCTGTACCATTTTTCTAGATTCCACATATATGCATTAATATATGATATTTGTTTTTCTCTTTCTGACTTACTTTACTCTGTATGGCAGTCTCTAGGTCCATCCTCATCTCTACAAATGACCCAATTTTGTTCCTTTTTATGGCCGAATAATATTTCATTGTACATATGTACCACTTCTTCTTTATCCATTCGTCTGTTGTTGGGCATTTAGGTTGCTTCCATGACCTGGCTGTTGTAAATAGTGCTGCAAGGAACATTGGGGTGCATGTGTCTTTTTGAATTATGGTTTTCTATGGGTATATGCCCAGCATTGGGATTGCTGGATCATATGGTAATTTTATTTTTAGTTTTTTAAGGAACCTCCATACTGTTCTCCATAGTGGCTGTATCAATTTACATTCCCACCAACAGTACAAGAGGGTTCCCTTTTCTCCACACCCTCTCCAGCATTTGTTGTTTGTAGATTTTCTGATGATGCCCATTCTGACTGGTGGGAGGTGATACCTCACTGTAGTTTTGATTTGCATTTCTCTAATAATTAGTAATGTTGAGCAGCTTATCATGTGCTTCTTGGCCATTGGTATATCTTCTTTGGAGAAACGTCTATTTAGGTGTTCTGCACATTTTTTGATTGGGTTGTTTGTTCTTTTTGATATTGAGCTGCATGAGCTGTTTATGTATTTTGGAGATTAATCCTTTGTCTGTTGATTCATTTGCAAATATTTTCTCCCATTCTGAGTGTTGTCTTTTTGTCTTGTTTATAGTTTCCTTTGCTGTGCAAAAGCTTTTAAGTTTCATTAGGTCCCATTTGTTTGCTTTTGTTTTTATTTCCATTACTCTAGGAGGTGGGTCAAAAAAGATCTTGTTGTGATTTACGTCAGAGAGTGTTCTTCCTAGGTTTTCCTCTAAGAGTTTTATAGTTTCTGGTCTTACATTTAGATCTTTAATCCATTTTGAGTTTATTTTTGTGTATGGTGTTAGGGAGTGTTCTAATTTCATTCTTTACATGTAGCTGTCCAGTTTTCCCAGCACCACTTATTGAAGAGACTGTCTTTTCTCCATTGTATAACCTTGCCTCCTTTGTCATAGATTAGTTGAGTATAGGTGCGTGAGTTTATCTCTGGGCTTTCTATCCTGTTCCATTGATCTATATTTCTGTTTTTTGGGGCCAGTACCATATTGCCTTGATTATTGTAGCTTTGTAGTATAGTCTGAAGTCAGGGAGTCTGATTCCTCCAGTTCCATTTTTTTCCCCTCAGGATTGCTTTGGCTCCAATATAATTCTTTTTTTAAAAAAATTTATTTATGTTTGGCTGCATTGGGTCTTCATTGCTGTGCACGGGCTTTCTCTAGTTGCGGCAAGTGGGGGCTACTCTTTGTTGTGGTGCACGGGTTTCTCATTGCAGTGGTTTCTCTTTTGCAGAGCACGGGCTCTTGGTATGCGGGCTTCAGTAGTTGTGGTTCGTGGGCTCTAGAGCACAGGCTCAGGAGTTGTGGCGCACAGGCTTAGTTGCTCTGTAGCATGTGGGATCCTCACGGACCAGGGCTTGGACCCGTGTCCCCTGTGTTGGCAGGCTGATTCTTAACCACTGTGCCTCCAGGGAAGTCCCTGGCTCTGATAAAATTCTTGATAGAAATACATACCACTCCCCTGCCCTCAATGTATATAAAAGTCAGGCAACTTAGGATCTGTCCAGCCAAGCTGCTGATTATGACCTACGAGGGCTGAAATATTGTAATCTCCTTTAGTATCATTTCTTCTCTGGGAAGGAATAAGATCAAGCCCTGGGAAGTAAAGATGTCAAAAGTTGCATCTCCTGCTGCACATCAGAAAGCATTTTTAAATGATTTTATAAATGTGGCTCAAATTACATATCTGAGATGTGCTAAAGGTATCATATCGTCACATCGTTTCTTCCACAGTGCCTTTTATTATAGGACCATCACAATATTTTCTAATACCTATGAACCAGCTTTGTCTTTTCTAGGTTGTTCTCAGAACCATTGGTTCTTCATGTCTTTCCCCTTCTTCTGAATTGTGTCCAGTATATCTGTCCTTTTCTCTGTGTGGTATTTAGTAAAAGAGTTCTCAACTTTTGAGGAAGGATAGAAATCAGCAGGGGCTCTTATATAAATATATTTTTTTCAGGATTATATTTGTTTTAGATAAGTGCACCACTGTTTCCTTCTGTTAATCTAAATTATTAGAAATAGACTGCATTTTATTTTATCTTTCACATGTATCTACCTGAGCTCTTCTGTCAGATTACATTCCCTTTGAGGACAGAACTTACATCTTTTAAAAATCTAGCAACCAATGTATCTAGTATATTCTGATGAAAACAATAGTTGCCTCTCCCACTCAGCACTGTTTTGCCTAAAGAAACATTACTTTAAAGAAGTCTGGGCAGGTCAAGACTCACTGGTCTGAGAATCAGGAGAGCCCTGGATTCCCAAGTCTAACTCTGGTGCTAATTTGCTCTGATTTTTGGCAGAGTTTTCCATTTTCCAGTATTGTTTTCTTTATCTGTAAAATTCAAGGACTTGGGTTAGATGTTCTCTAAAATTTCTGTCATTCAGCAGTTCTGATGAAATTCTGTAGTTCTGTGGAAATACATTATTATAGATCTTAAAATATATTTGAGTTAGCCTGGATTAAAATGAAATTTGAAGTCTGAGGCTGTTCGTTATTTTTTTTCAAAGCAGGAAACTTGAGGGCCTGATAAGCTGTTGACACAAGTGCTTTTGAAAAGGGAAGATGGAGTAATTACTAGTTTATGCTTAAATAGACAAAGGAAAAGGTTGGTAAATGTTTACATATCATTTATCAAAAAATTAAAATAAATCTATACTTACCTGTGTCTAGTCATTAAAGAAAAACAACAGAGTCTATATCTCAACTTACTAAAAGGGAGAGAGAAACTTTCCTACAACATTAAAATTTTTAATAGCTCCAAAGGCAGTTGGCTTATACATTTGAGATTATATTTATTATAATTGTATTTGATAAAATTATTTGTAGAAAATTATATTTATTTAAAATCATGAACTGTTTATCAGGGGAGATTGTGCATGCTCAAAAACTCTGATAATTAATCTGCGATGACCTCACCAATTTTCCTTAATTCACTTAACCAGTACCAAAAGCAGATTCTTAGAATGAGAACACAACTGGGGGGGCTATTCCCAATAAATAGTCATCTTACAAGTAAAATAAATGTCTCTAACAGATGAACTTTAAAACAAGATAGAATATAGTTACAGTTGTTACTAAGGAATCTAATAATTATCTTAACCCGTTGTTGAAAATGGAATAAGCTTATGCTCTTCTTTTCATTAAAAGTTTCACACTTGATCTCGTATGATGTGGAGCATGTTTCCATATTCTTATTTGTCATTTGTATATCTTCTTTGGTACCTCTATTTTGTAAGATGGTTAGGTGGCTTCTTGAAAAACTAAACATACTCTTGCCATACTATCCAGCAATTACACTCTTGGTATTTACTCAAAGGCGCTTAAAACGTATATTCACACAAAACCTGCACATGGATGTTTGTAGTAGCTTTGTTTGTAAATTTTTTATACCAAAATTTGGAAGCAACCAAGATGTCTTTCAGTAGGTGAATAGATAGATAAACTGTGGTACATCCAGATAATGGAATATTATTCAGTGCTAAAAAGAAATGTACTATCAAGCCATAAACAGACATGGAGGAAACTTAAATGCATTTTACTAAGTGAAAGAAAGCAATCTGAAAGGGCTACATGCTATATAATTCCAGCTGTAAGACATTCTAGAAAAGGCAAAACTATGGAGATAGTAAAAACTATGGAGACAGTGGTTGCCAGGGTTTCGTGGGGAGTGAGGAATGAATAAGCAGAGCACAGGGGATTTTTATGGTAGTGTGGATACTATAATGGTGGATATGTGTCGTTTATACATTTATTCAAACCTGTAGAAGGTACAGTACTGAGAGTGAACCCTATTGTTAACTCTGGACTTTGGGTGAAAATAGTGTCTCCATGTAGATTCAGTAATTGCAACAAATGTACCACTGTGGTGGGGGAAGTTGATAATGGGGGAGGCTACATGTGTGTGTTGAGGGGGGCAGGGAATATATGGATATCTCTGTACCTTTTTCTCAATTTTATTGTAAACTAAAAGCTATCCTAAATTTTTTAGGAAAAGAAATCCCATACCCAGAATATCTTTAATGAATTTATTGCATTTCCTGAAAAGTAAAAGAAATCTCATGTTTAGTTTATGGTAATTCAAAACAACTGTTAAAGATTCATGCAAACCTCCTTCCTCCTCACTCAGCTCCTGGGAGAACAATATAGATGTGACTCTCGGCACAAGGGAAGTAGTGCTGGTCTCCTTGTCTCCTCTTCACGCTATCTTGGATGCTGGTTGGTAGCTTCTCCGACCCCCGCAACTCAGGAGAAGGGTTAAGTGTTACTGGAAGGCATGGATGCTCAGGTTCCAGGAACAGCACATGCCCCCCTGTTGTCATTGGCTGGTCTTTTAAGTCCAGCTGGGTAGTGGGTAAGAAGTTGAAAAAGAGAAAGCTTAGGTAAACTGTGAGGGAGTATGTGAAATATATAGCTAGTAATGACATTTTCTAGAATAATCATTTTGAAATACCAACCTCGTACTTTTGGAACCCAGACTTGATTTTTGGAGTGGAAAGCTAGGGATGGTCTCCTAAGGACTCCTTTCTGTAATCTCCCTTTCTTTCATCAACTTGCTTATTAAGAGAATCACTACATTAATGCCGCATGACCCTAACCACTGACCCCAGTTGTTTGGCTCAGGAATGGGTATACATAGCACAAGCCTGGTCAGAGTCACTTCTCTCTGAGATTTTTTGATCTTCGGGCTAAGGGTAGGGTCAGTGTCTTTCTGTGGGCTAAAATGTTAGCATGTAAAATGTCATTGGTGTTGGCAGATGTGTTTCCCAAAGTGTGGGGAAGGGTGATCTATTGCAAGAGAATAATGAAGCCGTTTCTACAGAGAAGCAGTGAAGAGAGGGGGAGGGCATCCTGAGGAGTCTCACGTCCCTGACTCCAGGTGTGCCTGAAGCCAGTTATGGCTTTGCTGTTCAGTTATTTTATAAGGTACTTATCTATTCTTCCAATATATTGCCATTTTGCTTCAACCTGCTGACATTTTGTCACTTATGCCAAATAGAATCTAACTAACACAGCTTTTTATTGCCCTGTGTTCTGATTATCAACAGTATCTGAGGGAACTAGACTGAAATTCCGTGTCCCTAGAAAATTATGTAAAATCCATGGTCTTTTCAGAATGGGCTTGAGTTTGAAGCTGAAAATTATGAAAACTGATCTACCAATAATTCTCTATCAGTAAGTTCATAATTTTGAATATCAAGTGAACTTGGAATAGTGGATATGAATACTCAAGCATAAGAAGAAATATAGATATAGATGTGAGTATATGTTTCATATAGTTGCACATTCCTTTATGGGTGAGAAAAATGAAGAAAAAATACCTTAGAGGTGGAAGTTCTCTTAGAGGTCATCTAATGCATTCTTCTCATCTTTTTCAGATGGGTAAACTGAGGTAAGAATGGGGAATTGATTTATAGTACTTAGCAATGTGACTGCATTTTTAAACTTCTAGATCAGTGTTCTCTATACAGTTATCTGTGGATAGAAGAATACAAACTTGCTGTATGACCTTTTCTTTCTTGGTCTCAGTTTGTGTTTTATAAACTGAGTGGTTTATGCCAGATAATCACTAAGATTCACTCTGGCTCTAATATTCTATGATTCAATGACTTTATGATGTAGAAAAAAATTATACAATGTTTATAAAATGTCAGAGGACTTTGATTTTGTTTGAAAATCTGATTGAAATTCTGCTCTAAACGAGAAAGAAAAGACTGAGAAAGAAGAAAAGAGCTAGGCCAGAGGACAAAAAATCCCAGAAGTGACACAAACTAAGATCAAAATTTAATTGATTTATTTGTTGGCAATTTACAAGTTGAATCTATATAGGCTTTTTAGGAATCATCTTGTGTTTTACATCTGGCTTACAAACAGATTTTGCCATTTACTATTTTGCATTTAGTCTGAGCACAGTGTTTTTCATTTAAAAATACATCAGAATCAGGTTCAGGGAATAATTCAGTAGAGAACACTTACAGTTTCAGCCTTGAGGCTGAAATGTGTTATTTTAAAAGGCTTAGCTAAAATGATACTATTGAATTAGTCATATCTTAAAGCAGCTTATAGGGAGGTTACTAACAATAATGTGTTTCTGGGTAATGTAGAAATTTCCATGATATCTTAAGAAAGACATTCGAACATATTCATTTCATTGAGAGACTTTGGCTTGAATCTAGGTTCTATTACTTATTATCTGTGTGTCCTTGGGCAAGTTACCCAATACTTTTCTAAGACTCAACTTCCTTTTGTAAATGGAGATATTACTTATACCTCATTCAAAGAATTGTTGTCTGTATTAAATGAGATAATGTGGGTAAAGAGCTTAGCATGGTGCTTGGCATGTGTTGGGTTTTTAGAACTGCTCCCAGAAGTAGGCTGTATTGAAGTATGACATTTAAACTGTAGATAACTTTGATAAAAGGGAAAATCGTCAAACAAGGTAGACTCTGTGTTTCTATTGTATTCCCATAAATAAGTAACCTTATTCAATTAGGCACATGAGTTTTTAACAATTAATGGGAAGGTTTCAGTCCAAACATATATTTAAGATCATTGAAAAATTGTACTTTATAGAGTTGTTCGTGGTTTCCAATACTTATAAAAGTGTGTGTGTATAATTTTGAACTTTTTCTGTCCACCAAATAACCATATAGTTATTTTCACTCTTTAGATGAAGAAACTGATTTAGAGAGATGATGTTTATGTAGATAGTTGGGGTTGGTACTGGCACTTGGAATCAGATCTTCTGGCTACTTATGGCCCAGGGCTCTAATTAATGAATGTTTTTTAAACATTTATTAGGAACAAAGCACCATGATGAGCACTAAGAGATATATTGGAGGGTGTGCCCGTTGTTTTGCTTACTCAGCATTGCTCCCTCCAACTGTCCTTTATTTTCTGAGAACTGTGGCTACCCATCAATCTCTAACCATAGGGTGACTGACAGCTTCTGTGTCAACCTCACCCAAGCCATAGTAACCAGCCAAAGAAACCATGTGATACAAAAATGTTAGATTCAGAAATCCTTTAATAGACTCTGCGTCATAGTTCACAGAAGAGAGAGAGAGAGAGAATGAATATGTGTATTAAGTGTGTTGTGTGTGTTTATTTTAGGGAGAGTGGAACCTGATGCCTTCCGGGCCAATTCAGATCATCTTCTTGAGAATTTCGACTTCTAGAAGAGAAAGTTATCTGGGTGTATATGGATTAAAAAGATGGAGCACTTTGGAAATGATGGCAGTTATGTCCTGCCACTGAGGAGAGGAAGAAGCCTATCTGAGGTGAGACAGGAAAACCAAGTAGATATTCAGAAGCCAGTCAAGATGTGAGACAGAAAGAGTTCTGACTTTCTCGTTGTTCTTGAGCCCAACTGCATACTTTCTTGCTGTTTCATGATCCACTCCAGTGTCCTTAGAATAAATCCTCCCTTTTTGGTTAAATTAGTTAGAATTATATTTTCGTTACATGCAGAAAAGGTTTAGAATTAATACCAACATCAGGATTAAAGATATGAACTCTCTACTCCTGTGAGTAACAAACCAACATTAGTATTTCCCAAATGACTAATATTAGGCTAACTGCTTAGGAAGTACTGGAGAACCTTGTTAAAATGCAGATTCTAAGGCACACTTTACAAGTTCCAGTTCAGGATGTCTGCAATTTAGCCTGGAAATCTATATTTTTAACAAGATTTTCAAGTGATTCTGATCACAGCCAGAATGGGAAATCTCTGGAAGAAATACTTTTGTAAATGTTTGAGGGACATGGCAGTATAACTCAAAGATGGTGCAGGTCATGTCAATTATACATCAGCTATATTGCAGTTTGAGTACTGATTACAGGGTAAAATTAAGCTTTTCCTCTTATAGGGTTACTATCCCTTTAATGTGTTAGGGTAAGGAGAAGAGAAAAGACAATGCAGTCAGACCTGGGGACAAAAGGTTTGGTGAAACAGAGGGAAGAACTGAACATCAGAATGGAAGACCTTACTTAGGAAAGGAGGAAGAAGTGATGGGTGGGCAGAGGAAGTGGTCACTTGTCTGCCTGACTCTTGAGGGCAATAATCACAGCATTAGGCATCTCTGGCCAGAAGCAAGGGGAAAAGCAAAGCAGAACAGAAAACTCTTTGGGTGGAAGAAGTCATTTTCATGTCTTTGTGTCTCCTTCCTTGACCTGGCCTCTGCTGGGAATGTAGTTCACACATGTAGAGGGTATTTCCCTGATCTTTGCTTCCTCACCTCATGGGCTTCCTCACCTCATGCCCACCAGGTGGGCATCTTGGGCATCATGGGCTTTTGCCAGATGGGCATCTTGGGTACTTCCTACCCCCAATTTGACCCTGCTGTAATTTACATTTATCTCAGCATCTTTCAGAAATGTTGGTCATCAGCAATCCACGGAGCAGCTCTAACCACAATCAGACTTCCAAGGACACTCATGAGACATTTTTCCATTTGAGCAACAGAAACAACTCTGTCGATCTTACTAACACCCTAGAGGTAAGTGTGAGAACAATCAAAGTGGTCTTGGTGTTGGAGTGAGGAGAAGGGATGCCATAATGATTCTTGAGTTGTTTCCTGACTTTACCAAAAAGCATTGCTGGAAAATGGTAACTGGGTGTGGTTAAATTCTCAGTAGTATCTTAGAATGTCATTGCAGGAAGGGAACTTAGAGATTATCCAGTCCACAACTCTCTGAGCCCCAGAGAAAGGAAGTGACCTGTCTAGGTTCACACATCTAGTTGGTGGCAGAGCCAAGTCTAAAATTTTAGATCTTCTAACACCTAGTTCAGTGTTCAATAAATGCTCTACGATAGTAAAGCCTTGTACTATGTACCCCAAACAATCTTACTGTGAGTAAAACTCATGACTGTGTGTAAGGCATAAGAAGATAGTATGACAAGCAGAATTATAACAATGATTGTATTAGTTAATCTAGGCTGCCATAGCAAAATACCACAGTCTGGGTGGCTTAAACAACAGAAATTCATTCCTCACAGTTCTAGAGGCTGGGAAGCCCAGGATCAAGGTTCTAGTGAATCCAGTTCCTGGTGAGGACTTTCTTCCTGGCTGGTAGGCAGGCAGCCACCTTCCTGCTCTGTTCTAACATGGCTGGGGATGGGGTGGGGGCAGGGTGGAGAGAGGTGAGCACAAGTGAGTGAACTCTGGTGTCTGTTCTAACAAGGACATTAATCCCATTGGATTAGGGCCCTACCCCTTATAACCTCATCTCACCTAATTACCTCCTGATTGACTGTATCTCCATACAGTTGCATTGGGGGTTAGGGCTTCAACATATGAATTTTGGAGGGATGTAATTCAGTCTATAGCAGAATTATCTTCAGACTAGCCCTCAGCCTCTGTCTTTCTGTTTATCCCATGGCTGCACTGATAATTTAGATGAAGGCAGGTACTTGCTATCACTGCCACCAACAAAGATTTTGAAAGGAAAGGAAAGAAGAATTTCCTTTCATTTGAAGAATCCCATGACCCCACTCACAGTAACTGGAGTCAAGGAGATGTAGGATTGCCAATTCTACACAACTTAGTCACCTTCTCACCCACGCCTGTTCTGATGACTTTGGCAAAAGCTCATTTCCTGGGAGCTCTGGGCAAACAATTGTCTTTGCTTAACCTTGCTTCTCCCTCCCCCCTCCCTCCACGATATACTTTCCTTTTTTTTTTTTTAACATCTTTATTGGGGTATAATTGCTTTACAATGGTATGTTAGTTTCTGCTTTATAACACAGTGAATCAGTTATACATATGTTCCCATATCTCTTCCCTCTTGCGTCTCCCTCTCTTCCTCCCTATCCCACCCCTCCAGGCGATCACAAAGCACCGAGCTGATCTCCCTGTGCTATGCGGCTGCTTCCCACTAGCTATCTACCTTTACGTTTGGTAGTGTATATATATATGTCCATGCCACTCTCTCACTTTGTCACAGCTCACCCTTCCCCCTCCCCATATCCTCAAGTCCATTCTCTAGAAGGTCTGTGTCTTTATTCTTGTCTTACCCCTAAGTTCTTCATGACATTTTTTTTCTTAAATCCCATATATATGTGTTAGCATACAGTATTTGTCTTTCTCTTTCTGACTTACTTCACTCTGTATGACAGACTCTAGGTCTATCCACCTCATTACAAATAGCTCAATTTCGTTTCTTTTTATGGCTGAGTAATATTCCATTGTATATATGTGCCGCATCTTCTTTATCCATTCATCCGATGATGGACACTTAGGTTGTTTCCATCTCCGGGCTATTGTAAATAGAGCTGCAATGAACATTTTGGTACATGACTCTTTTTGAATTACGGTTTTCTCAGGGTATATGCCCAGTAGTGGGATTGCTGGGTCATATGGTAGTTCTATTTGTAGTTTTTGAAGGAACCTCCATAGTGGCTGAACCAATTCACATTCCCACCAGCAGTGCAAGAGTGTTCCCTTTTCTCCACACCCTCTCCAGCATTTATTGTTCCTTTCCTTTTGAAAGGAAAGAGGAGGCAAAATAATGACACCTTATGTCTATTTTATTTTCTGTGGTGTTTCCTTATGAAGAGAGAAAAGGTCCACAGGAAAAATCAACCCAGTACGAGACCACTAACACTGACTCTCTTAGAGAGACAGGCAGAAACATCATTGTTGGTTGACTTGAACTGAGTAGTTGTACAAACAGAAATTCTGCAGATCCACATCCCTTATCTGCAATTCCAAAATCCAGAAAGCTCTGACATCTGATTGCTTTTCTGTAAATGTGCAGCAAACTCACTTTGTGGCAAACCCTGGCCTGTCATGATTCAAGGCTGTTTATAGTCCTTCCTTTGCCCACTTATTGAGAACATTCAAATATTTTGTCAAAGAAGTAGTAAAGCATTTGATTATGGGCTCCCTAGTGGGATATTTGTAGTATATAAAGAAAGGCACTGAACTGTCTTTCTAAAATCCAAATAAATATGAATTCTTGAAACACATGTGGCCCCAAAGGTTTTGGATAGGGAAATTAGAGTTTGTACTAAAGTGAATCTTCTGTTCCAAGGGCTGAAATTACGTGGGATATCGTGGGGGGAGGGGGGAGGGAGAAGCAAGGTTAAGCAAAGACAGTTGTTTGCCCAGAGCTCCCAGGAAATGAGCTTTTGCCAAAGTCATCAGAATAGGCGTGGGTGAGAAGGTGACGCTAAGTTGTGTAGAATTGGCAATCCTACATCTCCTTGACTCCAGTTACTGTGAGTGGGGTCATGGGATTCTTCAAATGAAATGTTTAGGTCAAAACACATGCATCTGTATTGTGCAGGCTTCTGGGGAGGAGAGCCATGGTGATTTGAAGCAGCAAAAGAATGTAGTCGTTTCAGGAATTTTGCCGATGTTGTCTCATCTGGCAGGTTGACCTGCAGGGAGAAGCTGACATTCTGCCGTTTCCTTCTTATTCATCTCTTCTTGTTGGAACTTTGCCAATCACTTGATCTGTGTGCCTCCTTTTCTAATTTAAGTGTAGATGGTGTAAATAACTTCCCTTACCATGTTCTGAATCAACACATAAAGTCTTTTTTTTTTTTTGGAGGGTGAGCTAATTTATTTATTTTTTATTTATTTTATTTATTTATTTTTTATTTATTTTTTAACATCTTTATTGCGGTATAATTGCTTTACAATGGTGTGTTAGTTTCTGCTTTATAACAAAGTGAATCAGTTATACATATACATATGTTCCCATATCTCTTACTTCTTCGTTTCCCTCCCTCCCACCCTCCCTACCCCACCCCTCCAGGCAGTCGCAAAGCACCGAGCCGGTATCCCTGTGCCATGCGGCTGCTTCCCACTGGCTATCTACCTTACGTTTGTTAGTATATATATGTCCATGTCTCTCTCTCGCCCTAACACACCTCACCCTTCCCCCTCCCCATATCCTCAAGTCTGTTCTCCAGTAGGTCTCTGTCTTTATTCCTGTTTTACCCCTAGGTTCTTCATAACATTTTTTTTTCTTAAATTCCATATATATGTGTTAGCATACGGTATTTGTCCTTCTCTTTCTGACTTACTTCACTCTGTATGACAGACTCTAGATCTATCCACCTCATTACAAATAGCTCAATTTCGTTTCTTTTTATGGCTGAGTAATATTCCATTGTATATATGTGCCACATCTTCTTTATCCATTCATCCGACGACGGGCACTTAGGTTGTTTCCATCTCCGGGCTATTGTAAATAGAGCTGCAATGAACATTTTGGTACATGACTCTTTCTGAATTCTGGTTTCCTCAGGGTATATACCTAGTAGTGGGATTGCTGGGTCATATGGTAGTTCTATTTGTAGTTTTTTAAGGAACCTCCATACTGTTCTCCATAGTGGCTGAACCAATTCACATTCCCACCAGCAGTGCAAGAGTGTTCCCTTTTCTCCACACCCTCTCCAGCATTTATTGTTTCTAGATTTTTTGATGATGGCCATTCTGACTGGTGTGAGATGATATCTCATTGTAGTTTTGATTTGCATTTCTCTAATGATTAATGATGTTGAGCATTCTTTCATGTGTTTGTTGGCAGTCTGTATATCTTCTTTGGAGAAATGTCTATTTAGGTCTTCTGCCCATTTTTGGATTGGGTTGTTTATTTTTTTGTTATTGAGCTGCATGAGCTGCTTGTAAATTTTGGAGATTAATCCTTTGTCAGTTGCTTCATTTGCAAATATTTTCTCCCATTCTGAGGGTTGTCTTTTGGTCTTGTTTATGGTTTCCTTTGCTGTGCAAAAGCTTTGAAGTTTCATTAGGTCCCATTTGTTTTTGCTTTTATTTCCATTTCTCTAGGGGGTAGGTCAAAAAGGATCTTCCATGATTTATGTCATAGAGTGTCCTGCTTATGTTTTCCTCTAAGAGTTTGATAGTGTCTGGCCTTACATTTAGGTCTTTAATCCATTTTGAGTTTATTTTTGTGTATGGTGTTAGGGAGTGATCTAATCTCATTCTTTTACATATACCTGTCCAGTTTTCCCAGCACCACTTATTGAAGAGGCTGTCCTTTCTCCACAGTATATTCCTACCACCTTTATCAAAGATAAGGTGTCCATATGTGCGTGGGTTTATCTCTGGGCTTTCTATCCTATTCCATTGATCTATGTTTCTGTTTCTGTGCCAGTACCATACTGTCTTGACTACTGTAGCTTTGTAGTATAGCCTGAAGTCAGGGAGCCTGATTGCTCGAGCTCCGTTTTACTTTCTCAAGATTGCTTTGGCTATTCTGGGTCTTTCGTGTTTTCATATAAGTTGTAAAATTTTTTCTTCTAGTTTTCTGAAAAATGCCATTGGTAGTTTGATAGAGATTGCATTGAATCTGTAGATTGCTTTGGGTAGTATGGTCATTTTCACAATGTTGATTCTTCCAATCCAAGAACATGGTATATCTCTCCATCTATTTGTATCATCTTTAATTTCTTTCATCCGTGTCTTATAATTTTCTGCATACAGGTCTTTTGTCTCCTTAGGTAGGTTTATTCCTAGTTGTTTTATTCTTTTTGTTGCAATGGTAAATGGGAGTGTTTTCTTGATTTCACTTTCAGATTTTTCATCACTAGTATATAGGAATGCCAGAGATTTCTGGGCATTAATTTTGTATCCTGCTACTTTACCAAATTCATTGATTAGCTCTAGTAGTTTTCTGGTAGCATCTTTAGGATTCTCTATGTATAGTATCATGTCATCTGCAAACAGTGACAGCTAAAGTCTTTTCAAGTGATATTTTAAGTTCCACACAGGCCTTGTTTGGAAGGTTACTTGATAGCATAGCCATTGGTTCTAGTACAGTGACCTCTGGGTTAGGGGTCCTCATTTAGAAAACAAGAGGCTTGGAACTGATGATCATTGAGGTCTCTTTTATGGTTAATACTGAACCTGTAAATAACAAGATGAGAAATGATAATTATAACAGGACCCCAGTTTGTTTAGCAATTTATAGCTTATAGACAACTTTCATATCCATTAAACCATTGGATACTTAAGACAAACCTGTTATATGCTGGGGAACTAGATATTATTATTCTCTTCTAAAGAAATTCAGAGAGAAGGGAAGTTACTTGACCAAGGTAACAGCAAACCTAGTGTCTGTAAAGAAAGGACCAGACCAGGTCTTCTGACTACCTAACTGCCTAACCTGTGTCCTTTCAACTCTGCCTCACTCCTTCACTGGTTTCAGAGTTGCCTTGCTCAGCAGCGTCATGAAAGTGCACGCACACTTGTGTGTTCACAAGAAAGGAGCATTACTTACGGCCAGTTGTAGGCAGACAAATTACTTATACCTTGTTTTGGACTGCTAGAGTTGCTGGTGCCAGGCTCGGAGCAGGGGCTTGGGCTGTTACAGGAGATGTGAAGCAGCGAGTGTGACAGGGCCAATGAAGTGCTTAACCCAAGCACACTGGGAGAAGCAGAAGGAGGCGAGAAAGCTCAGCATGGGATGAGGCACCATGGTCAAGTGCAGATAGCTGGAGGATTCCCAGAGAAAACATACTTGTGACTTGACTCATGTCTAAAAATTTTCTAAAGTCTAATGTGTGGGCCTATGTTGAATAGTATTTTCTACCTTTCTTTTTCTTTTTTAAAAATTTTTATTGGAGTATAGTTAATTTACAATGTTGTGTTAGTTTCTGCTGTACAGCAAAGTCAGTTCATTATACACATATATATATCCACTCTTTTTAAGATTCTATTCCCATATAGGTCATTACAGAGTATTGAGTAGAGTTCCCTGTGCTATACAGTAGGTCCTTATTAGTTACCTATTTTATATATAGTAGTATGTATAAGTCCATCCCAGTCTCCCAATTTATCCCTACCCCCCTTACCTCCTGGTAACCATAAGTTTGTTTTCTACATCTGTAACTCTATTTCTGTTTTGTAGATAAGTTCGTTTGTACCCTTATTTTATATTCCACATATAAGCAATGTCATATGATATTTGTCTTTCGGGTGTTTGGGGAGAAAATAACCACGAAGTGTTTTAGCTTTTATTAGTCAAGACATTGGTTTTCCTTGTTAGTTGAGAAGGTATTGGCAGATGCAGTTTCAGAAATGTATGAGAGAAAAGGACAAGAAGAGGACAGTCAGATCTCTCTGGGCCTTGGTTTTTTCATCTGTAAATGAATCTGGCATTCAAGGCCCTCTGCCATCTGGCTCCACCCTTCTATAACACCACTTCTCTGTATACAGACGTCCTTTGGTATATGCAGGGGATTGGTTCCAGGACCCCCTGCGATACCAAAATCTGCTTATGCTCAAGTCCCTTATATAAAATGGTGCAATATTTGCATATAACCTGTGAACATCCTCCTGTATACTTTCAGTCATCCCTGGGTTACTTGTAATACCTAATACAATGTAAATACTATGTAAATAGTTGCCAGTGTGGCAAATTCGAGTTTTGCTTTTGGAACTTTCTGGAATTTTAAAATCTTTTAGTTCTGTCGTTTGTTGGATGTGGAACCTGTGGGTATGGTGGCCAACTGTACTTTACTCCAGAAATCCCAACTTTTCTCCCTTGCCCACGAGGCAACCCGACTCTTCTTTTGCTTCTCTAAGCCACTCTCTCCTTGATTTGTTCTCACTGTTGTAATTCTCCCTGTTTTTAATGCCATGAAGCTTTCCCTGAATGTCCTAACTGGAAGCTGGCACTCCTTCCTAACCTACCAGTCACTTGTTTGACTCGCAGGTGCTGCTTGTCAATTTCCACCTTGTTTGTTTCATATCCTGTGCTGTTGCTCACCTGGGATCCTTGATGACAAACATCACTGTGTCCTGTCCCCTCCCCAGCGCTGTGTATTTACTTCGTAGTGACATAGGAACTTAATAAATATCTGAATGGGTACATGAGATCTGAGGTCTCTTCTAACCCCAATTCTCTATGATTTAAAAGCAACATAATATGTGTTCTGAAGCAAGGTTAACAAGAATCCATTTTACAAGTAGGACACTTTTTACAGTGTTATTGTTGAGACTTGTCCAGTCAAAAACTGCTTTGGCTGAATTATTCTTGTTTCTTTAAAAAGAAATCCATTCAAAGGTAGGTTCCATGTGGTAGAGGAAGTACTGCCTGGGGGAAGTTAATGTTGAGATCCTGTTTTGTTTCTTACTAGTGTGTGTGACAAGTCATGTCCCCTTTCTGAGCCCAATTTCTTCAACCTGACAATGATGAGATCTGTTCTACCGGGTTGTTGGGAGGGGTTAATGTGATAATCATGTGAAAGTGCTTTGCAAACTGTAAAGAACTCCACATAAAAGGGGTTATTGTTATCATTATCATTATTATTATTTTAGAAGTCATTTCCATGGAATGTAAATGCAGTCTCTAGAGCTCCTTTGAGCCTCTGAGTGTACAGACTGTATTTAGAAGTTTATATCATACCCAATGTGGGGTTGAACAACAGCCGACTAATGCTAACAGTCCTGGGTCCTTATTTACAGAGTGCCTTTCCTCTGAGCTCAAGAGCTGTTAAAATCTGGATCCATCGTTCCGCAATCAATTTCCATTCAGTCATTCACTCAACAAATGTTTACTTTATGTGTCAGGAAGTATTTTTGATGGTGGGTGTGTTGCTGATATCGTCAATGTCCTGTTACATTAGGGGAAACTGCAGATCCATAGAGGAAAGGGGACTTCTGCAAGCCACACGCACAGACAGGATGCCGCTCAAGAGTTTAGGATAGGTAGTGGCCAACACTGTGCTAAGACTAATCGTTTCAGGAACTGAAGCTGGGCACCTTTGGTTTGAGTCATATGTATTCATCTACAGCAAACTGTGCCTTTGCCTTATTTGCCCCATAATAAGAAATGATGTCAGTGGCTGAAAGGCACATTGTGTGACCCAAGTCACAGGGGTTAGGATTCTGAATTGCTTTGGTCAGCTCAGTTTCAGACACTTTGTAGAGAAAAAGTTCACAGTAGCTTATTGATGGAGAGAGTTGTGAATCTGTCCCAGAGCTGACTCCTGCAGAGTCCCGCACCTGGCTGAGACACATTGCACAACGTTGCAATTTCACTTTTATCCTCCAGAGAGAACAGGCTCTTTCTTCCAAGTGGAGGGTTTTTAAGGTGCTGGGATAAAAGCTCCATTTTCATGTGTGGGTGACTCAGAGAGCAGGGAGTCAGCAAGATGTGGTCTTCCAGCCCAAGGTGCTACAAAGGAGCACGAGGCATGTTTCTCATGTTCAGCCTTGTAGGCTCTCAAAGACATTTCCTGCCAAGGGTTCTGAGTGAGCTTCCACAGCGTTAGCCAGAAGAGGGAAATAACAGATAATTTGTACCATTTTCAATGGTATGATTGTTACCATGAATTGACACAGTTGCTGAGGGGTTACGGACCTAGAGAAAGACACAGATGATAAGACCTCCTTCCTAAAGCTCACTGTGGGGTGATTAAGAATATACAAAAATAATCAGAAGGGGCCACTTATTCAACAAATAGCTCTCGACAGAATTTGTTTACCTGGATCATAACTCTTCAAAGAGTAAAAAGAATTTGGTGGACCAGGGTGTTCTGTTTTGTTTTATTTGTAGAGCATGGTATTTGGAATAGTTTTGTAGGTAACAGAGGAATTTGGGCAAAGAAAGATTGTTCAATTTGATATAAAATTTCAGTTATGAAAGATGAATAAGTTCTAGAGATCTACTGTACAACAAACATAGTGTCTATGTATATAAGGTGTAGTATAGTAACAGTATTATGTTCTGTGGCTAAACATTTGTTAAGAGGGTAGATCTCATATTAAGTGTTCTTTCCATATGTGCACACACACAAAGACAAACAACCACCACCAACAACAATGAAAATAAGGGGACACAGGGAATTCCCTGGTGGTCCAGTGGTTAGGAGTCCATGCTTCAACTGCAGGGGGCCTGTGTTTGATTCCTGGTCGGGAACTAAGATCCTGTAAGCTGTGTGGCACAGCCAAAAATAAAATCAAGGGACACAAAGAAACTTGGCGGTAATGGATATGTTTATTACCTTGATTGTGGTGATGCTTTCAAGGGTGTATGCATAGGTCCAAACTCATCAAATAATATACATTAAATATGTGACTTTCTTTTTTTTGTATATCAATTATACCTGAATAAAGTTGTTAAAAAAGATTGAATAGGAAGGGTGCATTCTAGAGGTGAACAATGTCCTAGAGACAGGGGAATCAGAAGCCGCTCCTGGGTACCTAGAGTGGTCCTGTTAGGACAGAGTGAAGGGTACAATAGGCAAGTGCTGTGGGAGAAGGTTCTTTTGGGTCACCTTGACAGCAAGCTTAACTTCTGCCTAACTGGATGCACAATACTGTGAAAGTGCTATTTGGAAGAATTTAATGATTACCTATGTACAACCTAAATCTTTGGTCTATAGTTACTATTTTACGATTCACCCAGCCTCTTGTATACTATAGATTGCTCTGCGCAACTGGAAATCTGGCTTCTTCTCAAATAATAAATGATATTGAAATTTCTGATAAATGAGGGCTCATAAAGATCTATCACAATGGCTTTTCTGGCCACTACTTTGGTTGGGATTTGGTGTGAATACCACAAATACTTTGCTTGCTTTTGGCAAAATGGCTCTAGAAATTCAATAACGATAATAGGTCATTAGTTTTATTTTGATAAATAATATTTTGGCTTGGTTGAGACAAAAAAAAAAAATTCTCCTACCTTCATTTTGACTGTATTCATTTGAATTACAGAATCACCTTTCCCCTTGGTTTAAATATACATAAATATAGGGGCTTCCCTGGTGGCGCAGTGCTTGAGAGTCCGCCTGCCGATGCAGGAGACGCGGG
>NW_006785433.1:213373-234318 GCF_000442215.2 Lipotes vexillifer | reverse complement strand
AAAAAAAAAAAAAAAAAAAAAAAAACAAAAAAAAAAACATAAATATATAGATATATATTTTTGGAAGTAGTTTCTTCTTGTTCTTAATTGTAAAGATTACAATAGATTGCAGTGTTGTCAGTGATTTAGCAATTGGTATATTTATCTGGTTTTCTAGTTTTTGTCAAACTAATGTATTCTCTTTAAGTATTTCTGTTTCAAATTCCTTAATTTTATCAAATGAATACATATGAGTGTGTTTCTATAGCTTCACTCTTTCTGAAATACCCAGAGGCCCAGACTAGTGATAGAGCAGTGTAGAATAGTGGATTGGACCTGGCCCCAGGATGCAGGTGGAGTGAATTCTACTGGGACTCTGCCACTTACCAGCTCTGTGATGTTGGGCAAATCACATACCTGCTGTGGGCCTTGATTTTTTTCCTTCAGGAAAATCCCCTTTCCTGCCTTCAACTAATATTTATTGGTGTCTGTTAAATGTGATGCACTGTGCTAGATATTGTATGTATGATTCTGTGGTGTTTTCCCTCTTAAAGCTTAAACTCTGAAAGGGGAGACCAGGGGGTCTCCGTGCAGTGTAAGGCATGGAGGAGGAATGTATGGGGTCCTATGAGAGCCCAGGGTGAGGAGCATTGAATTACACTGGAGGATATGAGGAAGCTTCCTGGAGGGGCTGTCGCTTGTGCTGAATTTTGAGTGAGCTAGAAAGAAAAGGGGGCCTGGAGTGTTCACAGGCAGGGAGGGCAGCACAGATGAATGCACAGAAGCAGGACACAGTATAATGCACTTGGGGGGAACAGCAGGAGGCACATGGTTGGAGAGAAGGATAAGCATGGGGAGAGTTGGGACATGAGCTGGAAATGTAGTGGTGAAGGCTCTTTTAGGCTAAGCTGAGAATAAATAATAATAGTATATAATAATAAAAGAAAAATCTGCTAATAATAACCACCTTTTGTTGACAGAATTAAAAATAGAAGTTAAGCATATCTGTAGATTTTAAAGATTGGCAAAATTAGTATTGCAGAGTGCCTAGCTTTGTACCAAATAGCCGTTTCATATACATGTCACACCATTTCACGAATGTAAACAAGTTCATAAATATTCACCAGAGTACTTTGATAAACTAGTACAAATATTAGCATATTCTTGAGAATAATGAGTTCAACTACTCGGTAGTATTTATCCTACTTTAGTTCTGAGCATAGACATTCAGGGTATTTTTCATTTCTCAGCATTATTTTATGAGCATTCAAATTAGAACAATTTCTCATGTTTATTGTAGCAGTAACATATTAAACACTAAACAGGAAAAGGTTAAAGTTAGAAGTTGCAGTGGGAGAGAAGTGCTGAGATCCAGTTCACCAGTGATTACTGATTTCAACCACCTGTGAGGTCTAACCGCTCTAGCCAGCTTTAGTGACTTATCACCTTGTGAGCCATAGGAATAATCATTCACAAACTTGAAGAGTTGTAAGCATTGGAAATAATATATACAAAGCTCATAGGACGTAGAGTAAGTGGCTAATAAATTGTACTATCCCTTTTCAGGCCCTGTGCCAAGTGTCCTCTTCATCCCCTGGCCCAGGGAAGGGCAGATGGGAGAGGTGAGCGAGTGGGACTTCTGTGGGAGCAGACACCCTGGGAGATGTAGCTGTGGAAGGGCTGCTCTCCTCAAGGTTGTTCTAGAACTCAGAGTTAAGGAAGAGAGAGAAAAGCACAGCTGGAAGGTCAGAAGTTGGATCTTGCATCATGCTGATTAGGGAGGTGAGGTAAATGCAAGTCCGCTGCAAAGCTGGTGGTCAAAGGGAGAGAGAATCCCAGATCAAATTGCTGAGGGGGTGAGGTCAAAGGATGAAGATCTAAATTTGCATGTGGCCCAGATTTCTTTCGTGCAGTCTCAACAACTTGGAAAATCAAGGCGGGACCCTCAAAGGAGCCGTATAGGAAAAGGGTAGGTCTGGAGGAAGGCTCATGTGCAAGATTCAGTCTTTGCAATCAAAGAGCTAATTTACTAGGACAAATAAACATGAAAACATTCAAGGGAGAGCATGCCCAAGGCTTTAGTAGAGGTAAATAAGTACCCAGGAAGGCACTTCCATGCAGGCAACTCCACTGATCCAACGCTGTAACAACTACCTGAAATGGCCAAAGCCGTTAGAGCAGAAACTAAAATTGGCCCCTCAGATATGGTAATGGCCATTTCCCTAATGGGAATCCTGGGGGTGTTAAGGTCTCTTTCTCAATTTAGCACCTTTTTCCTCTTCATCCCCTCACCACTCCAGGAGCATCACACTATTTGCTTCACTTCAAATCCACCCTACACTCCCTCTCCACTTAAGAGTTTAATGCTGAAACTTCTGTTAGAAATGGCTTTCCCTTCTTCACTGGAAAGGTGTTTTTTTTCATCTTTCACAGTTCCTTGCCCCTCCTCTGACTGGTAAAGAAATGCACTGTCTTTCTTGGGCTCCTATAGCACTAGTTTATCCAAATACTAGTGGTGGAAGATGTCTTATCTACCAAGTATATGTCTTTAAGTCATGTGCAAAGCCCAAAGATTTAAATTCTGGAAGTGACTGGTTGGATTTCTAACTCTGCAGCTCACTTGCTTGTATTTTGGGCAAATAATATACCTTCTTGGAGTCTCAGTTTCTTATCAGTGTTTTTATGGGAATTTAATAAGATAGTGGATACAAAGCACCCAGAATGATGTCGGACAAAAATTAACATGTTAAAATTCAATGTATTGAATTCACAATGTACATGAATATAAGTATAAGCTAGTCAGGTACCTTATCCTGGGTTTTAGGGGCTTGAGAAAGTTGTTTGATTTCCTACATTATCACACTGTCCTTTTGAAAAATCCTCTGATGCTACACAAGAACAAGTCATTCTCTTCTCTTGATTTTACTAGTGATAAACTGGTGGTGTTTTAATCTTATTGGATATATAACCCACAAAGGAAGATGCTTAAGTTAATTTCATAAACTTAGATTTTTTTATGTTGATTTCTCTTCTGAATTCTGATTTTCAGTATATCAGTAAGATGGATGAACTATTCCATTTTTTTTTTTTTTTTTTGGGCTGCACTGCCTAGCTTGTGAGATCTTAGTTCCCTGACCAGGGATTAAACCTGGCCCTTGGCAGTGAAAGCGCACAGTCCTAACAACTGGACCACCAGGGAATTCCTCCATTTCCTGTTCTTTTTCATTTCCTTTCAGCTTGATTGCATTCAGACTCCCGTGGTCCTCCATTTAGAGCCTGGGTGACACCTGTTGCGTGATCTCCATTCTTTAAAATAATTAAAAAAGAAAACTCAAGTGTAACAAGGCACCATTCCATTAGCGATTCTCCCATCTCCATCTGTGCTGCCCCAAAATGTCTGCTTTCTGTACTTAAAAGACATTAATCTTTTGGCATAATAATCCAGAGCAAATAATGCTGGATGTAATAATAGCAAATGATTTGGCATGTGCATCAATATAGAAATAGTGTTTACAAATGCACATTAATGTATTCTGCAAGAATACATCATTTTTTAAAATCCGCTTCTTGAGCATACATATGTCAAATTGAGAAACACCACATCCATTATTAGAAAGGTAAAGTGGCTTTTTGTATTCAGGGAGGATTTTTTTTTTTTTTTTTTCCAGTACGCGGGCCTCTCACTGTTGTGGCCTGTCCCGTTGCGGAGCACAGGCTCCGGACGCACAGTCTCAGCGGCCATGGCTCATAGGCCCAGCCGCTCTGTGGCATGTGGGATCTTCCCGGACCGGGGCATGAACCCGTGTCCCCTGCATCGGCAGGCAGACTCTCTACCACTGTGCCACCAGGGAAGCCCTCTTTTTTTTTTTAATTTTTATTTTATATTGGAGTCTAGTTGATTAACAATGTTGTGTTAGTGTCAGGTGTACAGCAAAGTGATTCAGTTATACATGTATCTATTCTTTTTCAAATTCTTTTCCCGTTTAGGTTATTACAGAATATTGAACAGAGTTCCCTGTGCTATACAGTAGGTCCTTGTTGGTTATTTTTTATTTTTGGCCACACCATGCAGCCTGTGGAACTTGCCCCACCAGGGATCGAACCTGCACCCTCTGCAGTTGAAGCGCTGAGTCTTAACCACTGGACCACCTGGGAAGTCCTGGTGATCTGTTTTAAATATAGCAGTGTGTACACGTCAGTCCCAAACTCCCAATCTATCCCTCCCCACCACCTGTTCCCGCTGGTAACCATAAGTTCTTTCTCTGAGAGTCTGTTTCTGTTTTGTAAAAAAGTTCAGTTGCATTTTTTTTTTTTAGATTCCACATATAAGCAATATATGATATTTGTCGTTCTCTGTCTGACTTACTTCACTTAGTATGATAATCTCCAGGTTGTTTCTTAATCAGAGCAAACTTTGAGAAATGTTCGTACAAGGATTTTTCCACATTTCAAATTATTTCTTACAATTGAAATTGAAATTACTGGGTGTGAACATGTTTTAGAGCTCTTGATACATATTTCCAGATTGTTCTCCAGAAAGGTTCTATTAATTTATAACCTCAACAGTATGTAATAATGCTTACTTCAGCTCATGTTTGGGCAGTGCTGCATAGTAGTGTTTACAATTTTTTTCTAATTTAATTGGCAGCAAATAGTTTCTCTGATTTCTTACACGTTTAAAGATACTTGTATTTTTTCTTTTTATATTGATATATGAAAAAAAATATATATATATTTTAACATCTTTAGTGGAGTATAATTGCTTTACAATGTTGTTAGTTTCTGCTGTATAACAAAGTGAATCAGCTATATGTATACATATATCCCCGTATCTCCTCCCTCTTGCACCTCCCTCCCTCTCCCCTTATCCCACCCCTCTAGGTGGACACAAAGCACCGAGCTGATCTCCCTGTGCTATTCAGCTGCTTCCCACTAGCTGTTTTACATTTGGTAGTGTATATATGTCAGTGCTACTCTCTCACTTCATACCAGCTTACCCTTCCCCCTCCCTGTGTCGTCAAGTTCATTACCTACGTCTGCGTCTTTATTCCTGTCCTACCCCAAAGTTCATCAGAACCATTTTTTTTCTTTAGATTCCATGTATGTGTGTTAGCATACGGTATTTGATTTTCTTTTCCTGACTTCACTCTGTATGACAGACTCTGGGTGTACCCACCTCACTACAAATAGCTCAATCTTGTTTTTTTTTTAACATTTTTATTGGACTATAATTACTTTACAATGGTATGTTAGTTTCTGCTTCATAACAAGGTGAATCAGTTATACATATACGTATATCCCCATATCTCTTCCCTCTTGCGTCTCCCTCCCTCCTACCCTCCCTATCGACCCTTCTAGCTGGTCACAAAGCACCTAGCTGATCTCCCTGTGCTATGCGACTGCTTCCCACTAGCTATCTATTTTACATTTGGTAGTGTTTATATGTCCATATATACACTACCACTCTCTCACTTTGTCCCAGCTTACCCTTCCCCCTCCCCGTGTCCTGAAGTCCATTCTCTAGTAGATCTGCTTCTTTATTCCTGTCTTGCCCCTAGGTTATTCATGACCATTTTTTTTTTTTTTTTAGATTCCATATATATGTGTTAGCATACAGTATTTGTTTTTCTCTTTCTGACTTCACTCTGTATGACAGACTCTGGGTCCATCCACCTCACTACAAATAACTCAATTTCGTTTCTTTTTATGGGTGAGTAATATTCCATTGTATATATGTGCCACATCTCCTTTATCCATTCATCTGCTGATGCACATTTAGGTTGCTTCCATATCCTGGCTATTGTAAATAGTGCTGCAATGAGCACTGTGGTACATGACTCTTTTTGAATTATGATTTTCGCAGGGTATATGCCCAGTAGTGGGATTACTGGGTCATATGGTAGTTCTGTTTTCAGATTTTTAAGGAACCTCCATACTGTGCTCCATAGTGGCTGTATCAACTTACATTCCCACCAGCAGTGCAAGAGGGTTCCCTTTTCTCCACACCCTCTCCAGCATTTATTGTTTGTAGTTTTTTTTTCACCAAATTTTTTTAACGTATTTATTGGAGTATAATTGCTTTACAATGGTGTGTTAGTTTCTGCTTTATAGCAAAGTGAATCAGCTATACATTTACAGATATCCCCATATCTCCTCCCGCTTGCATCACCCTCCCATCCTCCCTATCCCACCCCTTGAGGTGGTCACAAAACACCGAGCTGATCTCCCTGTGCTATGCTGCTGCTGCCAACTAGCTATCTGTTTTACATTTGGTAGTGTATATAAGTCCATGCCACTTTCTCACTTTGTCACAGCATACCCTTCCCCCTCCCTATGTCCTCAAGTCCATTCTCTACATCTGCATTTTTATTCCTGGCCTGCCCCTAGGTTCTTCAGAACCTTTTTTTTTTCTTTTTTTAGATTCCATATATATATGTTAGCATACGGTATTTGTTTTTCTCTTTCTGACTTCACTCTGTATGACAGACTCTAGGTCCACCCATCTCACTACAAATAGCTCAGTTTCTTTTTATGGTTGAATAATATTCCATTGTATATATATCTTCTTTATCCATTCATCTGTCGATGGACAGTTAGATTGCTTCCATTTCCTGGCTATTGTGTATAGAATTGCAATGAACATTGTGGGGCATGAATCTTTTTGAATTATGGTTTTCTCGGGGTATATGCCCAATAGTGGGATTGCTGGGTTATATGGTAGTTCTTTTCTTAGTTTTTTGAGGAACCTCCATACTGTTCTCCATAGTGGCTGTATCAATTTACATTCCCACCAACAGTGCAAGAGGGTTCCCTTTTCTCCACAGCCTCCCCAGCATTTATTGCTTGTAGATTTTTTGATGGTGGCCATCCTGACCAGTGTGAGGTGACACCTCATAGTTTTGATTTGCATTTCTCTAATGATTAGTGATGTTGAGCATCCTTTCATGTGTTTGTTGGAAATCTGTATATCTTTGGAGAAATGTCTGTTTAGGTCTAGTGCCCAATTTTTGATTTGGTTGTTTGTTTTTTTTGATACTGAGCTGCATGCGCTGCTTGTATATTTTGGAGATTAATCCTTTGTCAGTTGCTTCATTTGCAAATGTTTTCTCCCATTCTGAGGGTTGTCTTTTTGTCTTGTTTATGGTTTCCTTTGCTGTGCAAAAGCTTTGAAGTTTCATTAGGTCCCATTTGTTTATTTTTGTTTTTATTTCCATTTCTCTAGGAGGTAGGTCAAAAAGGATCTTCCATGATTTATGTCATAGAGTGTCCTGCTTATGTTTTCCTCTAAGAGTTTGATAGTGTCTGGCCTTACATTTAGGTCTTTAATCCATTTTGAGTTTATTTCTGTGTATGGTGTTAGGGAGTGTTCTAATTTCATTCTTTTACATGTAGCTGTCCAGTTTTCCCAGCACCACTTGTTGAAGAGACTGTCTTTTCTCCATTGTATATTCTTGCCTCCTTTATCAAAGGTAAGGTGACCATATGTGCCTGGGTTTATCTCTGGGCTTTCTATCCTGTTCCATTGATCTATATTTCTGTTTCTGTGCCAGTACCATACTGTCTTGACTACTGTAGCTTTGTAGTATAGCCTGAAGTCAGGGAGCCTGATTGCTCGAGCTCCGTTTTACTTTCTCAAGATTGCTTTGGCTATTCTGGGTCTTTTGTGTTTTCATATAAGTTGTAAAATTTTTTCTTCTAGTTTTCTGAAAAATGCCATTGGTAGTTTGATAGAGATTGCATTGAATCTGTAGATTGCTTTGGGTAGTATGGTCATTTTCACAATGTTGATTCTTCTAATCCAAGAACATGGTATATCTCTCCATCTATTTGTATCATCTTTAATTTCTCTCATCAGTGTCTTATTGTTTTCTGCATACAGGTCTTCTGCCTCCTTTGGTAAGTTTATTCCTACGTATTTTATTCTTTTTGTTGCAGTGGTAAATGGGAGTGTTTCCTTAATTTCTCTTTCAGATTTTTTGTCACTAGTGTATAGGAATGCAAGAGAATTCTGTGCATTAATTTTGTATCCTGCTACTTTACCAAATTCATTGATTAGCTCTAGTAGTTTTCTGGTAGCATCTTTAGGATTCTTTTTGTATACTTTCATGTCATTTGAAAGCAGTGACAGTTTCACTTCTTTTCAGATTTGGATTCCTTTTATTTCTTTTTCTTCTCTGAATACTGTGGCTAAAACTTCCAAAAACTATGTTGAATAATAGTGGTGAGAGTGGGCAACGTTGTCTTGTTCCTGATCTTAGAGGAAATGGTTTCAGTTTTTCACCATTGAGAATGATGTTGGCTGTGGGTTTGTCATATATGGCCTTTATAATGTTGAGGTAGGTTCCCTCTGTGGCTACTTTCTGCAGAGTTTTTTATCATAAATGGGTGTTGAATTTTGTCAAAAGCTTTTTCTGCATCTGTTGAGATGATCATATGGTTTTTATTCTTCAGTTTGTTAATATGGTGTATTACATTGATTGATTTGCATATATTGAAGAATCCTTGCATCCCTGGGATAAATCCCACTTGATCATGGTGTATGATCCTCTTAATGTGTTGCTGGATTCTGTTTGCTAGTATTTTGTTGAGGATTTTTGTATCTATGTTCATTAGTGATATTGGCCTTTAGTTTTCTTTTTGTGTGTCGTCTTTATCTGGTTTTGGTATCAGGGTGATGGTGGCCTCATAGAATGTGTTTGGGAGTGTTCCTCCCTCTGCTATATTTTGGAAGAATTTGAGAAGGGTAGGTATTAACCCTTCTCTAAATGTTGGATAGAATTCACCTGTGAAGCCATCTGGCCCTGGGCTTTTGCTTATGGGAAGATTTTTTATCACAGTTTCAATTTCACTGCTTGTGATGGTCTGTTCATATTTTCTATATCTTTCTGGTTCAGTCTTGGAAGGTTGTGCTTTTTTAAGAATTTGTACATTTCTTCCATGTTGTCCATTTTATTGGTATATAGTTTCTTGTAGTAATCTCTCACGAGCCTTTTTATTTCTGCATGTCAGTTGTTACTTCTTTTTCATTTCTTATTCTACTGATTTGAGTCTTCTCCATTTTTTTCTTGATGGGTTTGGCTAATGGTTTATCAATTTCTGTTTATCTTCTCAAAGGACCAGCTTTTAGTTTTATTGATCTTTGCTATTGTTTCTTTCATTTCTTTTACATGTATTTCTGATCTGATCTTTATGATTTCTTTCCATCTGCTAACTTTGGGGATTTTTGTTCTTCCTTCTCTCATTGCTTTAGGTGTAAGGTTAGGTTGTTTATTTGAGATGTTTTTTGTTTCTTGAGGTAGGATTATATTGCCATAAACTTCCCTCTTAGAACTGCTTTTGCTGCATCCCATAGGTTTTGGATCGTTGTGTTTTCATTGTCATTTGTTTATAGGTATTTTTTTATTTCCTCTTTGATTTCTTCAGTGATCTCTTGGTTATTAAGTAGTGTATTGTTTAGCCTCTATGATTTGTATTTTTTACAGATTTTTTCCTGTAATTGATATCTAGTCTCATAGTATTGTGGTTGGAAGAGATACTTGATACAATTTCACTTTTCTTAAATTTACTACAGCTTGATTTGTGACCCAAGATGTGATCTATCCTTGAGAATGTTCCATGCACACTTGAGAAGAAAGTGTAATCTGCTGTTTTTGGATGGAATGTCCTATAAATATCAATTAAATCTATCTGGTCTATTGTGTCATTTAAAGTTTCTGTTTCCTTATTTATTTTCATTTTGGATGATCTGTCCGTTGGTGTAGGTGAGGTGTTAAAGTCCCCCACTATTGCTGTGTTACTGTCGATTTCCTCCTTTATAGCTGTTATTAGTTCCTTTATGTATTGAGGTACTCCTATTTTGGGTGCATATATATTTATAATTATTATATCTTCTTCTTGGATTGATCCCTTGATCATTATGTAATGTCCTTCTTTGTCTCTTGTAACATTCTTTATTTTGAAGTTTGTTTTATCTGATATGAGTATTGCTACTCCAGCTTTCTTTTCATTTCCATTTGCATGGAATATCTTTTTTCCATCCCCTCACTTTCAATCTGTATATGTCCCTAGGTCTGAAATGGGTCTCTTGTAGACAGCATATATATGGGTCTTTTTTTGTATCCATTCAGCAAGCCTGTGACTTTTGGTTGGAGCATTTAATCCATTCATGTTTAAGGTAATTATCGATACGTATGTTCCTATGACCATTTTCTTAATTGTTTTGCGTTTGTTTTTGTAGGTCTCTTGTGTTTCCCACTTAGAGAAGTTACTTTAGCATTTGTTGTAGAGCTGGTTTGGTGGTGCTGAATTCTCTTAGCTTTTGCTTGTCTGTAAAGCTTTTGATTTCTCCATGGAATCTGAATCAGATCCTTGATAGGTAGAGTAATCTTGGTTGTAGGTTCTTCCCTTTCATCACTTTAAGTACATTGTGCCACTCCCTTCTGTCTTGTAGAGTTTCTGATGAGAAATCAGCTGTTAACCTTATGGGTGTTTCCTTGCATGTTATTTATCATTTTTCCCTTGCTGCTTTCAATAATTTTTCTTTGTCTTTAATTTTTGCCAGTTTGATTACTATGTGTCTCGGTGTGTTTTTCCTTGGGTTTATCCTGTATGGGACTTGCTGTGCTTCCTGGACTTGGGTGGCTATTTCCTTTCCCATGTTAGGGAAGTTTTCGACTATAATCTCTTCAGCTATTTTCTCTGGTCCTTTCTCTCTCTCTTCTTCTGGGACCCCTATAATGCGAATATTGTTGCATTTAATGTTGTCCCAGAGGTCTCTTAGGCTGTCTTCGTTTCTTTTCATTCTTTTTTCTTTATTCTGTTCTGCAGCAGTGCATTCCACCATTCTGTCTTCCACGTCACTTATCCGTTCTTCTGCCTCAATTATTCTGCTATTGATTCCTTCTAGTGTAGTTTTCATTTCAGTTATTGTATTGTTCATCTCTGTTTGCTTGTTCTTTAATTCTTCTAGGTCTTTGTTAAACATTTCTTGCATCTTCTCGATCTCTGCCTCCGTTCTTTTTCCAAAGTCCTGGATCATCTTTTCTATCATTATTCTGAATTCTTTTTCTGGATGATTGCCTATCTCCATTTCATTTAGTTGTTTTTCTGGGGTTTTATCTTGTTTCTTCATCTGGTACATAGCCCTCTGCCTTTTCATCTTGTCTGTCTTTCTGTGATGTGGTTTTTGTTCCAGAGGCTGCAGGATAGTAGTTCTTTTTGCTTTTGCCGTCTGCCCTCTGGTGGATGAGGCTATCTATGAGGCTTATGCAAGTTTCCTGATGGGAGGGACTGGTGGTGGGTAGAGCTGACTGTTGCTCTGGTGGGCAGAGCTCAGTAAAACTTTAATATGCTTGACTGCTGATGGGTGGGGCTGGGTTCCCTCCCTGTTGGTTGTTTGGCCTGAGGCAACTCAACATTGGAGCCTACCCTGGGTCTTTGGTGGGGCTAATGGCAGACTCTGGGAGGACTCACGCCAAGGAGTACTTCCCAGAACTTCTGCTGCCAGTGTCCTTGTCCCCATGGTGAGCCACAGCCACCCCCTACCTCTGCAGGAGACCCTCCAACACTAGCAGGTAGGTCTGGTTCAGTCTCCCCCAGGGTCACTGCTCCTTCCACTGGGTCCCGATGCACACACCACTTTGTGTGTGCCCTCCAGGAGTGTAGTTTCTGTTTCCCCCAGTCCTGTGGAAGTCCTGCAATCAAATTCCGCTAGCCTTCAAAGTCTGATTCTCTAGGAATTCCTCCTCCCGTTGCTGGACCCCCAGGTTGGGAAGCCTTACGTGGGCCTGAGAACCTTCACTCCAGTGGGTGGACTTCTGTGGTATAAATGTTCTCCAGTCTGTGAGTCACACACCCAGCAGTTACGGGATTTGATTTTACTGTGATTGCGCCCCTCCTACTGTCTCATTGTGGCTTCTCCTTTGTCTTTGGATGTGGGGTATCTTTTTTGGTGAGTTCCAGTGTCTACCTGTCAATGATTGTCCATCAGCTAGTTGTGATTCTGGTGATCTCACAAGAGGGAGTGAGAGCATGTCCTTCTACTCTGCCATCTTGTTTCAGGGCCTATCACTTGCATTTTCTTCTTAGGGAGACTGTAGTTTTACCTTCACCCAACGAAGAGAATGAAAACTTCACAGATAGTAGATAAGCAAGTTATGTTTGCTCTTTGAGGGACAGTCCCCAATCTCTACAGCATTGTCATTCTTATATATGGCTTTGTCACATTGACTTATCATCTCTTTGTCCTTCGAAATTTTTGTCATTTACTTTATTCTTCCTTCTTCTATAACTAATTTCTTTCAGCCTCCTAGACTATTTGTGAAGGCATGGCCCTAGTCTTAACATGCCTAAGAGATTCGTGAATCTGTGCCTTATTATTTTTGGTCTTTGTCCAAGAGCAAACAGTGAGCACATTCATTAAGTGCTTGTGATCATCTTTCTGCTCTTGCAGGTCACTTATGATCCTGTTTATGCCATAAGGATTGCTGACTGATGCCTCCCATTTGCCGAATGAACTGGCTCTGTGGCTGTGGATGAAGCTTTATTTCATCAAACTCTCATTTACTTCTCAGGTATTAAATAAAACCTAAGTTCCACACACTGTTCTAGATGCTGGAGATACAATAGTGAACACATGGACATAGTTTTTGTCCTTGTGGAGCTCACACTTGGGTGACAGTTTAGAGTGATCCCCTCAATAGAGACTTTCAGCTGTTCCATCTTACAGTGAATATTCATTTGTAGTCATGAGTTGATCTTATTATCATCACCAAAATGAGTTCTAAATGGTCAACTGTAAGTTAGAAAAAATTTTAAGGCAGATGTTCAGTTATAAAAGATGAACAGTAGGAAAATAATTGGATGAAAAGAAAAGGTCACAAATTCCTCCTAGTTTATATTCAGGACTTCCAGAATAGCATAGTAAATATGTGGGGAAAAATTCTCTGTGGACTGGTAATTGATTTGATGTATTAGCGAGGCTCTTTGAATTGTTAATTATAATTTAATAAGCTGATGTTAATTAATCCCAGTAATGTATATTGTTTCTGTACATTCTAGTAGAGAATAGAAAAGCTAGAGATTCTGAATATGCCCACATAACCAATCAGTTACATGGGTTAACCAGAATTAGGCTGGCATGTCAGTGTTGGTAGTGTTAGTCTCATTCATTTTTGTAATATAAATACTATGCCTGTATGATTTATTGTTCAAACTAGGGCAGTTTTTGATGGTGAAAGGAGGTACCCCCGAGTACAAGGGATCTAGGCCCACCTAATTCTTGGCGTGTTGAAATAGCAAATTACCAGGCTACTAGACTATTTTCCCTTTTCCAAGTTCATCATCAAGCAAGTTCATCATAACCAGATGAAATGATTTCTTATTAACACTTTTATGGAGAAATTCTGCCCTTAAATCCTCTCCCATTGGTGGTGGGGTGAGTAGACCCTTTTCTTTTTTTTAAAAAATTGGGAAGACCTTGAAGGTTTCCAGCCTCTAATTCCTAAAACCTACAGCCTGGCTAACTGCCCAACTTTTGTGCTCCCACTCTACCTATGACAATCTCTATCTTATAACTTACCGTGTATTTTAAAATCATTTATGTTTCTATCACCTTTATTAAGCTTTATGTTTCTCTAGGGCAGAGATTGTATTTTATTCATACTTTAACTTCTCTGTGTCTCTGATTGCTCATCTTTAAAATACAGATAACAGTACTAAAGTCACAAAGTTTTATGAAGATAAAATTAATTAAAACATTTGGAAACCTTATAATAGTGCCTGGCACATAGTAAGTTCTTAGTGTCAGCTCAATATTATTATCATCACTATTTGTTATCACAGTGCAAGTAGTCAATGTCATGTACACAAAACATGTACACTAAATATTAATTCATCAAACATTTATTAGTGTTTTCTATATTCAAGTCAATCTATACGAAGATGAATCAGGAGCCTATTTTTAAGTAAGGATGGGGAACAGGAATGAGATATGCACATAAAGATAATACAAAATAGAAAGCAACAGGTGATGTAAGAGAGGTAAATATATAGCAACATTGCTCTTACTATTAGAGAATATTTTCAGACTGAAAGGATCAGGGAGGACTGTAGGAGTGAGAAAGAATTTTAGCTGAATCTTGAGGAAAATATAAGATTTCGATACGTAGACATCTGTGTTAGTGGTGTAAAGAGGTGAAGATATTCCAAAAATGACTATGTAAGTAAAGGTACACAAAAGGAGAATCTTGAAATCTGCTTAGGATAATGGCAAGTATTGTCTAGGGATTAAGCTTGGAGAAGACCTGAAAGGTAGTTTGGGTCCAGATAATAGAAAGGTCTTGAATGTCACACCACAGATTTTGCATTAAATTTGATTTATTTTTCTATTTAATAAAGCATCTGGGTTTTAAAAATTATGAGTAAAAATAATGAAAATTCATGAACTTGGAGGTTCTCCCTGTTCCCCTTCACTATAGATAATGAGGAGGTGGTAGTATGAGAAATCATCTTGGAGTCCATGCCAGGACCCTTAGGTTGTGAGCCTGGTTCTGCTCCACTGTGTGACTCTTATCAAGTCAAGTGCCCTGCTTGCCTCTCCATTTGTAAAATAATAAATATTAAGGGTGTACATAGAGGACTCTAAAGGTAACTCCTTTTCTAAAACTTTTGAGAGGGAAAGAACATGTAATGGGTGCAGTGCTAGGAGCAGAAATTATTTATCCCAATGATATAGGCAATTATTCTTCAGGGTCTTCTGTTACTCTTAGCCTACTTCCGGAAACTATCAAAATTTAAAGAAACACTGAGTATTGTGATTTCCCCCCCCAATATATATTTTTAATTAATTAGTTAATTTTTGGCTGCATTGGGTCTTTGTTGCTGCACACAGGCTTTCTCTAGTTGCGGTGAGCGGGGGCTACTCTTTGTTGCGGTGCATGGGCTTCTCATTGCGGTGGTTTCTCCTGTTGCAGAGCATGGCCTCTAGGTGCTCATGGGCTTCCATAGTTGTGGCATACCGGCTCAGTAGTTGTGGCTCACAGGCTCTAGAGCGCAGGCTCAGTAGTTGTGGTGCACAGGCTTAGTTGCTCCGCGGCATGTGGGATCTTCCCAGACCAGGGCTCGAACCCATGTCCCCTGCATTGGCAGGCGGATTCTTAACCACTGCGCCACCAGGGAAATCCTCCTCTAACTGTTTACTTGTGCATGTGATAGGAGAGCAGAAAGGTTGGTAGACTCTAGGCTGTGGCCTCTGTAATCCCATTCTCAAGCGTTTTGATTCCTCAGTGCTGAATCACAGCAGTTGATCAACAGGACTCCTCCACCAATAGATGTCCATATCTGGCTGAGCCATAATGATTAATATTTGTAATCATAGCCCTAAGGCATTGGAGAAGCCCCAAGATATCTTCTGATTCACCAAAGGAAGATGGTATTATAGTCCGCCTCAGGTTTCTTGTTGGGAGTACATTTTATTGTATTTCAATATTTTGAAAATTGGGATTAGATGTCTACTGTGGAGGGATCTTTGTGTAACCTGGGGTGTTTGATTAATTGGCACAGCTCTTCTATTAGCCATTCGGGATATTAGTTTTCTTGATTTGTTTTTATGCCTGAGAATAAGACTATTTTTCTCAAGGAGAGACTGACTGTTCTCTCAGGACAATTTGTTCTATTGAAAAAAAAAAAGGTAGTAAATACACTCTTGCCCTATTAAACATGTTAGAGATAAACTAAGTGTAGTGTGGGCTTTTAAAATGTTCTGATATGAAAAGAGTACTTTAAGGGATTTTTGGCTTTGAGATCTTCACTAGAACCTTATACAAGAAAAACACTCTTCCTCTGCATCTTTATAAAAATGATTATTTATACAGCTTTAAAGCACTTTTTATCAATAAAGGGCCTCCCCACCTGTGGGGACTCTGCTGCTTGGTAGACTGTTGGAAAGAAGCTAAAGCACCACAGAATGTCCTCAGTGGCTTTGTTCAGAGAACTTTAGAAGCCCTGGAGCCTGTTCATGGAACCGTTTTGAGGTGGAGGCCAAAGGGATCTCGGGGAGGCAGGAAAACTCAGTCAGAGTAGCAAAGAAGTGGGAGAATATTAATCTTTGGTAGCTCCAGGGCTACTCCCACTCTATCCCTGAGGAAAAAAAACAAAACAAATATGGAAATGCAAAGAGAAACGTAATGTCAGTGGGGGAAGTGGGTAGAAGAGGAGGAAGCATTCACATGAAAAGTTACTGCAGCAACTAGGAAGAGAACCCCAAATTGTGACCATTAAATGGAATTTGTAAATACACTCCTCTTTTCTCCTTTCTGCTTCTGAATAAAACCATACCCAGCTCGGAGACCCCAGTTTCCTCCAAGGCTTCAGAAATCCATCCTGGAAAATCGTATTGGATTGATACACAATCCCAATACAATCCATTTTCTAGTTTGCAAAGGAAAATCCGGTCCGGCGTTTATTTTTAGCAGCGCTCCCTGTGACCGAAAGCTACAGCTCTTCAACGGGGATAACTGAGGACCGTATTGGGGAGAGAAGCGAAGAAGGGCGGGGGAGCGGGAGGCGGCCGAAGGGACGCCCTGCGCATGCGTGCCAGCGCCCATGCAAATCTGCTGTACATCCAGAGAGCAAAGTGGGATGATCTGTCACTACACCTGCAGCACCACGTTCGGAGGACAGCTCCTGCTTGCAGCTTCCAGACCCAGGTAAAAAAACAAACTGAGCGGGCACCGTGCATGCATATCAATACCAGGTCTCAACCTATCCCCTGAAGAGGCAATCTGCTGCTGCTGCTAAGGGTCCTTTGGTGGCTGATTGCAGCTTCAAGGTTTAAGAAATCCCATCTTTCAGGAAGCCTGAGGGGAAGAAAGGAAGTACGGGCGAAATCATCAGATTGGCTTCCTGGATTTGGGAATCTGAAGCGGGCCCACGTCTTCCGGCCAACTTCCATTGAACTTCCCAGCACTCGAAAGGGACCGAAATGGAGAGCAAAGGTATGAGGCTGTCCCCATCGGGGGACTTCCCGCTGCTTGTGCGTGTGGCCAGGGCAGCCCTCGGCGAGAGGACTGCAGTGCTTGGGGAGTGAGCATCATACTAGGTCGATAGGAGAAGATGCTATGTCCGTTGCAGCACCAGGGAAGTGTGGCAGGAAGGCGACTTCTTTTTAACTCCCACAGCTTGGAAGGCAGTGTTTAATACTCCATCAGTTGCGTAGTGAAGTGTGATTTTTTTTTTCTTTTTAGGTAGGGGGGTGGGAAGAGTCTTTAGATGGTGGGGGAGGTGAGATGTGTTGATAAAGCAGTTTCTTTTCTGTAGAATGGATGGGTTCAAATAAATATATTTCATTTGCTTTAGGATTGCTGACAAGCACGTTTGTATCTGATATCCAATAATGCATTGCTATAGAAAAACTGTTTGGATTTCTCCACCCCCACCCCACGAAGATGGTATTTCTGGGTGTGTATGACCACATCCTACTGCATTTTGAAAATATATCAGCAGAGAAATTGGGTCTATTTGGAACAGTGTGCGTTAGAACTGACCTCTAAGAAGAACAGTGTATCGGAGTACTGCTTGGCTCCAGGCATGATGCATATACTAGTTCTGGATATGTATATATTAATATTCTCCTCATAGCAAATCTGCATAATATACACATACTAACTGGTAAATGAAATGTAAAAATCAACTTCTGGTGGCATATTTAACCATAAACAAAATGACTATTAAAATTGTAAGATTGGGTAGCCTTTGGGTTTAACTCCATCTGTGCAGGTCTCCTCCTCCTCCTCCTCTTTAAAACGCCCACCAGCTTGCAAGAGTCTTGAGTAATGTGGTCAGATATCCAGTAGGAATACTGGATGTATTTAATTGTGGTGAAATCAGAAGAAATGATGTCAACTTTTATGAAACTATATTCATTACCCAGAACTCGAGAAGCTATATTTGAAACAAGGTTTTATTTTTAAACCAAGAATGTCAGTCATTGTGGTAATGTGCTCAGGATCAGGGAGTGGTGGTGGGTTACCTATTTCTGGGCTGATTAATAAAACTGGAGCGTCAAATGATAGCAGGTACCTGTTCAATAAAGTATCTAATTAGAGGAGTTAAGTATTTCAACCTAGGTAAGCATTTTTAGTATGAAAATAACTGAGTCAACATGGATTCAGACAAGCTGGAAAATTTTAATTGGGATAAGTTTATTCTGATACTTTGCTGATGGGCATTTCCTTGACTAACAATGATGTACATATATGAGAGATCCCATGTCAATAAATGTACATGAGGCATATATTTATTAACTGTATTGTAGAATCCATTTTAAAATGAGAAGCCAAGTCTTAACTCGTAGAGATCTGTACTATTCCAGTTGATTAAGTATTTCTGGAACATGAGATTAAACAAAAGACAGTATCATTTTACTAAGAAGCATTATTTTTGTATTTAGAGGACACCTGCTGTTTGATTATTAAACTTGGTTATTTGGCAGAGGTTCTTGGTAACATTTTTGCATCCAATTTATACACTAATTCCTGGCCCATCATAAAAAGAGGATGTATCTCTTAGTGATAATTTTTTATTTCTCCTCGTTTCCCATAAAATATGCTACATGTTATGCAGAGTTCCAGGTGGTTTATATCTCATGCTGATAACAGTAGCATTCTAGCTGTTCTGCCAGTCTTGGGATTTTGGAAAGGAGAAAGAATCTCGGAAGTTTATCTGGGAAGAAGCAGGCCAGAAGTTCTATAGAAATCCAAATAGCAGTGATACAGGCATGAATCACAGCACTGACCCAAAGGCAGTTAATAATTTTGCCCCAAACCAATACTGTGGTCATTTTGCAGACGTACCATAATTGCTTCAGGCAAAAGACATGGTGAAAGTCCTTTTACATGTTAGTTCTCAGACTTCCTTTGCAAAACTGAATTAGCCAGGTACTGATCATATGAAGAATGGCTAATTATTTACACATTGGTCTCGCTTTCTGAGTTGATGCAAATGGCACAGCTAAAAATGGTAGCTAACTTGAAATTTTATTATAGAAGAAAAAAATGTGTATTAAGAAGAATGTATCCATATCCCATTTGAATTGGTGTATCTTAAGTACTTTACGCTGCCATGTACAAACTTTTTCCCTCAACAGGTTCAAATTTAATTCCAGGAAGACATTTTCAAATGTAAGCATATATATTTTTTTCTACTAGAAACTCTTTCAATACTCAAAGTATTATTACATGAGTCAGTTGAAAGTTCAAGAGTTCTCTATCCCAGAAAAAAGGCTAATGGCCCAATTAATCTTGACTCTTGTTGCCAGCATTTGACAACCTTCACATTACCTCCAGCATTTGGAAACCTTTCTTAGAGCACTTGTCCAGAGTCTCCAGCAAGCTGAGCATCAGTTATTTACAAATAAGGTCAATTTTTTTACTTCCTTATTTACTGCTTTGCGTCAGTTCCTGTTATCAGGGTAAAGAGGAGAGGAAAATAAATCAATTGACCTAGCAATCAATTTATGGTGTAATTTCAGTGATCCTTATGTACCATGGTAATTAATATTGCCTCAGAGATTTGGGTTGGTGTGTAGCCTGAACAGCTTTGACAGAATTTGTGCCTTGCAGTGGTTCACAAACTTTGATGCACATTAGAATCATCTGGCTTGCTTTTAGACATCCTCATGCCTGGTCAAACCCTTTCTTAGTTACGTCAGAATGTTAGGGTAGGAGAGAGGCATAGGTGTTATTTTTGAAGATATCAGGTGTTACTGTGTTCGGGAATAACTCATTTAGACTCTTGATAATCAAAATGTGGTTTGATTTAGAATTGCAGAACCTTGATCTTTACTCCAGGCTTACTGTATCAGAATCTGATTTTTAATGAAATCCCCAGGTTATTTGTATGCACATTAGTTTGAGAAGCATTGATTTACAGTGAGGAAAGAACTTTCCCTCTCTCTCTCTCTCCTTCTCTCTCTCTCTCTCTCTCTCTCTCTCAATCTTCTCTTTTTTTTTTCCCTCTTCTCCTGTAACACATCTTTTCTTTGTTCAGCTAGGTTCTCAATCTTAGGCTGGTCTATTAGAAACACCTGCGGAGCTTTTGAAGCATAAAGATACTTAGGCCACACCTCTAGACATTCTGGTTTAATGGGTTCTGGAGTAGAACCTGGGCCTAGGTATTTTTAAAAAGCTCCCCAAGTGATGCGAATTGATAGTCAAAGTTAAACATTGGTCTAGGATCTTGCTACTCAAGGTGTAATCCATAGACAAGCAGTATTAACATCACCTGGAAATTGTTAGAAATTCAGAATCTCAGGCCCTACTCCAGACATATTGAACCAAATCTGCATTTCAACAGGATCTGCTTGTCATTTGTATGCATATTAAAGTTTAAAAAGCACTGGTTTAGACCTTAGGGGACTGATTGTATCTACGAATGAACCACTCTGGGGACCTCAGTGTAGAAGATTTGAAATTAACTAATCAATATGGAAGCTTCTGCGTATGTGATCATGTTATAAGTTTTTGGTTGCTTTGGGAAAGAATGGAAATGAAATGCAGAAGAAATTGCTTGCCTCACGGTTATATCAGAAAATGGACTCATTTAAAATACCCTCTCTGTTCTTCCTCCAGCCGTTTAATTTCAACCCCTTGATTATCTTTTTTAAAAATAAATTTATTTATTTATTTATGTATTTTTAAATTTTTGGCTGTGTTGGGTCATTGTTGCTGTGTGTGGGCTTTCTTTAGTTGTGGAGCACAGGCTCTAGGCGCGCAGGCTTCACTAGTTGTGGTGCATGGACTCAGTAGTTGTGGCTTGCGGGCTCTAGAGCACAGGCTCAGTAGTTGTGGTGCACGGCTTAGTTGCCTCCGTGGCATGTGGGATCTTACCAGGCCAGGGCTTGAACCCGTGTCCCCTGCATTGGCAGGCAGATTCTTAACCACTGTGCCACCAGGGAAGCCCCCCCCCCC
>NW_006785433.1:203388-213273 GCF_000442215.2 Lipotes vexillifer | reverse complement strand
GTACCGCAAAAAAAAAAAAAAAAAAAATGCTTATTCTATAGGTTTATTTTGAGCTCCTTAAAATGTCCTGGTATTAACCCATGGCAGTGTGATATTAGACTGCTTAAATTGAGGCCCATCTTAGAGTGAATATAGCATTACCTTCTTCTCATTGTCATGTGCCTCTGTTCAGTTCTTTTGAGTTCATTTGCCATCCGCCTTGCTATGTAAGATCTTCCCTGACCTCCCTTACATCTAACTAATATTTACTAGTATACTTTATATGACCTAAAGTCCTTGTTTGTCCTTCACATACTGCATTTCTTAAAATCAACATTATAATTTTTGTGTTCTTTATTTAAACAAACATTTATTGAGCATCTGCTATGTTCCCAATGTGCTTAGTTCTGAGAATGTAAAAGAAAACTGAGATGCAGTCTCTGATCTCAAACATCTCACTCTCAAACCTCCATTCATAGGTAACTTTTTTGTGGGTATAATATGAATCTCTAATATTCATGTAGCTACTCAGGTGCCTGCATCAGATAAAACATTTTCATTTACATAGTAGGGACTCAGATTATATATGTTGAATTGGATAGCCTTTGTTCATGCATCCAGGAGATTATAAATTGGGAGAGGTGAAAGAAGTTTGGCTATTCCAGAACGTAGAAGGCAGTAACATGACCTGCCTTCTTTATAGAGAACTACACATGTGTTCCCAGTGAAGATTCAACTGTGTTCTGAGTTTCACACCAACATTAGAGGCAAGCCAGGGGCATGAACCAACATAGGTAAAGTATAGAGTACTCATTTCTCTGAAACCAGAATGGTTCACCCTGCAGGAGACAAAGGAAATGTCTATGCAGTAACTAGTTTATCAGAGCTGGGAAGTGATTTTTAGAAAAGCTACTTTGTGGTTAAAAAACAAACAACCAAATCTCCGAGACCATTGTAGGATAAGTAAAATATAATACGGTACAGGGCTTCCCAGGTGGGGCAGTGGTTGGGAGTCCGCCTGCCGATGCAGGGGACTCGGGTTCGTGCCCCGGTCCGGGAAGATCCCACATGCCGCGGAGCGGCTGGGCCCGTGAGCCATGGCTGCTGAGCCTGCGCGCCCGGAGCCTGTGCTCCGCAACGGGAGAGGCCACAACAGTGAGAGGCCCACGTAGCGCCAAAAAAAACCAAAAACCAAAAAACAAACAAACAAAAATATAATACGGTACAAAACATAACAGAATACACATTGGGCATAGGAGATCACTTCATATCCCAGCTCTAATGGTGTAACATTGGACAAATCACTTTTCCTGTCTGAGTCTTAAAGATTCTTAAATATCAAAGGGAGTTCATTTCATTTAATTCAAAATATTTAATGAGTTGCCACATTGTTCCAGGCACATTGTTAAATGTAGGGGATGGTGATATGAATAGTGCATTGGGTTGCCCTCCAGGAGCTTACAGTCTGGGGATACACTGACAGGCTCAAGACCTGCCGATTTCTAACATCATATGTCTCTTCTCCATTCATCTTTCAGAGTTCTAGTAGGTTACCCAGAAGGCTAGAATCTAAAGTCGTGATTTAATGACCTCTGCGGAGGCACTTAACATTCCACAACAATAATGCCTGCCTTTTGTTCCACTTTTGGTTTCTTTAAACAGAATTTTTGTGTGGGAGAACGTTTGAACTCTTGCTAAGTACCTACTCTAAAAGCTGTCCAACTGACTAGCTACCTGGCTAGTAACCTGTTGTCTGAGTCAGGTGGTTATTATGAGGTTTGTTAGTAATGAGTCTGGAGGTGGCCAGTTAGTTTTCTCCATCATTCCCTTATTCCTGTCCTTTTATGCCTTTAAGCTTTTGACCCTATTAGGTGTGGTGTTTTATGCTTACTGAATGACTAATGATTATGTTATACTGGATTTGTTAATATTGGGTTTCCTGATTTGTCACATTCATGAGACACTCTGTATTTTTTTTAAAGGGCTTTTAATATATGTCATCGCCCTTAAAACCTTGTGATTAGACATTTTAACTTCATTTTGTAGATAACAAAACAGTGGCTGAGAAAGACGAAGTGACTTAAGCAATCCATCTTCTCTTTATTTCTCTGTAAAATAAGAATTATTATGCCTACCCCAAGCCCCATACCCCCTATATCATGATTATGAAATTAAACTCATACCAATAAACCATTTAGAGTTTAGAATCATAGTCTTTCATTATTATTAGCTGTGTTTGTCTTTTCATTAGGATCTCATCCTAGAAGGGAGAAATTAATCCTTTGCCATTTTTGTAGTTTTAGCAGCAAGCATACTGCATACACACTCAACAAGTTATCTCCTTTGACTTCTGCAAAGGCTTTAATTTACCAAAAGGGATTTCATTTGTCCTTATTCTATGTATTTTTTTTGTAGTAACTCCTCAAAAACGTGAATTTATCTCTCTGTTGCTCAGATATAGTTTCAAGGCAGTTATATAACATCTTGTGGGTTTGGGGATGAAGATGCATTGGGTCAAGTATTATACCTTGGTTGGGTTTAAAACATAGACTGTGAAATCTGGCCGCTAACAGGATTTTCAATCAGGGGTGCACATCTGAATCACGGGGCACCCCATGGTACATGGGACTTGGATATTTAAGAAGCACCTCATGTGATCAGGATGTGCACTCTCAATTAGGAATCAGTAGATAAGCTACAGGGTGATTAATATGGAACGTTAACAGGTACGTGTGTCCTTTGTCAGAAACACTACAGGACTCCTGCTGCCTGGACCTTGATTTTTATTATTGCCTTCTTTAGTGTTAAGAGAGCGAACATGTAGAAGAGAGAAACTAATTCTTGTCCTACAGGCTTGGGTTAGAAAATAGACATGTAAATAGATGGCATGTGTCTGAGGCCAAGAAGACCTATGACTTCCCCCAATGTCTTCATTCTCATTGGCATCCGTGCATGCAGAATACGGTGGATTTTTGTTCCAGGATCAATGTCTATAGTTCTAATTTTAGTTTGCTATTCACTCCAGTTACTTTTTGAAACGGTCTCTGTCTCCCTGTCTTTGGGAACGTGGGACTCCCACCCAGGGAGGCCATGGTATTTTGCTGCTGGGATCCAACTGATGGTACGTTGGCAGGTATCCCAGGGGACACCTGTTTCCTCTCCACAGAGCTTTTCTTTTTCATTTTTTTAAGCATATACTCTGCCTGGCTTTTTACCTGAAACAAATCCCACCATCAGTGATTCAGAGAGCACAGATAATTGAAAGTGGGCTGTAAACACTGTAGAAAAAAAAAAAAGGAATGGTAAGCTGCTATTCTGAGGTCAGGGTTTCTTTCTCTACTAATTGTGGACTGGCCATTAGCCTGAGAAGCAGTCCAAAGGGACTAGACTGCAGGAAAAAATCTAGAAGCTTTCAGAGGACATTCAGAAGGTAACTAAACACATCAAAGATTCCCTTAACTAGCAGGCAGGAGGAAGCAGCGAGCCAATCTGCCAATAGCAGTCTCTCTCTCTACCCCATTCATTCCTACAGACATCGCCCATGTGAAACAATCGGGTTTTTCTCGGTTCCTCAAATACTGATACCAAACATGTGGAGCAAACCTCATCACAAGACAAATTGGAAATTCTTTTTTAACTTTTTGAAAACAAAAAATCTAGATGATTCTGACTTCCAAAAAACAATGTTGAGGTGTTTTTGCCCTTAGTCTCATTCACCTACTAAATTGGGTTTAGATGTTCTACGAATTAGAGAATTTCACAAGACTTATTACATGATCATTCTAATTGTTAAAAATCTGGAAAGTTTAAAATTAGATTATTTAAGCAGTTTTTCCAAAGGTACTTCTTTCATTTCAAGATATTTTTAACATTTCCAGCACTACTTAAAATTGAATTTGGTTTACTTTTTTTTTTCTTCCGGGATTTAAAAGAGAAATATTTGCTATATGTCAAGAGAAAGGTTGTCATGTAAATCATGCTTTATTTGCAAGCCTACAAATAATTCAAAATGAGATGACATGGACTTTGCATCAGCATAAAAAGCAAACTGTTAATGAAAGTATAGCAGTCCCCTCAATAATACTGAGGTGAGGGAGACAACCAAAGCAATTTTAAAACAAGATGATTGGTTGATTTATTTAATAAGAATTATTTATTGAGTGCCTACTATGTGTTAGATTCTCTAAGGGTAAGCTTTTTAAACTGGAGTCAACATACTGGTGGGATTATGAGGTTGTATACTAGGGTGATTTGCTGAGGCATGGAAAACATGGTACATGTTCTGATGAAATAAAACTAATATTAGACTAAATGCTAGAAAACCTGGGTTCTGGTTCTACTTCTGCTCCCACTATTCAGTGGAGGAACTTTGGGAAAAATCTTTATTCTCTCTGGAGCTCAGTGCCCTAAGCCTTTTTTTAAAAAGAAATATATATAACTCTATTTGCCTGTTGATTTCTACTTATTACGATGAAACTGCCTTTTCGGCTTGTTTGCATTCTTCCTTTACTTGATCCTTTTTAGACTTGATGTCTGTAGAAAATAAAACAGGGTGGTCCTAATTACCACATTAATTTTTAAGGCGCCCCTGTAGGTTTGAGCAACTTTTTCATGCTGTGAGTTGTGTGACTGAATTTGTTGGGTCTATAACTGGTTTGAGCAGTTGAACTGGGTCGAGCAATTAACTTGGTTCCATGTGAGAAAGCACTAAGACTGGGGGAAAATGGCTACTTGGCCGAAGTTTGTAGATTGCATGATAGTGACCACATATAGACCAGGTATGTCTGAACCAGTGGGTGATTGCAGTGGCCTTGAGGAAAAAATCTTTACTTAGGAGTCTGGAGACTTGGATTTGAATCCTGATTTCTGCCCCAGCTCCTTGTGTGAGTTTGAGCTGGTCGCTTCCTTTCTCTGTCCATAATTCTTCTTCTGTGAAACAAGGGTGGATCAGAGGCAAGTTTCTTTTCATCTGTGGGATTGTAAGAACCAGCATTTGTGAGGTGTTTATGTAGGGACTACAGTGATTATGTTTTGTTTAAGGATTTATGGTTGGTGCCTTGGTCTCTACTATTTCTTTAGTTAAGTCAGTGGCATTTTTGCTCATCAGATTGTACATTATGTTTTTGTAATATTTTTTTTCCACTCATCTCATGTGTCTTTACAAATAAGATTAGTTTATTTATACATCAGTCATATGTGAAGTTGATTTGGTGGGTATGGTTTTCTCCTCTCTCCCAGCCCTAATCAGCACATATCTCCTAATAAAAAAAAAAAAGGGACAGAGTAATGCCAAGGAGTCCAAGTGCTGAGTGTTTTACTCACATTATAGAAAGAGATTTGATTTTCTTTTAGTTCTCAATCATTAGTAACATACTATTCAAAAATAATTGCACTCAGTCCTTCATTGTCTTCAATTTAAAAACCTTTTCTGTCTTCTGATGTTTGATTGGCTACTGATCATTTTGGATAGAAGAAGGCTTTTTTATTTCCAGATAAAAGTTATCAAAAGTCTAAGGGTTTCATGATTAATAAGGTGAATTTCTTGATTGTGCAGAGAATAAAATTTAGTGATGGGATGGATTATTTAACAGCCATTAACATGTTTATAAACATGAGTTATAATCAGAAATACTTGTGATATGATGGTAATTGTAAAAAACAGTGATGTAGATGTATATACTGATTACAATAATGTGAAATTTGTATGTCCGTGGACAAAGAATAATAGATGGTAGTATGTAAAAAGAGGCAATATTTGGGTCATGATGATTGGATTGTGAGGATTTTTTCCTTTTTTAAATCTTTCATCAATGTTTTATTACTTTTTTTTCTATAAAGTACACTAGGTATTGGGCTTAGTTATAAACGTTTTAAACAGATCTACCTAAACTGAACTAAAGCAAAAATCTTTATGCTTGATGTTTTCACGCTTTATTCATGTGAGACATTGAAAGGACATTTGAGGAGATAACAGTCTTTTGAAATTGTGCTTATATATATTTTTTACTATGTATAGGGCACTGTGCTTTACATATAGTGACTCTAATCCTCATAACAATTCAGTGAGGCAGGTGGTATTGTTATCCCTATTTTAGGGAGTAGAAAACCTCAGCATAGAGATGTTAAGTAATTTGAACAAGTCACATAGCTAGTACATAGCAGACAAGCTTCGGACTCTGTGAGCTTAACCACAACTGAACATCTGAGGCATACTTTGCTCTGGTCTGGTACTTCCTTTGCTGAAAACTAGGCCAGCTGTGTACACACACATACGATGTTTACAGTTTATTAGCCTTCAGGATGGTGATCTCTGCAGGCTCAGGCTCACCGAAACCCTGGGCCAGTCAGAGCCAGACTTGGGGAAGCATGAGGAGTGTTCCTGCCTGCTGTCAGGTGGTTATGAGAGAGCACCGGAGGCTCATATGCCTGAGGTGGCTTCCAACCCCGGGGGCTTAAGTAAGCATGGGGTTGCACCTCCTTCTCTCACATCACCTGCTTACCTGGGAAGCTCAGTGATGTTGTAGAAAGGTTACAAGACTTCAAATCAGACACACAACTAGCAACTTGTTAGTCCTTGTGACTTGGGCAAGATATCTCTCTGTGTCTTCGCTTCCTTATTTGTACAATGGCTCTTTCAAGATGAATGAGACAAATAATATATATTATATATGAATGTAATAATATATAATAAATATATAATATATACCAAATGTAATAAATATATATTTTATATTTACATAATGAACCAAGTATAAAATCAGTACTCAGTATTAACAGCTGCTGCTGTTGCGATTATCCTCTGACCCTTAGGCTTACTATTAATACTTCCTCTCTTCCTGTATGGGACTGGATTCCTGCCTTAAACTTCCTCACTATCACGTTAGCCCCTTGCATGGAGCCAGATGCAACTTTCAGTATCCTTCAGTCCATCACATGTGAACATTCCTGATGCAAGATGAGATTCCTACCTGACACTGATGCTGGCCGCTGCCACCATTCTTACTCTTCACAGAACCATAGTCTTTTCTTCCCCTGGTATCGCCCGCCCACCCTACTTTGATACCAGCTGTGATTGGTCTAGAATCCATTCCTTCATACTTTTCTTTAGACTGATGACCCTTGCTGCTTCGCTAGTTTTTCCTTCATTCTGTCTAGTTCTAGTTCACTCATCTTGTTTCCCCTTAGGTTGGAACAAGCAGAATGCCATGCAGCTGTGGTATATGGCTTAAAATGACAGTTTTTAAGACCTACTCGTCTAAGTCGTGCTAAAAAATTAAAGAATAGTGACAAAAATGAAAGAAATCCACTAATCTTTTTGATCAGAATTTTACATTATTCCCATTGTCTGGCCTAAGATGAAGTTGAGTTTCCTCAGAAGAGAGAACTTGACTGTTGTGATAGGAATGTTGACATTGTTGCTTAGGTCCAGGTACCATTCCATTGTTCAGGGAAGAATAGTGAGAACAACTTTCTGCCCAGTTGTACCTGGTAAGGGGTTTTCAACTGTAAATATGGATTATAATAAATTGTAGGCTTGTTAAAACATATTTCTTGATCTCCTATAGTTTCTGACTCAGTGGGTCTGGGGTGGTCCTGAGAGTTTACATTTTCTAACAGGTTCCCAGGGGATGCTGATGCTGCTAGTTAGGGGATCATACTTTGAGAACCCCTGCTGTAAACAATGTAGTCTATGATTCTCTTGTATTTGGGTATTGTATCTAGAAATAAATGTACATTTGGCTGATCATGGGGTAGCATTCTCATGACGGAACTCCATAGCTTAAAAGAGTAAATAAGATCACATCTACAAAATCATCCCAGTATTACCCATACCCACACACTGGTTAATTAGTACAAAGATGTTATTAATGGTGTATACGAATAATACATGTTTTCATGTATAAAATGAATACACGTATTTATTTATCTGTGCCAGGCACATTGCTTATCATCAAGATTAGAAATGAAAAGAGACACAGTTTCTGACTTCACAGACTTAGTTTTGAAGATAGATACAAACAGAAGCCTAGGAAGAGCTGACAACAGGGTATGCATGTGAAAATTTAGATTAAATTTAAAATTTACTTTTAATATCATACCTTCTGTGTGGATTACTCTGCCTAGGTGTTACAGACCAGGAACCAATGAATAATACAAGATTTATACCCTCTGCTGTTACACCAGATACAGAACTATAATCTGTGGGAATACAGAGAAGGGTGTTGGCATTTGAGCTTGGTCTTGCAGAAGGGATGGAATTGAAACACTGGAAAAATATTCCAAGCTGATGCAATAGTATGAGCAAAGGTATAGCATCATTAATATACATGTAGCAACTAGGAAAGATTAAGTGATTGGTTAATTCATTAATCTGGCAAATATTTGATAAGCTGGGCACTGTTCTAGGTGCTGAATATAGTAGTGAGAAGACAAAGTCCCTGTCCCCATGAAGCAGGTAGTCCCTGTCCCCCAAGATTAGAAGAAAATTGTGGCGGCCTGTTACAAATTACATAATGTAGATAATGATAACTTACACTTCAAAAATATTAATATCAGTTGTCTTTTAAAAAAATTAGATTCCAGGGCTTTTAGAGTATAATTCCATTTGCAAAGCTTTAATTATTCCCTGGATTTTCAAGAAAATATCCATCGCACAAAGCAAGGTATACCTGTAAGCACAGTTCCACGGCCAGAGGAAATGCTGTGATCCAGTATTGCACTCTGTGACTTTTGCCAACCTCTGCTGCTGACACACTTCCCTTGCTTAATGGGACAGTGAGTTTCATTTCTGTTCACCTTGGGCTCTCAATCCCCTGAAATTTTTGCATTGAAACTTACAGATTGGTATTTTAGGGGGAAGATCCAAAAAATATTTTTGAAATGTGTCAGGCTCAAAAATTGCTCTTCAGTGATCTATAAATTATTATCAACTCTCAGAATTACAGTAACAGGACAAACACTACACAGGTACTAATATGCATGCATTTTGCAACTATGCTATATGAAGTTCTTCAAATTCTCCTTAAGTATATGAAGATTCATGTAAGATATATGTTCGTTTTCAACTTACCATCACTGTATTTTGATATTTTGGCTGTCTTTCTTTAGAGAAGATGAAGAAATTAGAGCAGTTTTTAACCCAATTCTGGTTTTGATTTCTGTCTGTCTACTTCCTAGCAGAAGATATTGGGCAAAGTTCCTAATCTTCCTAACTCTAGATTTTCTCACTTATATGATAGAGATAATAGTATTTACTCTTAGAGTTGTTTTTAGGATTAAATGAGATAGTATATGAAAGTGTTTGCCACACTGCCTGGCAAATAGTAAGCACTCAACAAAATGTAGCTATCATTAAGTATCTCAAAACTGCCTCATTATAACTTGGGGTACAAAATCATAGCCCTTGCTTTTGCTGAGTCTGATGGATTCAGTTTGCTTAAAGGTTTAAATGAATTCCAAGCATACTACTTCCAGTCTGAGCCTTTAGTTGTAACTCAGCATAGAACTGTTTTGGATCAAAGTCTTAAAACAGTTTCAGGAAGACACTTCCTGCCAAACTGGACAGCCGTAATCAGTGGTTGAAATCTAGAATACCACCTGTATAGAGAAGGTCTCAGCCTGGCTGGTGAAAGATTTATGAACAAGATTTTGAAAATGAAGGTCAGCAGATGATTTTCATCAAATAACCATAAGGAGCGGTTACACAGATGGCAAGGACAGCCTTGTCTTTTCTCTGAGCAACCTCTTTTGATCCCTACTCCCCATTGAATCATGCAGGTCTTAGTAAAGGTATGAAGGGGCTGGGGAACACTGCAGCCTCTGATGCTACTCATTCCTTCAGAAATGCTTCTAGAGCAAGAGAGGTGTAATGATGATCCCTCATGAATAACATTTTTTTTTTTTTTT
>NW_006785433.1:192689-203112 GCF_000442215.2 Lipotes vexillifer | reverse complement strand
CACGAACCCGTGTCCCCTGCATCGGCAGGCAGACTCTCAGCCACTGCGCCACCAGGGAAGCCCATGAATAACATTTGAGATGATGTCTTCCTTTTCTTTTTTGTGCACTTGCCATTTTTGTCACAGTTATGGAAAGTGTATTATCAAAGATAGCACTTCCTTGTCCCCTCCCTCAAATTTTTTTTCTCTCCAGAGACATCACTCGCCATTCTTTTTGCCATTTACCTCTGTGTTCTAAATGACATTCTCTTCTTACCTCCTCTCAGCTCTATTTTTGATGTCCCATTGTAGAAATGAAGTTTTCATCTCTTTTTTACCATCACACTCTCACAACAGGCATTCCTCCTATCCTACCATCTTCCCAGGGCTGTTACATTATTGTTTTGGTTAGCTCAGTATTTATTAGTTACACTTTTATGACTATGTAAATGCTTTTAATGACTGTGATTACTCTTCCTTTCTCTTATGATTTTGTTTTTTTCTGTGGTTGATAGTTACCTTGTTTTTTGTTTGTTCAGCTTTCTATACATACTTTTCACTATTTAACTCCAAGCCTCTGCCACTGTTCTGAATCTCAGCTCCAGCCATTCTGATGCACAGATATCTTATCAAGTTCATCTTCTTGAAGTAATCTCTCTTGGAACCTTCTGACTTGGTTCTATATGTGCGCTTTTCCTTTTATGCCCTATGCACTGGTTTGATCCTGGAATATCCCTTTCCATCACCCTGGAAAATCTCTGCAGGTCTCTTTGCTTGGTTCTCTTGTTTTCTTGTATCCTCTGTATTATTCTTTCTTAATTCACTTGCTTATTTTGGTAGAATCAGTTTTCCAGCAGCTTCCTGAAAAAAAGGATACACAGTTAAATTTTCTGGACCTTTGCATATCTGAAAATATATTCCTTCTTTCCTCATATTTGGGCAATAACTTGGCTAGGTATAGAATTCTAGGTTGAAAATAATTTTCCTTCAGAATTTAAATGGCACCACTATAATGTCTTCTCCCTTCAGTTTTGTTGTTCTTGTCTGATGACATTCTGATTCATCATTTTTTGAATATGACCTATTTTTTTTCTTTGAAAAACTCTTTTTTCCCAGAGTTCTGAAAATTTATGAAGATTTGCCCTCTTATGGTTTTATTTTCACCCATTATACTGGGTACTTAGTTGGCTTCTTTAATGTGGAAACTTATATTCTTTGCATCTAGAAAATTTTCCTGAATTTTTATTTTTGATGATTTCCTATTCTCTGTTTCTTTTTTGTTGTTACTGTTGTTTGGCTCCAGCTTTTTTGAAATCTTGTTACTCAGATACTGATATCCTAAATTTTTTTTTTTAATAGACTTTTTGACATGGACCATTTTTAAAGTCTTCATTGAATTTGTTACAACATTGCTTCTGTTTTATGTTTTGGTTTTTTTGGCCCCGAGACATATGGGATCTTAGCTCCCTGACCAGGGATCGAACCCACATCCCCTGCATTGGAAGGTGAAGTCTTAACCACTGGACTGCCAGGGGAGTCCCTGATTTCCTGAATTTTAAAACATTTTTATTATTAATATGTTTTATTTCCTGTTTTCACCTCCTTTGCATTTTTTCACCTGTTTTCTTGATTATAGGCTCATTTTTATCTTCTAATCTTTCTGTTAGGTTTTATTTTTAATTTCTGATATCAGACTTTTAGTTTTCAAGATTCTTACTTGTTGTTTTTCTTTGAATGTTTGATTTTATATTATGCTGTCTTGTTTCACTGAGGCAATATTTCTAATACCTTGTTAGGATTATTAATAATATAGCTTTTAGAAGTTTTCATCTCCTTCCATAGCCTTTGTTTCCAGTTAGCTTTTATTTAATTACTTGTTTCGATTTCTGCCTTTCATGTTAGAGACTTTGTACAGATGTTTTTATGTTTGTTGCCTGTTCGTATTTAAGAGCAGGCTAAAGAGGTGACTGGAAGCTCTGTACACGTGGGTGGGGCTTATTGATAATGATCTTAGTTATAGGGTCACTTTCATGGGCTTTTCACTGTGGAACTCCTGATATCAGTATCTTTAGGTCTTGCTTCTTATTGTTTATAAGTTCCTCAGAGAAGACTCTTTCTCCTGCCTGTATGATAAAGACATGGCTGCCAGGAGTCTGTGGGTCTCAGCGGTCAGCATGTAAATTCACTCAATCTCTTAGTTTTCAGTGTGGTACTTGGCCCACTGTACAGAGAGCCTCTCTTCTGTCCTCTACAAAGAACACATCTGCAGTCTTCTGCTGAGGTTGGGGAGGGCAGTTGTCTACATGTTCAACGTTTAGGAGAGGGTTTGAGGTTATAATACCTTCTTAAGAACAAACTGTCCACCAGTTCTGTGTATTTTATCCTTTTCCCCTTCACCCTACTTCTAGACAAGCTTGGTGCTACCGCTGTCTAAACTTTTGAAGATTCTGCAGTCCAAATTAGATTGCTCATTGTCTTTCCCCACTACTGGCTTAGAATTGAGTTTTCTCAGGTCTGCTAAATCCTTTATATCTTCACCAGCTTCCTATTTCTAAAATTTGACAGTTGTTGTCTTCTCTCCCTTTTGCTGCATCTTTATAGATTTATCACACATACACACACACACCTTTATTGTACTTTTAATGGTGTTTCAGGTAGGAATGAAAGTAAAAGCCTGTGTTCAACTTTCTCATCTTTACTTAGAAGTCTTTACTTTCAAAAGATACTGAATAATCTTGTGGAAAGATAATCTCAGCTCAGAGGTCCTGGATATAGCATTTTGTGGAATTCTCAGCAGTGTGCTGGCTGGTTTCCTCTGTTTATCCATCATAGTTAGGGTGTCAGACATCAGGGTCATTAAAGTAGTCTTCCCATGAGGAAACACCATGTAAATACCTTAAAAGAGTTACAGGGTTAAGAGAACTACCAAGATCATGTCCAGACAATTTTTAAAAATTGCCCTGAGATACTAATTTATTCATTCTTCCACTACCCGGGCATCCATTGGACACTTACCCCGAGTCATGCATTGTTGGGCATTGGCAAAACATTGAACAAGACACAGTTTTGACCTCATGAACCTTCCACACTAGTGTGGAAGACAGACAGCACTGCTCAAGATGCAATATGGTAAATGCCATAATGGAGATATTAACAAGTGCTAGAGGCTCTATGGGATGGGAGTGATTAAGTCTGCCTGCAAATTCATGATGGGAAATGTGTCTTAGCTCCCACAGTTCAAGCAATAATTTCCCAGAAAAATCACCTTGCTAATTCATAACTGGCAAAGTTACTAGCTTCCCAGCACTGTGATAGCATCTTTATGGTCAGAAGAGATTTTAGAAGTCATTTTTATGTTCATCATTTTACCTGGAAAAACTGAGGCCCAGTGAAAAAGGGGCCCAATCCTGGTAAAGTAAAGAATGAAAACAAGTTTCTTGAATCCCATACTATTTTCTATCAAATCATATTAAGTCCCCACCCTAAAGCCCACTTATCTATAAAATGATTAAAAATTTTAATCAGTGGCTCTGAGTCTCAGAGATCTGGAAGTACCAGTTTTGAAACCCCTGAGGATTTCTTTAAAAACAGTAATTCGAATGAAAGACCTTTGCTTTGGACATAGGTACAGGACTTGAAACTTAAGCAATGTCAGAAAGAGAAAATGGCTTAGAGTTCTCATTACTTATTTTGAAAGCAGGGCCAGTTCTTAAACTGGAAGAATAGGACTCTCTTTATTTGCACAGGTTAATATTGATTGAATTTCAATTCACCTAGCAAATTCAGGGGAGAGCTTCCCAAATGCAGCTTTGGTCTTACTATTTTACAATATATTTTTGAGATTTTCCCATGTTTGCATTGTCTTGAAAACATACAACAGATGTAGAAACATAGAATTTAAACATTTTGGAGAGGCAGAGAACGTTGTCTTCAGTGAACATTAAGAATGTAATGTGTTCTGTTAAATTTATGGTTTCATGACTTAATTAACTATTAGCAAATGGTATATTATGGGGAAGCTAGGAACTATAAATAACATATTGTTTAATAGTCAGTTCTTCATCAGTAATAAAATACTAGCAATAATTACATTATTCATTAAAAGCAAAACACAACTTGAAATCTCTTAATATCTTCCCCAAGTACATTAACTTTTTATATCCACAAATAATGAGATTATAATTTTCTTACTAAGGATTTTCTTGGTCCTTCTTTGCTGAGAAAAGTCTTTCTGTCCTCTGGCCCTTTGAACCCTCCTGCCATGTTGATTTCTTTGTTCACTATAGTACAAGGGTCCCCAACCCCCTGGGCTGTGGACCAGTACAGCTCTGTGGCGTGTTAGGAACCGGGCCGCACAGCAGGAGGTGAGCGGTAAGCAAGCGAAGTTTCATCTGCTGCTCCCCATTGCTCCCCATCGCTCGCATTACCACCTGAACCATCCTGTCCCCAACCCCCCACCCCCATCTGTGGAAAAATTGTCTTCCGTGAAACTGGTCCCTGCTACCAAAAGGTTGGGGACCACTGCTATAGTATACATGGTTCCTTGGTTGCATGTCAGGCTTGTCTTCTAGGCTATGAGCATCATGAAGGCAAAGGCTATGTCTTCTTTGTGATCCCAGTAACTTGGCCATATTAAGGTCATTTCAATTAACAAAAGAAACTTAATTGAGTGAATAAAATATAAGGTACTTGATGTATAATAATATTTACTTGTTTGGTTTTCGTAGCATTCATTATCTCCTTGGGTATAAAGTAGCTAAAGACTCGGGGTTGACACACATGTAGTACACAGCCTCCACTTACCTTTCCTTCTTCTTTGAACAGCTCTCAGATCTCACCCTGAGCTCAAATATAGCTCTCTAAATAATGGATCATATTCACTGTGACTTAACTTCTTTTTGCCCATGGAAGAGAACTATTGATATTCCTCCCTGTGAAATCTGGCTAGGCGTGAAAACTTCCTTCCCCTCCTTCTTGTTAGAAGCAATTTCTCTCCTGTTTCTGAAAATGAGAAACAAAACAGTCTCTTCTGTGTTGTTCTCATCCTGTCCCATGGGGAGTGGCGTGATCCTTCATCATCATCTGTGCATGTGCCTTGTCCCCAGTCTCCTGGTCCTCTTCCCTCCCATCAGAGACTGGATGCTCCACTCCCTGTCTGCTCATGTGAAGACTGCTCTGCACACCTCACATCCTAATTCTTGTCTTTAGATACATCTCTGACCCCAGCGACTCTGGGGAACAGACTGTACTGCTCAGGACCTTTGGTGAGTGCCAACAAAAAGACTGCTGTATCAGTGCAAAGGGGTGGCATTTCCAGAGTCATGACTATCATAACTTTTGTTCTTCAAGAAACCCTGGGATTTCTACATTTTTAAAATTTTTTTATTTTAACATCTTTATTGGGGTATAATTGCTTTACAATGGTGTGTCAGTTTCTGCTTTATAACAGAGTGCGTTGGGAGATAGAGGTGTTTTAGTTCCCTCAGCTCAAAAGTGGGGGCTGAAATAAGTAGATAATGAAGACCTTTCTTGTCGTTGGTGTCTAAATCAATTTGCTGGACCTGCATTTTGGTGGCTGTCCTGCTCTTTTTCTCAATTCATCTATTACTTTTGCGTAGTTTATGCATCTGGTTAAAGTTCTTTCAAAATCAGCCTTTCTACTTTTAAACCCTTTACAAAGTCACTGGGGCAGTCCCCTTAGAATCTTGGCTTAATAGGATGCAAATGAGGGTTATGGTGGAAGAATTTTTTTCTTTGTATCTCTGAAAGAGAGGTTGCTGTGGATTTAAATACACAGACTTAAATTCATAGTGAGAAAGTCTGGGTTCAAATTTGGCTCTGTGACCTTGGATATATCACTTTACCTTTCTAGGACTTAGTTTATTGTAAATGGTGGTAAATTGTCTGCTCTCTGGGGTTTTGGGAAGGAATCAAGGAGAGAGAGTATATGGAAAGTGCTTTGTAAACTATATGGTACTATATAAAAGCAAGTTGTTATTAATAGAGGTCTGACTATTCCCAATTGTTTCTGCTTGATCAGTTAGTTCTGGATGAATAAATCAGAGAGGACAGGCAGGAAGGAAACAGCACTGGGCTAGGAGTCGGGTGATCTGGAGTCTATCCTGGTGCTGCTTAGCACTCACTCACTGACTTGATGTGACCTTGGCAAAGTCACTTGACCTCCTGCGCTTCTGTTGCGTCATTGGTAATATGAGGTGGGCTAAAGAAATGATGATATAGAGATTCTCTTCCACTTAAAAAAAAAATCTAATGTTTTATGAGTCTAGCTGACAAGAGATTATTATTTATTTAAGGGTGTCATGTTTAGATTACTGAATCAGAAGTCTTACCAATTATGTGCCCAAATAATATATATTTTTTTGATTTTATGTTTCATTTTTTTGATTTTGTTTTTTCTTGATGGAAATTTATGTTCTTCATACGAAACTTTAAAGTTATAGGGAAAATTGCAGCTTACACTTAAAGACAATCACTCCTAGTATTGCTTCCGAATTCCTTCACGTCCATGTAGCTTTGATTTCTTATAACATGCATTTTTTCATTAACATTAGTTAACATTTGTTTTAAAAAATTTTTATTTTCATACAATTTTTAAAGGTTACCTTCCATATACAGTTATTAAAAAATATTGGCTATATTCCTCGTGTTATACAGTACATCCTTGAGCCTAGTTTGTACCTCCCACTCCCCCACTCCTTATACTGCCCCTCCCCCAAATAATACATTTTGAATACATGATTTTAAGGAATTATTTTAAAGAAGACGCCAAGACTTAATCCTTCAAACACTGAAAAGGAACTAATGGACTCTGCTAATCCACTGAATTTTTCTGTTTTTTCTGGGAGGAATGTGTATATTTAAAAAGGAGGCTAAGTACTAACAACAGATGAAATTCTGTATAAGAAATTATGGCTATGACACCTAAAGCACATTTTGTAATATATTCTCTAGTAACTTTAATTCTTTATTTCGTCAAAAAATTATTGAGTATTTGTTACAAATCTCACTATGCTAAGCCCTATAGATGCTCAAGTGAGTAAGATAATTCCTATTAGAAGGGATGGTTGATCTAGTGTAGAAAAGAGCATGGATTAAAAATTTATAAGAGAGGTGAAACAAAGTTCCAATAGTACAGGATAAGGAGAGATTAATTTTGCTGAGGAGGTGAAAGGAAGGTAAAAAATAGAGCATCTTTAAAATGCTTTATAGATTGTAAATGTTTTCCCATATACTATCCTGTTTATTTATTTATTTTTTAATTTTATCTTTTATTTTATTTTCTTTTTGCGGTATGCGGGCCTCTCACTGTTGTAGCCTCTCCCGTTGCGGAGCACAGGCTCCGGACACACAGGCCCAGCGGCCATGGCTCACGGGCCCAGCCGCTCCGCGGCATGTGGGATGTTCCCGGACCAGGGCACGAACCTGTGTCCCCTGCATCGGCAGGCGGACTCTCAACCACCGCACCACCAGGGAAGCCCCTATCCTGTTTAAATATAGCACAGACTCTGACAGGTATAGAGCAAGATGCTGTCTTTTGGAAATCAGTTTGTAATCCCTGAAACCCCTGAGGCGCAAGCAATGTAGAGAAAATACCAATAAGACATACTGTTATTTTAAAAATGAAGGTGGATGCCTGTAATCAACTTGCAAATTTCTGAGAGTTTTGCCCAAGGTGACATGGACTATTTTTTATATTTGAGCCTGCATATCATCCTATTAACTATCCCTTTTTTAAATGAGGAGGCTAGGGCTTCCCTGGTGGCGCAGTGGTTGAGAGTCCGCCTGCCGATGCAGGGGACACGGGTTCGTGCCCCGGTCCGGGAAGATCCCGCATGACGCGGAGCGGTTGGGCCCGTGAGCCATGGCTGCTGTGCCTGCGCATCCGGAGCCTGTGCTCCGCAACGGGAGAGGCCACAACAGTGAGAGGCCCGCGTACCGCAAAAAAAAAAAAAAAAAAAAATGAGGAGGCTATAAGAAATGCCCCAACTTACATAATGCATTTAATTCCATGTCTATTTTTAAGGTGAATTTATCTAATACTTATAGTACATTGGTTTATGATCACAAAGCTAGAAGAAACCTCAGTTCAATTAATTACCTAACTTGTTAGATAATACAATATGCCCTTTTTCCACACACACAAAAAGTTATTTTCACAGAAGTGTCCTGCCCAAGTACAAAATCAGGACTGTAATCGTGGTCTTCTGGACCAGGTTTTCGCCACCACATCATAGCCCAGAGTCTGTTTAAAGATTGCCACAAGTATACCTTCATTTGATATTAAAGATTCCTAAAGCGGCCTCCATCTCCTTTTTGCCGTTCACACGGTATTTTTCCATGAACGTCTTCTAAAATAATTAATGCTGTATCCAAAATTGTTAGAACTCTGCAATGCTGATATTCGAAGAAACGTGACTCTTTTGTGACACTAAATGCTTTTAATAATGTATCTACTCGAATATGGTAAGTGACTTCCGCTCATAAAACAAGGAAATACGGTGCTGAGAAGTCATTGCTTCATCGCTGCCTCATTTTCAGTGACAAATCTTTTGAAAGAGGAAATGTATCTTTTTATTATGATGCTACAGGGCTTTATTTAGGTTTGTTTCATTGCAAAATAAAATTCTAATTTTATTTTATCTGAGCACATTAAATATAGCAAATCTTAAATTTCAGTAACTGTGGCTACAATTTATTTAAAGACACATAATTTTCTGGGTATGTGAATGTGATCTTTGGTTATAGTCTATATTATTTAGATGTTTTTAAAGCTTTGTGTCCATTTTCGGACTCTGCAGTTTAGAAGAACCTAGTAAAAATAGAGTATGCCTGTAAAATGAGCACTTTAATGATAGGTTAAGGAATTAAAGTTGCTTAACCTGAAGAAGGGAGAACTCAGGAAATGAGCTAATTACCACCCTCAGGCTTCTAAGTGATTTTATGAGGAGCACTGTAGTTTCCCCTTCCAGCGCAGAGAGGTTTTGGTCTTTGTTAGTGGTCAGGGAGCATAACAGGAATTCAGCAAGGAGGGACTCATGCTGAGTCTTAGTTCACCTTTTAGAACAAGAATAGATGACCATCGGGGTTTTTAAGTGATCTCTTCTTGTTCTGAATAAAATGATCTCACAAGTTATTTTTAAGTTCTGTTGTTACCTTTGGGGCAGAGAGATTCAAACAAATTTCTTTTGCAATGAAAATGATTACGTACAATGAAATGACTGACTCAGAAGACCTGGGAATTGTCTCACCAACCCTCATCCTACAGCTGAGGAACCAGAAGCTCAGAGAGAGCAGTGGAGAGAGACCTTGCAGGAAGGGCTATTGACTCTTCCGGCAGGGCTTTTCCATCCCTCTGCCCTGCTTCTGAGTGCCTGACTTCGTGAACTAATGTGCAGTGGATTTGATTGGTCACTGCACAAAATTAAAGTAATGATTGGGGTGGAAGGTCAAGCTCAGTATAAACTGGGAAATGTACCTCTTTCCAAGCATTGCAGGTAATGGCTTATTCTGTTAGATCTGTGGCTTTCTGCCAGTGTGACCAAGGACAAATAGATTTGTTGATTATAGATGATTAGCAGTTAGAAATTATGGAATTTTTATGTTCTAGATCATTGTGCGCTTCTCTCAAGAGCTAGAAATAAATGTGTAGGAGTGGGTATCTTGCACCCCACCACAACTGAACACTTATTACTTGGAATTTTTCATACCCAGCAGTAATGTTAGTGTCCCAGAAGGTATTGCTTTCCAAGATACGTGACTTACCGCTGACTTACTCCTTTTCCATGACTTCAAATTGTGTAGGAAAGGCAAGGGCAGAGAGGTCCAAACAGATTTCCTTGTTGTGGGAAACACTAAGTACAGCAAAATACTAGAGTTGGAAAGGGCATGGATGCTGTTTTGCCCAGCTTCTCATCTGACAGATGTAAAACCTGAATCCAGAAAAAAAAATGTGGCTGGTATTTGGTGAGATTTGGAACCAGAAATGAGAAGAAAAAAGCATTTGAAAGCTACCTGGTGTGTTATGTGTCCTTCTTGGGAAATGGTGATGGCAGCTTTTTAAGGACTTAAGACAAAGTTGTCATACACATCTTTAGACAGGATGAGGGAAGACATCTCATCACACGTAATTCTCTTAATAGCATTAACGGAAAAGAGTTTTCCTGAAAGGGACAAAGGAGCTAATATTTAAAAAGGAGAACAGTCTGATGAGCGCTTGGAGAGGCTGAGGGGCTGTTGACAACTTCTCACCAGGGTTGTGTGGTTTCTCTTTGAAAAGTAGGAGTGATCATCACCTTTTGGGACAAGATAAAAAAATAGTAAGCTCTCTGTTGCTATTTGATCGTCTTTGGTAAGTATCTAACCCTTTCAAATCTCCAGAGAACCAAAGGTCAATTATAGAGCTGGCAGGAATATGAATTCATCA
>NW_006785433.1:176047-192510 GCF_000442215.2 Lipotes vexillifer | reverse complement strand
TTCCTGCTCAATGTAGGAATCTAATCTATCTTTTGGATTAATATTTAAATTTTCATTAAATTTTTGTCTTTTCTCTTCTTGCTCTTGGTAGTAAGTAAGGTATATTGGAGCCAAAATCTATGTTTGGCCACCTTTATGGCCTTTGAGTCTCAAGGATAGTGTCCTACACACAGTTAATACTCAGTAAATCTTTTTGTTGTTATTGCTGTGTATGAAACCCTGCTACTCTTACTTTTAGTATTATATCAGGTAGGTGTTTGGAAGAGACTTAAGAATCTGGTGTAATTCCTACATTTTATGGTAGAGACTGAGACTAGGAGAGGGGCCTATATAAATTTATATAGCTACATAGCCGCAGACCATACACAGAATTTAGATATACCAGCTGTTTTTTTTTTTTTGATCTCCCAGTCCAGAACACTAAATTTTTTTTTTTCTGACATGTTTAATTTTATTAGGAAGAGATTTACAGAACTGGAGGAGAGGAGGTAAGGGACTTAATTCATGATCGAGTACATAGAAAACTAGAAAACGAATCAACTGACCAACCAATAACAAAAATCTAACGCTAGGGAAACAAAAAGTTGCGCAAGAAAAGAAAACTGGAAATAGAAATCACAATATACCACATAACTCTGCTATGAATATTTACGTAGTCATAAAAAAGTGAACATAAAATGTTAATTTAACCAAAATTATGGTACAGCTATATTGAGTATCAACTCAATATGGATGGGAAGTGTGCATCTGTGTGTAGTTGGGGTGGAGGAGGGTGCTGTGAAAACTGATTCCTTATATTTTATGGTAGACAGTTAATAGGTAAAGCTTAAAATTGAAAGAAAAATTGCGGAACACTAAATTTTTAAGTAAACAGTTTTGTTAGAAAAATTCATATAGTTGTGATGAGCAGGCACATTGCCTGAAATTCAAGACTTTAGTAACCCTGTTATTAATTATTAGGTAATTGATTAAAAGATTTATTCATTAATATTTCTTGGGACCTATTGTGTGCTAAGCACTGGTCTACACAAGAAAGTGAAGAAAACCAACAAAATTTTCTGACTTCATGGCCTTTGTCTTCTGTTGTGGAGGAGAAACAACCAAACAAGTAAAACATTTTATGTCAGATAGTATAATGTACCATGAAAAAATGAGCTGGAGAGGCAAGTAGGGAATTCTAGGAGGCAATGCAGGGGTTCATTTAGAATTTTAGGTAGGTAGGTCATGGAAGGCCTCACTGAAGAGGTGACATTTGGTCAAGGATCTGGACTAGGTAAGGGATCAAGCAATGAGCAAGCAAGGACCCGCCCATTTGGGGGGAACAGCATTCCAGGTGCAGGGAACAGCCAGTGAAGATGCTCTCTGTGGGAGTGTGCCCAGCAGGTGTGCTGAGAGCAAGAAGGCTGTGAAGTCAGGAGAGAAAGTCGGAGGTGAGGTTTGGTGAGGCCACTGTACAACTCTGTCCTCCTGCCTCATTTCTCCTGCTGGTGGCTTCCATCACAGACACATCTCAGGTGTGCAAGAGGACACCCGTGGGACTAGCCAGCACACACTTTCCCTAACATTGGGTGCTTTCCACCATCACCAGCTTCTTCAGACAACCAACACCTGAGTCTGCCATGTTAACAGTGAGTGTTCTGGATTTCTGAGCTGGGGCTGGGAGTTGACCTGCTTGTGAATGCCCTTGTATACCAGAAATTTGGGACGGTATAGATAATTTCCCAGTAGAAAATGTGAACATCTCTTCTGATGTTGGAAGAGCCTTGCCTTCCTGGTAGGAGAGACAGAGATGCAAGAGAGTTTGCAAGAGGTGGAATTCCCTCTATCCTGTTTCCGAGAGCAATGCAAGTCCAGTGGAGACCTCTGAAGAACTGCTGGAGAGCCAGACTGAGTTTCATTTTTAAAGGAGCTGTGTGTTTTCCCACAAGGTTCCTCAGAGCCCCCGCAAGTAACCTTTGGGGATTCATTGCATTGCTAAATCACTGCATTAGCCTGCTGCCTTCTGGAAAAAGCTAATCTGACTGCTTCTGTCAGTAGGAGAAGTCAGCCCTTGGGCTGGAACCAACCACACTGAGAGGTCAGGGAGAGCCGGGAAGCCCTCAAAAACAGGTTCAGATCTTCAGGGTAGGGTGGGGTGCAAGCACCCCTAGGAAATGCTGTACTGAAGTAGACCCAGAGAAAGCATTTCTGTTATTAATGTTTCTGTTATTGTTAATCATAATAACTTTATTCAGTATACTAGTTTATAAAGCATTTTCCTAGCCTTTACCTCACTGTCTCCTCTGTAATTCTTTATAGCTTTGTTATCGAAATGATGTCTGCAAACCAGCAGCTCTGTGTCACCCAGGATCTTGTTAGAAATGCCCCATCCAGACCTTCTAGGCTAGAATTTGCATTTACTAAGACCCTAGTCCTTTAAAGTTTAAGAAGCTTTGCTCTATGGTCCATAGAGCAGTCATTTCTCCCTGTCAACAGTAAGGAAGTGGAGGAGCGGCATGGTTGGGTGACTGAGGCAGGGTCACCCACTTCAGTAATAGTGAAGGGAGACCTCATACCAAGGCTTTGTGTCTCCCGGTGCAGCAGTCTCTCTGCTGCACTCACTTCTTCCCTCTCCATGATCCTTGGCGGCTTACCTGTGATGTACTAGCTTCAAAGGAAAGGCAACCCTTTTTCTCTGAAGCTAGGCTATCGCCTTCTCTCATTCTCTCCATCAGCTGCCCTGGGCCCTCCCTCATCTGTTTGCTGGTTCTAGAAATGCAAACACCCTGAAAAGCTCTGCAGCATTGCTCACAAGGAGCCAATAATGAGTGAGTCTGATAAGAACTGCTGGCATTCGTCACTTGCACTAGGCTTCTCTACAAAACCTTTCCAGCTTTGAAAGAGAGGAGTGCAAATTCAGAACAAGGCAACTGAGGGAATGCAGCTGGGGCATGCTGATGGGTATGACTGGGTTTTTCCCCTCTTGCTCACGGCTATAGGATGGCAGATGACATCTGGTTCAGTACCACCAAAAAACACGTGTATTAAGCCCTCATGTCTGCAGAGAACTTCCCAGTCCACCATTCACCATAGCTTACTGCAGTCTTGAAAATAGTATTCCCGTTTTAAGGCTGCAAAACTATGCCTAGAAGTCACTTACATTACACACAGAAAGTGAGTGCTTCATCCTTTGCTGACTAATGAACCCAACAGGTAGGCGAAACTGAGTCTATTAGTAAACAGCGCTTCATCTACAGGAGTCATGCTTTGGGTGAGGAAAAGTTCTAACAGAATTTTAAAGATGTGACTCATAGATCCTTAGCTCTAATTCTCAAAGTAACTGAAGCTCACTAACCACACAGTGAATCTTCATATTTTATTAATTCAGTGAAAAATTTTATATTTAGTGTGTGCATGACGGTCACCATAGCATGTGGTAGGAAAGGCTCAGTAATGAACGAGATCCTCTCTAAGAGCCTGCAGGTTAATAGAATGTACATATGTGTATAGGACAAACTATGATGGGTGACAAAGGGACACTCCTTCCTCCACCCTAAAAAGGCTCAACCTAGGAGGTGACATTTGAGTTCTTTCATGACAGACAGGTAGGCTTTGGATCTTCAGAGTCTCCAGAGTACGGAACTTCATGGGGAGTGGGGCAGTGTGTACAGAGACACAGATGAAAATGCTAGGTTTGTATCTAGAGCAGCAGATGAACAATGCATTGACTATGACTTGTAACCTATGAACTCAGAGGCAAAAGAAATATGCTTTTACTTTCTTTCAATTAATTCTTTTCAATTAAATTGACCTAAAGAGTTTCTTTTCCTCTCCATGGTGGCAAATTTATTATTGGGCCCTATTCCCCTCCTAGCAGGTAGAGTCAAGGTGCTGTCTGGATCTTATGAGCTTCAGAGCATTTGCAGTTATTGACCACTGTCCTGGAGTGTGTGCCATGCTTGGGACATGAGCGTCTTTACTGCTCCCAAGAACTATTCTTTGCCTGGGGTTGGGCTCCCCATGCAGCCATCAGTCCCCAGAGCACTGCTGCTCGCCTCCGCCCTGCTTCCCCTCAGCACTCTGCTGGACAGGTTTTTAGTTCCAAGGGAAATTTTTGCCCCCATCTAGATGTTCTTAAGAGACCCCTTTCATGGTCCCCTCAAAGACTTCATTCTTTTTCAAGAGCTCTGGTCTTCAGATATCTTCTATTTTCCTCACTGGAAAAATCCTTGAGTGGAGGAATCACTACCTTAAGTGACCTACTTCAAGTAGCAAAGGCAAAGGAGAAGAATAAATGGGAGTCAATATTTTAATAAACAGCTGCGCCACCTTCAGAGTTCCTGGGCATGAGGTGGGCAAAGGGGAATGGTGGGTGCTTGCCCTGGGTGCTTTGTTGGGGGAGTGGGGAAGAGGGAGCAAGGGGGTTTCTTCCGCTGACTTCTCCACTTTCCTGACTGAGAAGGGCCTACGTTTTGGTCTGAATCTCAACTTTCCAAAGCCTTTCATCATATATGAACTTGCCTCTATCTGTGCATGTTCAGAACAAGAGTTGGCTCTCCATCCATTCTGAGCTGGTCAGCTTTTACCCTGGATCTCATTACCTTCTGTAGCTTGTGCTACATCAGCACCATACCCCCAAGTCTCTGGTATTTTCATCCCCGTTCTCTCCTGCCTTAGCTTATCAACCTGCTCAAGTCTATCCTACTTAGAAACACAGTAGCAGCAGCATGTGAAAAGCCCTCTTTACCTGCCATCTCTTTCTAGTTCCTTCCTTAACTCTCTCCTTTCTTCACAAAATCCCCGATCGTGTCTGAGAAACAGCCTGGGCAGCTCCAGTCTTGGAGAGACAGATGGGGGCTCTGCCAGTTACTGTAAATTCTCGGAAAATACACTATAAGCCTTCCGAAGTCTCAAGTTGGTAATTTCAAAAATGATAACAGTGAGGCCAGCCTCGAAGTGCACTTGTCAGGATTCAGTAAAAATGTGGGTAAATTACTTAACACAGTCCTTGTATATGATAGACACTAAAGATATGGCACTATTATTATTATCCACGCATATTGTACCCTTGGCCGGAAAACCTACCCTCTCCCTCTCACATCTCTCCAGTTTACCTGGCTAATTTTTTGCTTATCATTTAATGCTCTGTTGTGTGCTGGTATCTGCTCCCATCTTCTTCCTCCTCTCCCCCAGTCCAGTGTACTCCCACTATCCTCTCACGGTACCTGAGAAGTCGTCTTAGATGTGTGGAATATCTGCCTCCCTCTCAGCACTCCTCTGGGAGCTCCTTGAGGACAGCAACTGTGATGTAAATCTCTCATCTCCGCGTCCGCATTCAGGAGCTGACATGTCAACACTCAAATGCTTATTGAATTTAATTTTATTTCACAGATATTTTCATAGTGCTTATTATGTACCAGGCACTTTAGAGATATTAATTTGTTAATCTTCATAACAACACTATGAGGTGGGCACTGTTATCTTCATTCCATAGATAAGGAAAGTGAGGCACAGGGCAGTTAACTTGCCCAAGACCACACGACAAGTAAGTAGGGGAGTTCAGATTGGAACCCGGGCCCAACCCTTCGCCCATGTCTGGGTTTAATACTGTCTGCCCTGGGGTAGTATTATATGCCTTGTCTCTTTGAAGGTTATCATGAAGACTATGCAAGATGTAAGTGAACTTTGTAAGTTGCAAAATGTTGACTAAATAAGAGAAGTGAGTTCTTTGATTCATGTTGAAAGTGCTATAAAAATGTATGTTATGACACTGACTAAAAAGAGATCAACATGATCATAACACTGAATAGAAATCTGATTATTGTCAAAATGTCAAGATACTTTTTTTTACCCTGATTTTGAATTACTGAAAGAAGAAACTACTTTTTATATTTTCTTTTCCATCAAAGGAAAGCAAAAAATGGAAAAGAGTTTAACATACGTCACCTCTGGAGTGTGGTCCCACAGTCTTTTTCCTGCAAGGATCAATTCTACTTGTGAGCAGCTGTTTAGAGCAGATGAACTTCCTAAAATGGCCTTGGAGAGAAAAAAAGCAAACAGGCAGCTGCTTGACCTTTTTCCGAATGAAAAAACAAACCCTGATCAGTTGGTCTTGATTGGCATGTGCAGAGTCGAGGAGTCTTTGATCAGTTTTTATACCAAATCACCCGTGATGATTACTCATTGCTCACTAACATTATACCACAGATCTTCTGGTGGATCTGATGTGTGTTACCATTTTAGCTTCAGAAACACAGCTGTGGACAGCAGGTGCTGGTGCCGGGCCGGTGGTTACCTATGGGAAGAAGCAAGAGAAAGTGTTTCTTAGTGTACAGATCGCCTGGGTTGGGATTACCTGGAAGGGTTGAATCATGCAGTTATATGGGACCCACCCTGGACCTACTGGTTCAGAATCTCTGGGAGAGGATTCCCAGCTGTTAACACTGAGAGCAAGCACCTCCAGTGCAACTTGTAGAGCAATGCAATTTGAGTACCGTCATCTTAGCTTGGGCTGCCTTAACAAAATTCCATAAGCTGGGTGGCTTCGAAAACAATAGACATTTATTTCTCACAGTTCTGGCGGCTGGGAAGTCCAAGATAAGGATGCCACAAGATTTGGTTCCCATGAAGCCCTGCTTCCTGGCTTGCAGACAGCCACCACCTTCTCGCTGTGTGCTCACGGGGTCTTTCCTCAGTGTAAGAGCATGAAGAGAGGGAGAGAAGCAGAGGGAGAGAATGAATCTTTTTTTTCTTATAAGAACAGTAATCCCATTGTGAGGGCCCCACCCTCATAACCTCTTCTAAACCCAGTTATCTCCCAAAGGTCCTACCTCCAAATACCATCATTTGAGGGTTAGGGCTTCAACATATGAATTCTGGAAGGGACACAAACATTCAGACCATTCAGCCATGGAGGTGGGACTGTGGTCTTCTGCGGTGTCATGGAAGGTGGGAATAGATCTAGAACTTAATTTGACATTTCCCAAAAGAATGACAGATTGTCATTTTTTTCCTGCTGGTTGTGATCAATTCATTGATGTTTAGACCTTCACAGGAGCTTAGAGACTTGAGTTTGCATTAGAACAAAAAGATACTCTTAAATCTGTTTTGGCTCAGTTGTGTCAGTGATTTCAATTCAGTTCCCTGTGCCTGTAGGAAGGAAAAAAAAGGAATGAATTTTCGGGATGACCAACATTTGAATTGCTTGAGAGTGATAAAAATGAGCCCCACAGAGTAGTGGTTAAAGAGATGATACATTAGGCAGGGCTATAGTCACCACCTGAATGATGGCAGCTGCCCCCCCCCCCAAATTTTTTTTCCAACTTTGTAACAACTGCTTAATATAGCAGGAAAGTGTTTCTTTTTTAAGCCCTGTTAGGAGGTGCCGGTGCAGACGAGTGTGTCCTCTCTGAAATCTCAGAACGGTTTTTCATGTCATTCGTCACACCAGCATAAGAACCATGGTTTTAAAGTGATGGCAGCATCGAGTCTCTTGAAATCACCTAACACTCCAGCTGCTGCCCCAGCGCACCACCTTCTGTAAGTCAGGGAGCGCTTGTAGGTGTTTGGGATCCAATCATTTGTCTAAGGACATGTGCAAACTATAATTATTGTCCAGTAGGTTTATCATATGCAATAGTGCAGTTCAATTCTGACACTCACCACCTCAGTTTAGGCCCTCTCTTTTGAGGATATCATCTACTCCCTGTCTTCAACCGCCTCTTATATTCCTATGACTTGTATGTCTCCAGGACAGAACTTTCTCCTGAACTTCAGAGTCAAAGCACCTCAAGCTCTACTGGCCCAGACTGAGCTCTTTATTTTCTCCCCAGTCACTCCCCTTCCCCTGTTTTCTCAACTTGCCAAATGGCACCACAGTCTGCCAGGTACTCACAGCAGAAACTTAAGAGTTATCCTCAGGAGCCCCCTTTCCTCACCTAGTTGCATTCCCTGTACCCTTTTATCATCTCTAGTTTAGATGATGATGTCCCTCTAATTCTACTGTCTCAGTTCAGACACTCATCATCTCTTGTCTCCGGTGCTCGATGCCTCACTGGCCTCCCTTCTCTGGCAGTGCCCCTTCTCCCCTCTACCATTTTACAATAGAGTGCAAATTTTGTGCTCTGTATTGTACTGAGCCACCTGGCTTGCAGTCAGGAACCGTACTGAATGGATGTGCTGCTTACAAGTCATCCCTGAGCTACGTTGCTGAACATCAGAACAACTTGAAGACTTGGTCAGCTGCATCCAGCACCAGGCCCTTATTAAATAACTTCATGTAAATAAATTATTTAGCCTAATTTAGGGCAGGCTCCAAATCTCCCCGTTCTGTAATTCTGGCAGCTCCTGAACCAGGGCTTAGTCATAGGGTCAGTTTTGTTTATTATTATGGGTCTGGCACCAAACTACCTGGTAAACAGTAGGTTCTTGTGTTTTTTGTGGACTGACTGCAAGAAGGTGCTTTCTCATATACTTGAGAGCAGAGAGACCCTCAGAGCAAATTGAAAAGAATCCATTCATTTATAAATGTGCACGCTGTAGTTAAAGGAGAAGAAGCAAGTCACATTGTGAACCCGAGCTTGTCTGTCTGGGCTGTTCTGATGCCTCTCACGTACCCGGCTGGGTTTCCTGCTGTGCAGTTGTCCGTCTTTTCTGTTGCTGAGTTTTCTGTCTGCATCAGAGCTCACCTCACTCTCTAACCTCTTTGGCTTTCACCATGTAATGACCCAAATAACCCCTGCAGTAGCTTTTTCATTTTAATCATTTCTTCATTTCATTTTCCTGCCATTACCTCCCCACCAAAGGCCACCACCTCCTGCTTTACCGCCTGAATGCGTTTTGGTGTAGCCCCTCAAGCTCCTTTTACCTCTTCACCCTGGGCCCTGGGCAAGAGTCTCCTGTCTCTTTCGCACCATCTCCTTTTGCAGCAAGCATCGCCCTTCCAGTCCTGTTTGGCACATGGCTATGGCGTGAGTCTTTAATTGCTCCCACTACCTCTAATTCTTTGTTGGAAAGGTTTGAAGCAGTGACACTTCTAGATTTTGCTGAGGGTCCCACAGAACCCCTCACTTGCTTCTGCTTCTGCCTTTTAAAAACTGCTTTCTTAGCATTGAGGGAATAGGGTACGTGGGGCAAGCTAATTTTTCTATTAATAAAAGTAGCCCATAGTCTGGAAATCTTGTGCCAACCCAGGAGCAAAAGAAAAGTTTTGTTTTTTTTCTTTATTTCCACCTTTTAAACTGTGAAGTTTTACTAGCACACATTCACCTGGAGGCAGAGAGGATGGGAGAGAGAATTGTACGCTCCTCCATTCAGGAAGCATTACTCTCCCCTGCCCTGCCACTTGGAACAACCTCCTGGGCTCCAAGTCTGAAGCCCCACTGCCAGTTCAGCTGGACTCCCGATATTGCACAGCTATATGGAGAAGCCACACACAGTAGCTGTAATGGTTTAGAAGCTTTAGAACAATTAGATGTTTGTTTTTAGGGCTGATCCTTGGGTGTGGTGGTAGTGTTAGGGGTGAGAGCTAGGGCTTCCTCGTTTGAGAAGCTTTATCCAAATCTCTTTGTGATCTGAAGATGGAGCCGGACTGTTTATCTTCTGAGTCAAGCCCACATTCTCTGCTGATCTTCCCTGGCCCCACCATGCACATCTCACACCTCACAGCCTTACCCAGCCGCTCATGTTACCCGTACAAGTCTGACCTTCCATGCTTCCTTGATTTCCTCCCTACCCTTACTTTACCAGGATGCTGCTGCTTTATCTACTTCTTTCTGTTGTATTTTAAATATTCTCCAAAGCTGGGATCTAGAGTAGTGCTTCTCAAAAGTGGTCCACCAGTCCTGCAGCATTAGCCTCACCAGGGAACTTATTAAGAGTACAAATCTCAGACCCCACCCCAGACCTCCTGAATCAGAAACTCTAGGAAAGGGCCCAGCAGTCTGTGTTTTAGTGAGCCCTCCAGGGGTTTCTAAAGCATACTCGAGTTTGAGAACCACTGCTCTAGAATGAATTCCACGTCCTCCCTTTCCCCCAGTGGGCACTGTCAACGGTCCTATTATAGTGGATGTGAGTCAGGCTGCCTTCAGGAAGGCTCTGGAATTCTCCGTTATGCCATGGAACTGGCCCTGTTTTCATTTATGTCATAAATGGTTATGGAAAAGACCTTACTAAATGCCAGGGAATATGGTGGGCTTTGAGGAAATTTCAGGCATGACTCAGTCATGAATTTTTCACATATATGAACTGTGGGGAAAGGAGGGAGGTTTAAGATCTGCTACCAACTACAGGGCGGAAATTAGCAAATGATCTAAGAGAAAGGTAAATGAAGGGAGAGAATGTTTCTAGGTTAGGGCCCAGGGACACGGATGGGTTTGAGTCATTTAAGAATAATCATTAAATTCAGGGGATGAGAGGACAAGGCTGAGAGAGGAATAGTCCCTGACTTAGAAGAGCTCACAGCAGGGGTTGGGGGTAGGGTGGGTGAGGGAGACAGCTGCAGCAACCATCGCGGCTACCAGTACGAGAAGCAGTCTAGGTCAAAGTGGTGGTTAAAGTGTGAGCTCTGCAACCAGCCTGGCTTCACATTCTGCACCTGCCCTTTACTAGCTGTGTAGTTTTGAGCAATTTCCTTAACCATTCTGTCTCTGCCTCAGTTCCCTCATCCATGAAGGGGCACAATAAAAGTATTTCTCTCACAAGCTTGTAAAGGTTAGCACACAGTAATTGATGAAAAGCATTTGAAACAGCTAGCCTGACACATAGTAAGGGCCTCTGTAGATGTTATTTGTCATTAACTATTGTGATAGCAACTTGTATAACACACCCATAAGTGGGTGGTCTATAGTTTAACTGTTCTGATGATATTTCACTCAGGGTGGAATAGCTCTAGAAAGCATTTAGACAGTCAGTCCAGCTGGGCTCAGTGGAATTGCTTTGTATTGGTCAAGAATACAATGCCAGACTTACTTGAGCAGGAAATGATTCCAGTGTTTCTTCTTTTGGCTGATGGATTCTCAATCAGTCTGTTGCGAACTTACAGGCTAGGATTGCCTAATTCAGAACATCCAATGCCAGGCAGCCCACTCATGGTACCACCTCTGCGTAAGATGGAAAACATGCTAGAAGCTATCTTTTGCATCACCCACAGGTCTCTGAGTGGGGTGGTGGGGCAGCTTGCACTGAAAAATCGAGAGAGGGGTCACATTTCATCCCCACTGGTGCCAAGGCATTCTGCTCAGGCATAGACCAAATGGCTTTTTTTTTTCAATTTCCAAATTTAGAGTTTCTTATTCTTTGCAGTCATTGCATCTTCCTGTTAGAAGACAAAGAAAAAACCAATATACTGAACTAGCTAGTAAAATGATTAGAAAATATTATTCATTGAAGCAATTGGAAATACAGCTTAAAGAGAAGGGAATTCTATCTTTGTGTAAGTATAAAATGCCCCAGGCCAGTGCTTTGAGTGCATCACTGCATGTGGTAGAGTTTGCTTGCTACAGCCTCCAGAGCTTCTCTCTGGCCTAGCCTTCTGCAGAGGTGAGATGAGGAGTGGAGAGGAGGGGCGAAGTCATCTCAGCCCTGAAGTTCACAAGATATTATAGATGCTGGGCTCAGGTTTGCCTACAGAACTAGGCTCAGTCAATTCCCAGTGTGGGAGCCGAGGGAGTTGTGTGCTGATTGTCTGGAGGGTTATAGTTTGAAAGGTAAGGAAGGAGTAGAGGCCATGTTTGGAATGCCATCTTTTGTATGTGTGTTGGGGTAATGGGCTATTCATCTGCACAAAATCAAGCCATCTCTGTAATGTGTGTGTGCGCTAGGGAGTACAGGCTGTCACTACAGAATGAGCAAATCCAGGCTGCAGACCAGGGGCTTATCAGACACTGTGTGTCTACCCAAACATTGTATTAGTTTGCTAGTGCTGCTCTAACAAAACATAATAAACTGAGTGGCTTAATCAACAGAAATGTATTGTTTCACAGTTCTGGAGACCAGAGGTCCAAGATCAAGGTGTCAGCAGGGTTGGTTCCTTCTGAGGGCTGTGAAAGAAAATCCGTTCTGTCACTCCCCCGCTAAGGTTCTGGTGACTTGTTGGCAATCTTTGCTGTTCCTTGGTGGGTAGAGGCCTCATCCTATCTCTGCCTTCATCTTCACATGGTGTTCTCCCTGCACACATCTGCCTCCAAATTTCCCCCAATTATATTGGATTACGGCTCATCCTAATGACCTCATTTAACTTTACTACCTTTGTAAAGACCCTATCTACAAATATGGTTATATTTTAAGGTACTGGGGGTCAGGACTGCAGCATATGAATTTTGGGGAAACACAGTGCAACCCATACACTCACATATAATGAGTCAACTATGATTCAGTCCCATATACTATTACATGGAGAGAGCCATGGACCATGAAACAGGAAGCCTGAGGGGTGATGCCAGCTCTGCCTCCAATTCGCAGTTTACTCAGACACGTAGACTCTGGGCATCTTCCCCTTCTATAAGGAGAGGGTTTGGTGGTGTTGTCTTAGATTTCTTTTATCTCTGGTCTTCTAGGAGTAGTTGCACATCTCTCTCTGAAGTTCTCCCAACCTGTCGAGAAGTCTTATGTTGGTTTATAGCATCATACTTTGCCTTTTGGCTCCTGGTGATGTGAGCTGGGCCAGGGACTGCCCTAACAGAGAATTCCAAGCACTTATCACAACAGGGGAGGAAGAACTGGCTTATGCTTTTATTTGAACTGTCAGCCTTCTGGTTTGGTGAATGTTTGATGTGTTCCCAGCAGTGCCTTCCTCATCCTCTACATTCTCTGTATGAACAGGCTTTGTCAAAAGTGTAACCTCTCCAGTCTGGCATTACCTCAGATATGTCCTTCTGAACAAGCCTGATCTCCTGAAATGATGGTCTGGGTTTAGGACCCTTTTGGAGTATGGCCAGCACTAGATGTCACCAAGTCTTCACAACCAATGCAAATAGTGAGCCACACTACACAGGCCTGAGTTGTTTCCACTGATCTGCTTAGCCATCTGTGAGTGCCTGTGAAGCACACCTGGGGAAGGTTGAATTTCAAGCGTTTTAGTAACCTATTTTATAGGCACATATGACCTTTAGATTCTTAATTTGATTTTAATGTTTTGTATGTGTGTGTATGCTTTATCAGAGCATACATTTTCCAGTAGCATAAACTTACTATCTGTGTGTACTGGGCAAGATGCTTCGCCTCTCTGAGCATCAGATTCCTCATCTATAAAATCGGCATAAAAATCTCCATTCTGTCCTCTTCTAAGGATTGTGAAAATGGATTGGCTGAAATGGTGGATAAACCAAAGATGAAGAGAGAGACCATCTGTCCCTGTTTATATCTATTGTCTTGGGGTGGTAATTAATAGCATCTCCTTGTACTCTTAAAAATGTCTGTCTGCATAATGAATCATATGATCATCGTGTAAAATAATGAATGTGAAGATTCTTGGTTTTATCATTCATGTCACTATATAGATGATCTTAAATTCTGGCTCTTAAATAATCTCACTTTAAAGTTTTTTTAAGGGAGTCTGTTGACTTTTTCCCCAGTTCAGTGCTGAATTGTCCTCTGCTCAAGCCCCTCCATGAATATGCATGTGCCCTTAGCTTAAAGTTTCTCCAGTTTTACTGTTTAGGGAGACACTGCTTTGGGAAAGATCCCTGGTGTTCTCCTTCCTGGCTGCAAATAATAAATCCTTCTCTCTAAAAAAAAAATCTTTTATTAAAAAATATTTTTCCCTTACTTACTTTGCAGGTCAGAATAATCTATTTAATATGAGCTCTCTAGATCCAGACCCATTCATATTATTGATGTCAAGGGCCCTGGTGCACCCCAGATGGACCCTGCTGTTGCTTTGCCCCAGGACTATCCCAGGCCCTGCCAGCACTCAGGCTGTCCACAGGCCTCAGTAACTCAACTGATTTCCCCCTACAGCTTACTCTACCCTTAGGATACAGGATGATACTAGTTTTCCTGGTTCACCCTTTTCTTTCTGCTCCAAAAGACACATACTCAGGCCCTGTCCATTTTGAGGATAAAACCACTGAATACACTGGTAGACGGATGGTGATATAAAGACATGGGGAGGTTGCAGAGCTTAAGAAAGGATACAGTGTTCTTACAAAGTCCTTGGTGTATATTTCCCTACTCTCTTGGTATGACAGTAACTGCACACCTCAGTGGGCTTCTGTCCTCTGCATTTATGCCTAAGGCTGGACACACCACAGCTCTTTTTTCCTTAGACTCCATTTTCTCCTTTAAAAAAAGCATGCCCCCCCCCCAATGTCCTGTCTCTCAACCAATGCTGAATAACAGGTTATAGCCTTAACTTGAAAGAGCATTTGCATCTCAGAGGATTTACAGACTGGAGAATACTCATTTAATGAGGACTTTTATTCATCTAATTGCATATTATTACTATTATCATTAAAATTTTTGGCAATGGAAAGCACAAAATCTACTGCGCCTCCTTCCCCTTTGTACAGTTGAAGAAAAGGGAGGCTCAGAGATTAGTAACTATCCTTTAATCACAGAGTAGCCTCATTTTAGATCTTCAGGCTCAAGATTTCATCCTAACATACTATTCACAGTCATTTATTGAATATTTATCATTTTTATTTTTGTAAGATGTATTAGATATAAGTGTTTGCCAACGAATAATGAAATTCTAGATGGATTGTATAGTTTCTAAGTGTGTATCACAAATGCTTAACCTCTTCCTTCTGTGGATTATAGTGGCCAGATTTTGGCATCAACACTTTTGACCTTCATGGGGTTTTGATTATTTACAAAGCAACTGACCAGAGTCTATGGCATGTGATAATTTGTCATGTAATTATTATGTAATTGTCATGTAATAATTATGGCATTTAATCATTTGTCATGAGGACAATAACTGACACTTGGATTGTTCTAGGGACTAAATGAGATAGGGCATGAAAAATCTTGAGCATCAGTGTGAATTACTTGGGCTGCAAAGCTGGTAGGAGTGATTACTTAGTGAGAGAGCCTAGTCATAAAACACCCAGCACTGACATTTGAATGAGTTGGATTTAAGGATTGGGTGATTTGGAAAGGTCTCTGGACATAGTCTTTATGAATGCAGGAGGTCTACTGTAATTCTGTGAACATAGTAGCATTCTTTACATTCTTCTTGCTAACACACTAGCCTCTTTGTGGTTACCCCCTTTCTGGGGCCTAGAGGAAGATGACGTAGAAGAAGGTGATCTGCTGGTGTGACCGTGTTACCTGCAGAAAGTAAATTAGTGATGAGAACACCTCCCCATGCTCAGGAGGTTCAGGGAGGTGAATCACCCAGATTTACCCATTTCATGGACAAAAACTACCTTTCTAATTCTCATTTTCCTACCAAGGCCTGGTTCAAACATCCACTTCTCCTAGCCAGAGCCTTCAACTTGAAGTAGTCATTCCTCTAAACCACAGCAGCTGCTGCACCTCTCATATGCATGTATGCCTCTTACTGCCTTTTGTGTTGTGCTCTAGCCCATGCCTGATTTTTTTCTGTATTTCCCAGCATGCCTTGAGCGGAATATGACGCATAGTAAGAGCTAATTGAAATGGGCACTGAGATTGAGTTGAGCAAGGGAGGTAAGGGTGAAGGAACTCAGGGGATCAGGGCCAGACCTCTACTCCTCGTGGAACATTTCCAACTCCTCTTTTTAGTGCCAAGAGTTCTAAACTTCATCTTTGTACCTGGGCTGCATATTTCTGTGGCCTTGATGGATTCCTTGGCAGCATCCTGGTGGCAGAGAAGCTCAGAAACGTTTATGGAAATTTAAGCAAATTGATTAACAACTGAGGCAAAAAGAAACCTACACAGTCTTTTCCTCCCATGCTCTATTTCTTTTAAAGAAGCCTGTTTGTGTTATCACTTCAACAGTTTGGTCAATAACTGTGCCTGCTCACTGATCTGTCCTCTTGTGCTTGCAGTGGTGAAAGCTGTATGCATCTTTCCAAACTGCTTTGGCAGTATATATGCAGGAATCTGAGGTAGAGATGAGTGCGTGGGTATCCACTTACAGGTATGATTTTAATATGTGTTCACTGACTTGGAATTTTCAAGTTCACTCATACCAAACTTAAAGAAAATAAGAGAACATTCTGACACTGTAGTGATTTTATTTTTTATTTTAATTTTTTGGCAACAGGAGAATCTTATTTTTCAAAACTTTTGTAAAAAGTCCAGAATTGTCCTCACAATAATTGGGCTGGGAGGTGTGTGCTGGAGAGGTTGCCTCTCTTTCTTATAGGCTCCCACCCCATCCTAGGCCCTTCTCACAACTGTAGGGTTCTAGGAAACACAGAAAACTTCCTCATTATTTCCCATCATTATCATACTCATGCAGTTTATTATAAGTGACTGTTGGATTGGAGTCAGGAATGATTAGTTCTAGTTCAGGCTTGACCATTAACCTGCTATAATATTAAGTCAAACTCTTTCC
>NW_006785433.1:168829-175927 GCF_000442215.2 Lipotes vexillifer | reverse complement strand
TCTTTCCCTGGGTTTCAGTTTCTTCACTGGTGAGATCAGGGAATTTGTCTATATGAGCTCCTTGGTATGGTAACCTAAAGAGTGATAGTTTTACTTTAGTCTATTTTATAATTAAAAGTTATTTATTCCTTTAAAACTAACTTAAAATCACATGATTTTAGCACTGGGTATGGGCGTGGTCAGCTTCAGATTTCTTGCATGATCTTGGAATTGTATTTCTTTTTGTGGGCCAAGATGCTTTGCTGAATGCCTCCACTTCACAATAGCCTTCAGCTTCTCACTTGACTAGAAGAGTGTTTCCAGTCCTCTAGTATGTATGTATGTATGGGCTTTCCCATTCATCACCTCCTATGATCTTTACAGGAAGTGTGTGAGATATCGGGGGGGGGCATTTCATGTCCATTTTACAGTAGGGGAAAGCGTCAAAGTCACCCAACTGGCCCAAAGTCACACAGCTGGTAAGTAACGATGGTTATTTCCACCTACTCATTTGATGCTTCTCTACTGTATATTGGGTATTTTGACCTTTTAGGAAACTGATGGTTAGAGAACATAAACTAATCCATGGAATTTTCATCAAAGCCTCATGAACTTTTTGTCTTTAAAGACTGACTACTATGGATCCTGTTTTCCTAATCCAGAAGAAATAACGAGTGGACCATGTAATCTCTAAAATGTCTCTTAACTGTTCACCAGGTCTCTGTCACTCCTGCCTCCTCCGATTATCTACTCTACAGCCAGGGAGATTTTTTTTTTCCAAGCACAAAAATAATCATATCACTCTCCTTTTGGGTTTTCCTACTGTCTTTCCCGGAGGCTCTGGAGGATAATCTAAATTCCTCTACTTGGTGTATAAACCTTTCATAGTCTGGCTTTTGCCTTCCTCAGCAGCCCCCCTCCCCTTCCCATTTCCATGCCCTCCATTCATGTGCTCAGAACTGACCTTCACACCCATGATATTCCAGATTTCATGCTAGGATAAAGAAGAAAGGTGATAAATGAGATAGATCCAGGTGATGCCCTGTCTGAGATAACTATCTAAAATCTAGCTGAGCCAAATGTCATGCCTTTGATACCACTCAGCTCAGAGTGCCCTCCCATTTCACCCATCCTCCCTCTACCTGGCAAACAGCTTCTCATCTTCAGAACTCAATCTCCATTGCCTCTACGATGCCTCAAGGAGAATTGAACTAAACTATCCTTTTGGCTCGCATTGTACTTTGTGTAGATCTCCGTGATAGCACCCATAACACTTTAACCATGTTCTTTGGTGTACTAGACTGCAGACACCTTGAAGGTAGGAGATTCAGTAAACATTTATGTAGTGCTTTAGCAGTTGTGAGTCAAAGTACTGCACAATGAATAAATCTCTGCCCAGAAATAGAAGACCATTTATTGTACTTGCATTATCTTTAGAAAAGTTGATCTGCCTGTAGGTATATCCCAATGTGTTATCCTTTGTGTTAGATCATATCCTAGATCACTTGCCATTTCAACAAAGTATGCCGAGCCTCTTGACAGATGCTGTTCGTTTGAGTTAACCTTCAAAGAACTGCAGAAAGTGGCAGCTAACGGATGGGTGAACCAGAGCCTTATGTGTGCTACAGCCATTTACACTTAACATTAACCTTCCTATAGCAGACATATGAATGAGGAAATAGCTAGATATGGGCCATGTTTTTTGCCCAATTTAAGTTATTTTAGATCATCTACTATTATGTTATTTAAAAAGTAAATGAACATTTACATACAATTCCAGCATTTATTAGAAGTTCATGATTTAGTTTTAGAATTTTTTAAATTACTGATTTAAAGAAAAAGTAGCAGGGCTTCCCTGGTGGCGCAGTGGTTGAGAGTCCGCCTGCTGATGCAGGAAACACGGGTTCGTGCTCTGGTCCGGGAAGATCCGACGTGCTGCGGAGTGGCTGGGCCCGTGAGCCATGGCCGCTGAGCCCGCGCGTCCGGAGCCTGTGCTCCGCATCGGGAGAGGCCACAACAGTGAGAGGCCCGCGTACCGCAAAAAAAAAAAAAAATAGCAAACCAAAATACAAGAGAGGATGAAAATGCCAGTATAAAAAACTGAAAATTTAATTCTGATTATGATTCCTTCTAAACTATTGTTGTTAGTGCATATTATTCAATGAATCCATGGAAATCTGCCTACCTTCCATTTTCCAAAGTACAGCAGAAAACTTGATAGCAAATGAAGATATGATTGCTATTCAATGTTGAAACTCACGCTGTGGATTTTTGCATTTCCAGTAGGTGTTTTACTCTGAATTCAATCCCTGCATGCACCTTGTGCCTTTAGTTGAGATAACCTTTTCTGTTACTCTCCAGACACAGGCCTAAAGTCACCTCCTTCAAATGCCTTCCTAGTTAACCCCATCCATCTCTAAGTGCACCCCCATCTCCTTAGCGCTTGGGGAACTTGCTGGAATTCTGTTCATTTCTGCTAGTTTGCATGTTTGATGTGTTTGCCTTCTGTCTTGTTTTCATGCTTAGTCAATCAATTTTTTCATGTTCCACCAGCGTGAGATCTGTCATGCATCAGTCTGTCTGTCTGTCTTCCCTTATTCTCAAACTAAATTATGTCCTCCACTCCCCTGACCCCAGTTATTCTTTAAACTAATCAAGATTTATAACCTGATATTTAAATAGTGTGTATTTGATTTATTCTTAACTCCTCGATAGACTGTGAGGTCCATGTGAGGAGGGTCCATGTCTCTTTTGTACACAACTACTAGCCCAGTGCCAAGATAACATTTGTTAAATAATATTTATTAAATAAAGGTAATATAGAAAATTCAGAAAATTCAAATGCACATAAAGAATAGAGGGAAAAATCACCTAATGGCTAGTAAGTTTCAAATAACCACTGAAACATTTTTATCATGTATACAAACTACACACACACACACACACACACACACACACACACACACACACACACACATAAATGTTTATTTAAAAACCGGGATCATACACTATATACTATTTAAATTTTTATGCATGATATCATGACCATTTATTATATCTCCATATATTATTTACATTATTAAGAATATTGTTTTTAAAGATTATCCATATATCATCAGTTCTCAAGCTTTTTAGCCTCAGGAGATCTACACACTTCAAAATTACTGAGGATTCCAGTGAGCTTTTGTTTGAGTTGCTATCTATTGATATTTACCTTATTTGAAGTTAAAACTGAGAAAAATGAAAACAGTAAGTAATTCATGAAAAATAAGTAAAAATAAATGATTACATGTTAATTTAAGCCACATGTTTTTCTTAAAATAACTATATTTTTCAAAACAAAAATATTCGTATGAAAAATAGTATTTATATTTTTGCAAATCTCTTAATATCTGGCTTAATGTGTGACAGCTGGGTTCTCATATATGCTTCTGCATTCAACCTGTGGCAAATACTCTTGTCAAAGTATATTTAGAAAATCCAGCCTCATACAGATACGTAGTTGGAAATGGAGGAGTACTTCACTAGTTCTTTCAAGTAATTGTGGATATTCTTTTCTAATACTATATCAGAACTCAAAAGGTTATTTTCTTATACTATTTCACATTGGTATGTCTTCTACTTTGAATGGATCTTTTACCCCCATGCATTATGTTTTACATTACCTAATGGCTACATTGATCATTTGGAAAATACTGGTTCACTGAGTTATGCAGATCTTCTAAATGTTGACATCGTTCATTATACAGTGTCATCCCATATCATGAGCCTCTAGAAAACACATTATCATAAGAGATTGATAATGAAAAAGGCAGATAACACCTTAATATTATTGAAGAAATAGTTTTGATTTTGTGGAACCCCAGAAAGATTCCATGGACATCTGGCATTCTCTGGACCACATTTTAAGAGTTGCAGCAGTCTGTCAATCATTCATGTCAGTGTTCAATTCTGGACAATTCTCAGCTATTTTAACATTGCTTCTCTTCTGTCAATTTGGGCAATACCTATTATACAAACTAGAGCATATTTATCATTTCACATTTTCTATTATTACTAATTCTAATTTCCATTTCACCAATGCTAAATTCTACTCTAACTTGTATACTATTTAAGCTCATCTACTGAGATTTTTTATTCATTTTAAAGATTTCATCTTTCTTTCTTATTTGCCTATTCTTGTTTCCTAACTGCCTGTTCTTATTTCATACATGTCAGTTTTATATCATGATTATTAATTGTTTTAATCCCTGAAAATCTTAATGCTACTTTTTAAAACTCTTAATCAGATTTATCTATTTTCTCTATTTCATGTGTATGAAATATCCTGTTTGTTGGGTCAGATTATTTTATACCACATCGCTGGGCTTTTTCATGTGTTTTAAAAGTCTTACTTGAGATATTTTCTTCTTTCTGGGAATTTCTCTCCGATTTGGGGGAGTTTCTCTTGAGTCCTGTAGGGGAGTTTCGCATTTGGATCTGGTTTCTACAAAATGCACAGTTCCAAATCAGGTCTTATGATAGAAACTCAGTTTGAGTTTCCCCTTTGGGCATAGTACAATTCTGGTCTTGCATCCTTATGCCACATAGACCCAGATCCCACTTTTACATAGGTATTTCTGCTTCTTCCCACAGAGTGGCCCTAGGAGAATGGGAAGACTTTTGCCATCATCTTTTGCAGGTGGGCAGTACAATCCCAGCTTCTGGATTCTTTGGGGACCCCATCTCTGTCCCTCCTACCATGCACTAGTCATGTTTGTTCCCCATTGCATGTTCCCATTAAGAATCCCGACCCAATGTTTGTATCTGTTCCCAGTGGCCTATAGAATGGTAGCTTTGTCTCTATTTACTACTGTGGGTTGCCTCTCTATTTCTGCCATGCAGAATTTTTCCATTCGTTTTTAAGAGTATTCTGTTTTGATTATACATAATTCATGTTGTCATTTCTTTTTGTTATTTTATCAGTTATTTCTGATCTCAGAGTGGAAGAGGGAATTTTTGGTATGAACTTAATTTGCCATCTTGACCCATGTATTGATTATAAGAATCTACCAACATTTATTAAAACAGTTCCCCATTCTTGGACATTTAGGTTGTTTCTAGTTTCTTCTTGTTACAAATATCACAACGATAAACACTTCTACAACTAAATATTTGCATGTATCCATTATTATATCCCTAGATAACATTTTCAGAAATAAAACTGATGATTTTTACCTTTTCATTATACGTGTCTGATCATGCCCTTCTTCCAGATTTTCATGGACTTTTTACTGCCTTCAGGATAAAGCCGTAACAACATGGTGTGGGGTTAAAGTGTGTCAATATCTTACCTTTTTAACCTCATGTTCTACCAGTCTCCTCCACTCACCACACTTACAGTTCTGCAGGTATACTGTGCCCTCTTGTTAATCCGTCTCTTTACCTGTGATGTTTCCTCTATCAAGGATACTTTCTTCCCATCTCTTTGCACCGTGAAATTCTACTCGTCCTTTAAAACACTGCTCGGGTGAGCCCTCTGCTGTGAAATCCTGTGACCTTTCCAGAAAGCATTTCTCTCTTCTATGCTATTATAGTTCCTTTTTTATAGCATTTACTACAGTTGTTTACATGCTTGTCTCCACCACTAGGTTGGGAAATCCTCGAAAATTGTTGTTTGAACTCCAGCACTTAGCATGGTGCATGACATATAGACGGTACTCAATGTATAATTGATGAATGAATGTTATATAACTTGATGAGTAATATCATTGAATCACATAATTTTTTTGGCTTCTCTAACCACGTAGTAAACTTGTTTTGGGTCAGAGCTCTATCATGATATTCTCTATCTATCTGGTTTATCATAGTCTTTTCATCTCTCATCTAGTAATGCAGTATTAATAATATTCTTACCATGCTCTAAATATTTATTATTTGATTGACTGTTAGGCTATACTGCAGAATCAGTGAGGTTGAAAAAAATGTACTGTGAGTTTTGCTGCAGGTCATTACATGCCAGGCCATCAGGACGTTTGCACTCAATATCCACCTTGGACGAGCCTTTTTCCCTTTCTTAGTGTTCTCAGGTTAAACAAAGGCTTTGGACTTGAAGACCTCCAAGGCAGCTTCCAGCTCTACTAATTTGTCTTCTTACTCATAATTACAATCCTATGTCCAAAACTTAGACTATGGCCCCTGTTCTATAAAAAATGAGTGAGCACCATGTTTCATAAAAGCTCTTGTTTGCGGTATATTTTTAGAGTGCCAGAAGGGGAGTCATAACACGTGTATTTGTGTTTCAACTTGCATCTGGAGAAATGACTTATGCAATTTCTGGGAAGAAAGCTTATAAACTCTTCCTGAAATATTCTGACTACAAATGAGCACACATCTATATTTCTGGTGAATTTAGAAATGATAGCAAAAATGATAAACTCTGCTGCTTTCCAGAGTAAGTTCAGAGGGTGAAAATAAATTCTTAAGCAAATCTGAATGAAACTGAGTAGACAACAGATATAAAACTCAAGATAGCATCCTTAATTGGAATAGGAAGGTATTATAAAATGACAGAGCACTCTTTTCCTTCACATTTATTTTATTATCAAACTGGGAGATATTGCTTTGGGTTCATTTATTTCTAAAAGTCTCTATATCTTTCATTTCACAGCTAGCTTATATTGGTTTTGTTGAAGATTATTTCTTACTGGTATTAAATGATGTATGAACTCAGCCCAAAACAAACAAACATGCCCTTTGATATTCAGTTCAATTTCACTATTACTGATTGTGTTTTCTCTGTGAAAGGCCTTCTTCCATAATTAATTGAATTGAGTACCTTGAACCAGAAATTGTGTTTGAGGTGCTGGTCCCACATATTTGAGACTTTAGACAAACCATACACATTTACTGATCTCAGACTTATCGTCATGGTGATAGCAACCTGTTCTCTCATTTTTGGTTTTTCTCTGGTTCAGTGTTCATTTCCTTCCCTGTTCCCATGATTGTTCCGTGAACCATGACTTTGATCAATGATTTTTTTCATACTTCGTCACTTTTGAAATCCTATAAAAAGGAATTGTGGGGCTTCCCTGGTGGCGCAGTGCTTGAGAGTCCGCCTGCCGATGCAGGAGACGCGGG
>NW_006785433.1:123506-168551 GCF_000442215.2 Lipotes vexillifer | reverse complement strand
CACAGGCTCAGCGGCCATGGCTCACGGGCCCAGCCGCTCCGCGGCATGTGGGATCTTCCCGGACACGAACCCGTGTCCCCCGCATTGGCAGGCGGACTCTCAACCACTGCGCCACCAGGGAAGCCCAAGCTCAAGCTTTCTGATTGGACTTGAAGACCTCCAAGGCAGCTTCCAGCTCTACTAGTTTATCTTCTTGCTCACAATTACAACCCTATGTCCAGAACTTAGACTATGGCACCTGTTCTATGAAATCATAATTATGATTATCCTTAAATCAACTATGGTCCTGATTTTCCTGGATTTTCAGGACTAATGCATCAAAAATCTCACTGAATTCTCGGTGGGTTTTCTGGATAATTTGTTTTGCTTCTTTGTGCTTTTCTTTGTATTCTAGTTCTTCTGTACTAGGTAGGTATTACTTAGCTGTACAATAACTAAATGTTACTAAAAATTTAGAAAGTAGACATCATTTAGATTTGTACTGGTTTCTGTATTCCCTGCAGAAGAAATATTAATAATAATAGACAATCAAATTGATGTGAGGTTGGCTTTTTGTTGATTTTAAACATCTTTTTTTGTATAAATTAAGGAAGTAATGCCAGTGGTCATGTTAATGCTGTGATCTAACTTAAAATCAGAATCTATGTGGTCCTAGCACAACTGTGGGGAGTGGTTTTAACCACCTGGTAAGCCTGTTGCTCATTTAAAACAGGAAGTGCTCACAGCACTGCTCAGTTGCTACTGCTTGTCTAATTCAAACAGGGATAATTTTATTGGGTTGTAAGATCTCTTCATCTCATTATTAAGATGTCTTTTTTAATATCTCATGATGGGTGTATTTGGTTGGCACAAAGTGAAATGTTGAAGTATGCTACAGTGAGGATGAATTGGATTAACTTCAAATTCCGTCCACTTCCTTTTCCACATACCTTGAGAAAAGCTGAGGCACATAGTGTATTGGAGAGCAGGTTAGTCTCTGGGTCAGTAGACTCTGGATCTGCTCGTTCACTCATTAGTGGTAGGAATTAGAGCAACTCACGTGGCTTTTTTGGCTCTCAGGAGCTTCCTATATAACACGGGAGAATTATTACCTACCAGTTTACCTAATAGGGTTCTATAAAGCAAGTGAAAATGCTAGGTTAATTGCAAAGCACAGAACAGATGGATATTGTTATGATTATTGTAAGATCTATATGTACAGGCAAAAGTGAAATCCTTGGAAACACGCTGGAAGATTTTTATTTAGCATCTCTTCTGCCAAAAATGTTTATTGATCGCAGCTGGAAGGAAACCATTCTGAGAGGGAAAATGATGCTGAATAGGAGTCAGAACCTGTTTAACATTCTGACAGCTGGAACGTGTTTATGTATCACAATAATAATTTAGCTTCTAAGTGACTTCTCTGACATGAGAACCCAGTAAATCAGGAAAGCTATAAATTGCTGAAAGGTTACCCTCAGGGAAATGACCAGGAAGGGACAAGTGGGATCAGACCAGTGTGTTTGGCCAAGGGGACTTGACCGCCTAAGGCTTTATATTCCGTAAAGGAGGCCAGTTGTGTGGCATGTGAAAGATGAGAGAACTAGCCGCCTACTAGCCTTGGACCTCATCTGTTGAGAGCCTACTGTATGCTACACTCTGTGGTAGGTGCCTTGACCGAAGTATTACATTTGACCTTCAGAACAACTCTTTTGGAAGAGTACCATTAATACATTTAGGAAAACTGACATTTCCTAAACTGCACTTATGCTCAAGTCTTCTAATTCTAAATCCAGTACTCTTCATTTTATAGACCCTACCCCACCCACCACAAATAACTGTATCAGTATCTACGCATTTACAAAGTATTACCACACAAATTACCTTACCTGATGGATACTTCGTCTGTCCCCAGCCTTTCCAAGGCATGCTTTTGTGTTGTTTCTTGCTGAGTTCTGGTGGCATGCCTGAAAAGGGTGCTACATGAGAACCAGAACTCTGGCCTGGCCTCCTTCACCAGTTAACTTTGTTACATCAAGCCCTGAAAGAGAAGGGGGTGGCCTCTAGTCTAGTTAGTTAGTAGAAGAATCTGGAATAGAAGTCAGGTTTCCTGAGAACCAGGTCTCCCAAGCATCTTCGGACATAAAACATACTAAACACACAAGTACAGTATTTGTGCATTCGTTGAGGTCATTATGTAATTAAGAGTTGTAATTATGATTTAATTACAGGGAGCAGATAAGACTTTGACTATAAAATGGGGTAGGGGAAAACGATGGTAGAAAAAGTTTTACTGTAAAGGTTTGATCCTAATTTATAATGAAAATGATGGTAACAAAGAGGAAGCAGCTGCTTCAAGTTTGCATTATTTGTAGAAGTTCCAGTTTAGGCATTGCATCCGTACAAAGTGGGACAGAATCTGGGCTCTCTTTAAGGGAGTCTGACCACACCAAGCACTCCTCTTTGTGCAGGGTACAGGTCAGCTTACTCCAAAAGGTGAAAGCCTATAGAATGTCAGCCTGTCTCAGAGAAAAGGAGTGTGCTGGAGACTTCCTCTAACCTAGGTTGCTTTCAGGTAAGCCTATGGAAAAGATCTTGTAGAGTGTTAATTAATGTGGTGGCTAATGTACTTATTAAAATTATTGGAGGCTATTCATTTGGATTTTTCCGTGATTCACATTTATGAAAATGAATTTGTAATGAAAATGAATGACAGAAATAAGCTAATGAGGGGAATGCTTAGCCTACTCAGGCAAACCTGCCTTTCTAGCAAGACAGGGATCTCACCTCTGGAGGATGAAGATCACATATTTTGGGGGATATTTTATTAAAAGTTAGTCATGATTCTCTTTTGAGATCAGTTGCTGTTACTCCAGAGAGGATGATCTTAGGCTACTTCCTTCTTTCTCTGATCTTTCCTTTCCTTTCCTTACACACTTCCTTCTGGACAGACCCCGGTGAATAAAGTCTGTGGGAGATGGAGAGAGGAATGAGGGAAGCCCACTCAGACCCAGGCAGATGCTATAGGAGATAGTGAAAGGAAATTTTCCTTAGGGAGGGGGATGTGTAGAGGTGAGAAAACTTCTTGAAGTAGAATTTTTATGGCAGGCTTGCTGTTACTGCCCACATTTTTACAGCCTGTAAGTGGTAAAGCCATGATTGAACTTTATCTGTTTGACGTGAAGGCAGAGAACCCAGGGAATCACCAGGGCTGGCTCTCATTGGTTTTGGGTAGCAGAAGGCTCACTTTCCAAATGCCAGTCATTATTTTCTTTGCCAGATAGGTTACATTTTGTCTGGAACATGGTACTCTCACACTGTGGTTGGTCTTCTACTCAGGAACTATTTCCTTTATTTCTTGCTTGTGACTTCTATTCCATTAGGTAAGACTTATTCTTTAAGGATAAAAAATATTTGTATAGATAGATCTATAGTCTTTGTTGTATTTATGATCTCCCCTTTCAAAATTTTTCATAGTTTCTGATTTGGCGGAGAATTTCTTCTTTATATCAATGACTTTTTTTATAGTACCAGTTTTGTTCTTTTCCCTTCCCAAAGTGGAATTAATTTGGCTTTTGCTGCTTTGCTAATCTTGGCCAGGTTCCTTAATAATTTCAGACTGAATATAAATTATTTTTAATCTCATCATTCACCCCTTACCCTAACAAGTCCACTATTCCATGTATTTACTTGAAAGAACACAGATATTTCCCAATTTTTCTTTTATTTTTCAAATGTTAAATATTTTTTAAAAACTGTGGCTTTCTCCTGTACCTTCAGAGCAGTTTTCCCCCATTCAGATGTTGTAGCATGGGTCCCACTTGTGCTGTCCCCTCCTACCCTGCCATTTACTTCTCCTTGAGCATGGAGTTTTCCAAAAGCTAGACTTCTCTGTTCTCCCTTATTCACCAATGATTTCCATGTGAATGTGATACATTCCATCTCTCAGGCATTAAGCTGGAGGCTTATTTGATGTGCAAATATGTTCACTAATTTTTAGGAGATCAATTAGTAAGGCTATGCTTTAATAAGAAAGTATCTTCTGCTTCTAATGCCTGTGTGTTAATTAGGGTTCTCAAAGAAACGGAACCAGTAGGAAATATTTTGACTCACATGACTGGGGAGGCCCATAGGTCCCATGGTCTGCTGTTCACAAGCTGGAGAACCAAGAAAGCTGGTGGTTCGACTCAGTCAGAGTCCAAAGGCCCGAGAACCAGAAGTGCCGATACTCAACATCTGAGGGAAGGAGAAGAGCTCAAACAAAGAGCAAATTTGCTCTTCTTTTGTCTTTTTGTTCCATTCAGGCCCTCTAAAGGTTGGATGATACCCATCCGAATTGCTTAGTCTACTGATTCCGGTGCTAATTTCTTTCAGAAACACCCTCACAGACACATCCAGAAATGATGTTTTACCAGCTATCCAGGCATCCATTAGCCCCTTAAAGTTGACTCATAAAATTAACCATCCCAGCCTGGTCCTTTTTCCCTGAGTGATCTGAAGCGCTTTTTAGTTTTTAGTTTTTGAGGAATAGAGTATACAACTGTCAAGACTCTTTCTGTCTTCTCTGGTTCCCACTATCAACTTTCCATTCCTTTCTTTTTTGGCCTTTCTGCCCCACTGGGCATTACAGTCTTCAAATTTTCATATCAGAGAACCCACTAATGCTGACAAATGTCAGGGGAGACAGACATTATCTTGGATAGCGTAGGAAACTGTTTCCTTGCTGTATGCATGGAGAGGTGGGTGTCAGATTTCTGATTTCTGCCTCTCTTGAGATGGAGGCACACAGTGAGAGGCGGTGATGGCTTCTGCTGCTTGTCTGGCCCTGTGTGGACACCTAAGCTGAGGATGAGGTCCCATGCTTGTCCCATACAGATGAGTGTGGATTTCTCCCAGATGCTGAAAAATTGTTGCTAGGTAATAGTTTCAATTGCTATAGTGATGTCGTCACATTTTTTGGTTTTTATGTATTTTAATGGGACGTGGAGAAAAAAAAAGAAGTACATAAGATGTATCAATACTTCATTTCTTAAGATGTCACACTAATGTTATCATCACAGACTTACTTACCTTCAGTAGCCATTGTAAAAAATTAATAGACAGAAATTTCAATTAAATAGAGTTAGGAGACCGGAACGGGGAGCTCTCATGCCCTGCAAGGATAGCAGAGCCCAACTGGAAGAAGACTCTTCTTTCCTGGCAAGGACTCAGCCAGTGAAAAGCCATGGACTCATTGTTTACTCTAGAGCTCCCAGCTTCCTTTTCCTCTCTATAAAAGCCTTCTCCTTCACTTGCCACTGTGGGGCTCGCACATGGCTTGCCATGGTTGCAGGCCCTCAATTGCAATTCTCTGCTGATCCCGAATAAACCCATCTTTTCTGGGAAGTATCTGGCAGTCTGTTTGTTTAAGGTCAACACAATAATTTCTTGGAGTCTTTTTAGAAGAGAAGATATTTGTTCTTAAGCTCATGTTTTTCTATAAGTGGAAACCTAGCAACAGCAGCTGAACCTAAAAAATCTTGTGATTTTCAAACCTGATTTGTCCTGTTCTGTGTTCCCCTCAAGGCACATGGGGAAGCTGCTCAGCATGGCTTTCCAGTGCCTGGAAAGACAGGGCCAAATATGACTTGTCTTTGCATCCTAAGTACTTTACAAAGGACCTAGCATCTTACTTTCTATATGGTTACTATAAAGCAAGTTACTATATGGTTATTGTAAAGCAAGTGCAGGGCCCTGTAAAGATTTCAAGGGAAAATGCAGCCAGCTTTTCAATGACTATATCTTCAGTCCTGAATTGTATATCTGTCTTGATATGTAGCCAATGAGGTTTTTTTTAATCATCTTAACTGCCATGGTAGTTTTATACAGACTCTTCCAACTGGAGAAAGAAATTATTTTCATTGAAAAGCTAAGTTATGTAAAACTATGATTTAAGAGAAAAGCAGAATATTTATTTCTTCTCAAGATAACGCTTTATTTTCCAAATAAACCAAATATTCTGGTTTCTAGGGTAAAGATAATGCACTCTGAAATTTCATTTACTAATTAGCATGCTCCAAACTCTGCCTTGCTCTGCTCTCCATGATGATCTCAGTGCAAAGGCTGCAGTTTGCTCAGCCTCACAAAGTCAGGGCAGAATGAAATAAAACTGCTGGTAGCAGCATTCAGGTACCCAAGGGAACATTCTCACAAAACAGCGGCAGCTGATCTTGAGTTGAAAGAGGCAAGTGACAAGCAGAAGCAATGCTGCGTTCTATGCCAAGTTCTGAATACCCAATCACCAGCAGTTTCAATACCAGCTTTCAGCCTGCCAAAGCATGGACCCAGTGTACCACCTATTGTTGACTTAAAGCTATACAGGAAATCTATTTAAATGTGATAGTTTTAAAACAATGGACTAATGGGTTATTTAGCAAATTTGTCATGGTTTCTTTTTTAAATTTGTATTTTATATTTATAGTTGATTAACAATGTCATGTTAGTTTCAGGCATACAGCAAGATTTGTCATGGTTTCTTGCAGTCTTCAAGAATCACTGATGGGTCTGACTGTATTTTGTCCTAGTTAAACCTCACACCATCTCTGTGAGTGCACCATTTTGCATCTGCAATTGCAAAGTGCTGATAAGAGTCCTTTCCATTCTCCAAAGGAACAATGGTGGAGTGAAAAAAACAGACAAACAGACAGACAAAACAAATGGTCTTGTGGGCCTCATTGGAGAAACAGGTTCCTCCAGAGTAAAGCAGACTTTTGAAACTTCATATTATCTTGTCACATTTATTAGTTTTGAGAATTTATTAGTATCTTAATCGTTTTTTTAAATTAAAAAATGGGGAGGTGCATGTTTAAAAACTAAAGACATTGTTTGGATATGTATAGGAAATGTGTTTCTATTGATAAATTTAAGCTTGTGTTAAAAGACGTGCTTAGGGCTTCCCTGGTGACGCAGTGGTTGAGAGTCTGCCTGCCGATGCAGGGGACGCGGGTTCGTGCCCCGGTCTGGGAAGATCCCACGTGCCGCGGAGCAGCTGGGCCCGTGAGCCATGCCCGCTGAGCCTGCGCGTCCGGAGCCTGTGCTCTGCAACGGGAGAGGCCACAACAGTGAGAGGCACGCGTACCCCCCAAAAAAAATAAAAAATAAAAAAAATAAAAGACGTGCTTAGTGTAGTATAAGCATGGCACAACATCCCATTATAATACAGCCAAATGCAGGGTTTTCTAAATTCTGATGATTAAAATGTCCATTATTGTAACACCTCATGAGTCTAAAGCTTACAGATCCGCAAACTCAGCTAGCTGAAACCCAGCTGCAAAACAGGAAATAAAGCCAAAAGGAATTTGGAAGAGATAAAGTTGGTACCTTAAAGCTTGCATTTTCTTCATCCCTCTTCCCTCTTCCCCATCTTCCTTCCCTGCCCAGCCCCTCCACCCCATGCCTCCCACCCCCGCCCAGTACGCTGTTGGAGATTCTTTTAGGATTTAATTTTATATACAGTTCTAATAGACCTGGTGATCTCTTTGTTTATTCCATAGAAGACTAGAAGCATCTGAAAGTAGGCACAGCAGCTATGGTTAAAAGAGGCAGAGAAAGCAAAATGATAAAAATCAGACAGAAAAACTCTAAAAGCATTGGGACCATCTAGTGAAGAGACAGGAAGCTTTGTACATGCCAGTAGATCCAGTGGACATTGCAGTTCAGGACAGTGTGGATATCCCTCATAACCATCCTGACATATCAAGATTAAATTATGTCCAATATGGTATGCCTAATAAAGAGTAGAAATGTATAGTTCATTTCAGGAAGCATTCTGTACAAGAAAGTTATTGTTTTATGAAATTTAAAGGGGGGAAAATCCCTCTCAAGTCATTAGAGAATGTAGGTATCTAGACAGAATTGCAACCATTTCATGATTGTACATTAAGCTTCCTGTAGTTTGATATTGTTACTTTCTGTGACCTTGGGCATGGGATTTCACCTCTCATAGCCTTCGAGTTCTCTTCTGTAAAATGATTATAATAGCATCTACTCTTCAGGAGCATTCTATGTATTCAATAGGATTTCTTTGTAAAGTTTTTTTCATTGTGCCTGCCAAATAATGTATATTTAATCATTGTGGCTCTTACTCATTTCAAGCCTTCTGTGAACAAGGAAATACGTTGGAAGCTGAGTAGTACCAAGAATTATCGACCGTATACCACATTTTTATGATCCTACACTGCTAGGTGTTTTCTTGTTGAACACTTGGAAAAATATTACATGAACTAAAAGACTGTCAACTCTAGGGATATTATGCCATACCCTTGAAGTAGCTGGCACTGTTACTGTATTCTGAGCAGGATGCTTTCTTGCTGGGGTGAGGGCTGTCCTGTGCATTGTAGGATGGGTGGCTAGCAGCATCCACAGCCTCTATCCACCAGATACCAGTAGTGCCTCCCGCCACTTCACTTGTAACAACTGGAAATGAATAGAGACATTGCCAAATGTCCCTGCAGGGCAAAATCGCCTAGTTGAGAACCGCTGTGCTAGAGAAACAAATATGTAAATATCAAGTGTAGCGTTTTAAACAGTAGTGACAAGTTAATGCTGAGTATTTTAAAATTCTTGTTCCCTTTGTGCTGTGAGGCTTTGGTGACCTGTATCTGCTTTACTACAACTACCTCTTTGTGTATCTTTTCCTCTTATAATTTAGGTGTTCTTTAGTGACAGTTACTTTAGAGAGTGGGAAAGGATTGGGGTGAAACAGTGTGTCCTGTGCAATCTTTTGAAAATGAGGCTTCTCAGGTGAATTTCAATCACTGACTTCCTGGATGGTTTAAATTAATCACCATACCTTTATTGAACATGTGCCAATTTTTTAAGTCCTATGACAGATATTGCAAGAGAAGGAAACATTTTTTTTCTGAACCACCTGGATAAATGAATTTCTTTTCTACTCCCTTGTCTCTGGGGGCTAGTGATGCTAGCTAGCTCTTCCAGTTCTCAACAGCTTGCCTTTCCCTCTTGCTCTATTAATCTTTCACTCTAAATTCCTCTTGCTTTAATTCACCTTTCCACCCTCCACTCCACCCCCACCTTATTGAATGATTATGCAGGGTTCCAGACACCATCATCTTTCTGGCATGACTCAGACTCCTGATTAAGTTCCATTTCTGGAGCCTCATTTAGGGAAAAATCATCCGCTTCTTTTAGCCCACAGTAGTAGGGAACACTGGTTCATCTGTTAATCAGTTGGTCTTTAATTCTAAAATTCAATCATAATCAAATATTTCTGGCTCTTTAACCTGTCCACATTTGGAGAGATTCATCAGTTATGATTAAATTGGTCAACTAGCAACAAAGAGCTGACATTACAGTGACTTAAACTAAATAGAATTAAATTTCTTTTAACACAGAATTCAAGAGGTAGGCAGCTTAAGGCTGGTATGATGGGGTTATGACTTCATCAGTCTCTCAGTTTTCCTCTGTCCTTCTGCTCTGCCATTCCTATTGTGTAGCTTCCATCCTCAAGGTCACCCCATGGTCAAAAGATGTCCATCTATTGCAGTTCCAATCATCACATCTGAGTTCCAGGCAGAAATATGGCAGAAAAGAGAAGGGCAAAAGGAGGAACTGATAATGGAATACTTCCTTTTTTCCCTAAGTCCCACTTAAATTAGGAGTTTGGGGTTAACATATATACATTACTATATATAAAATGGATAACCAACAAGGACCTAGTATATAGCACAGGGAACTATACCCCATATTTTGTAATAACCTATAAGGGAAAAGAATCTGATAAAATATATATACACACACATATATGTATGTATATATATGTATAACTGATCACTTTGCTGTACACCTGAAACTAACACAACTGTAAATCAATCAATAAATTTTTAAAAATTGTTTTCAAATTTTAAATGCTGTCTACAAGGGGGTAGCTGGGATATGTAGCTGGATGTATTACTGCTTCCAGCAATATAAAGATAGTGTTAAAAAGGAGGAAATGAGAATAGTTATTGGTCTGGCACAGACATCTCTGCCACACAGAGACCTTTGAGATGAATGTGTATCATGGATGTTATATATGCCGTGCATGAAATAGGACTTCAATAAGATGTTTCATATTCTGTACAGGAAAGATTGCTTATTAGTACTGAGTTATTTTTCCTAATGTGTTCCTCGTGCTCAAGTACAGAGTTGGAAGGACTCATTCTCATTGCCCCAGGGAGTGAGGTGGAAAACTGTAATATTCTACTGAAAAGTGGAAGATGTGGTCAATCAGTCGATCTGGTTGACTGTTTTTCTCAGATTTTCAGAAATGGCTGATTAGCTATGGGTTTTGTTTTTTTCTCATATATGTATTGAATGCCCACCTATGGCAAGACACTATTATGGGACAGATCTATTGTGAGCCTTAAATGAAAATATCATATATGAAAGCATACAGAAATTTGAAATGCTATTGGGTTGCTGGTATTGATTTTATTATTCAGATCCAGATCAAATTTTAGCCATTGTTGGTGACAAAAGGCAACAAAATACACTCTGTTTCTCCAAAAATATTCTAGCAGCAATGAATTATGCAAAAAGACTTTTCTCTCCTGTGTGATACTGCAACAATGTATTATCCATTAATACTAATTAAGGAGGACCTAGGAAGCACAGCCAGATAACGTGTTGCTTACTCCTGGCCTCCTTACTTGCCTCTCAGACTTCCACAAGACACTAGGTTCCTTAATGCCTACCTCCAAGTCTAAAATTCATAAGTAACACACTCTATTCTTTATCCCTTCAGGCAATGGCAAAATCCTGAGGTCTTTCATATGTTCGTTATGCAACATGCAGTGTTTGTGAAGTTTGGGTGGTACTATCACATTAAAAAGTCCAGAGTGAGGAATGATACTTAAAGGAAGGAGTTTTATTTATTCTGGTTTAATGAAAATTTGATCCATTGTCTTTTTCTTAATTAGAAATGATTTGCATCAAGGTTTTCTCACGGGGCATACAGGAACTAGAATATTTTTCATAATACAGATACACACTGTGTCCCCAGAAGGCTACAGAGCTCTGTAAGAGAAAAATAATTCTTTGGGAGTTACTGTCCAGGAGGGGATTGTATCTGGTCGAGGGAAAAATAGTGGCATTTGAGCCCAGCTTTGACAGGTTTTGATGGGCAGAGAAAGTGAGCCTGGGTGAGCATTCCAGGAAGGAACTCCTAAGGTAGGGACCAGGAGAAGTCCTGGGGGTGATTGGGGAAAGTGAGAGCATTTTTTGTGCATTCCAAAGAAATAGACTAACTCCTTGAAAGCTAGAACTGCGACTACTACCCATCACCACATCCTAACCAGTGGTGATGACATAGAACTTGGTGATAAGTTAGCAAATTGGATTGCAAACAGTTCTAAGCCAAACTAGAAGATTACAGAAAAAATGGGTGGGCCCAGCTTCTCCTCTATAATTGTCATACTTGAATGTGACATGAGTGTTCCATAAAGAGTATTTCACAATTTCCATTTATGAGCCATTTGAAATATGACGTTATAGAATGGCTAACAGTTCACTGCTATTTTTTGGGGGGGGGGTACGCGGGCCCCTCACTGTTGTGGCCTCTCCCATTGCGGAGCACAGACTCCGAACGCACAGGCCCAGCGGCCATGGCTCACGGGCCCAGCCGCTCTGCGGCATGTGGGATCTTCCCGGACTGGGGCACGAACCTGTGTCCCCTGCATCGGCAGGCGGACTCTCAAACACTGCGCCACCAGGGAAGCCCTTAACTGCTGTTTCACAAAAGAAATTTATCCCAGGGAGAGCAAAGCCATAGATGGTATCTACTCAAATCAGCAACAGATGTGTAAATCTCCCCTTGAATAGCTCCGAAGAGTGGTAACTGTGCACCTCAGCATAAATGCCTAGTTCATTCCCAAATAATCCATTTTACCTTTGGTCAGCAAACTTACACACACACACACACACACACACACACACACACACACACACACACACAATTAGTCTGTGGACTTGGGGGAGAGTCAGGTAATTTGGGGCTAGGATGGATGTCTTACAGTAAAAGGCGATCATCCTAATAGAAGAAATCTTTTGAGGCAGTGGTTCTCAAACTTGAGCAATCAACAGAATCACCTATAGGAGGGCTCCCCAACCCCCGGGCCGTGGCCCGATAGGAACCAGGCTGCACAGCAGGAGGTGAGTGGCAGATGAGTGAGCGAAGCTTCATCTGCTCCCCGTAGCCCCCCATCATTCACATTACCACCTGGACCATCCTCCACACACCCCCACACACCCCCCCACCCTAGTGAAAAAGTTGTCTTCCATGGAACTGGTCCCTGGTGCCAAAAAGGCTGGGGACTGCTGACCAGTAGGACTTGTTAAAACAGAGTGCTGGGTCCCACTCCCAGAGTTTTTGATCTGATAGGTTTGTGACCAGGGCCTGAGAATGTGCATTTCTCAGAGTTGCCTGGTGATACCAGTGCTACTATGGTGGACAGCACACACTGAGAAACATTCTTTAAGGATATTCTGAAGCCAAGAGCAAGTGAGCATCCTCTTGGGAAAAGCTTGGAGAATGAAAGCATAGGGAGGATATTTTAGTTTGCAGCATCATAGCTGGTCTGGCTTTCTCTGAACAAAGCTGGTGTCCACTCCATCTTCATCTTGCCAAAAGAACTGCCTCCCTAGGTGAGCCTTGCATTCTTGCCCATCTGAGCTGTCACTCATGCTGTTCTGTTCACATTGGCATGCCTTCCCTTCCTGTGTCCACCTGTGGAAATACTCACTCTTCAAGGTCTAGCCAGAGGCTGTCTGTTTCCCATAAAGAGAATGAATTGTTCAAACAATGTGCTCCCATAGCTTCTTGCTTATTTATATCTTTTAGTGGCACGTATAACTTCTGCCCATGTCATATAGTTAGTTTTATCCATTTCAATCTCTCAAGTGTAAGGGCAGGGAGTTCTGGTGGTCAGGGTCTGAGAGGGTTTTGCTTTTCCCTGGCATCTCGCAGAGTGTCTGGCACAGAGTGGGTGCCTGACAGATATTTCTTGAATGAATAAATAAATCTTTTAATCCCTTTTTCTCTCACTTAGCAGTGTCTTCTTCATGAATAGTGTGACTGGAGGGAGGGGGAGCATTGATACGGAATGAGACTGAATTTGAAACCAAGAGACTGACAACAGAATCTTAGCTCCACATTTATTAGTTTCCTGACCTCAGTTCCATTATCTGTCTAATGCCAAGAATCCTAACTATCAGAGATTTTTGAGGATTAAATGAGATGCTGTACTTGAGTGCTTTGCCAAACTGTAAGTTCTATATAAGTATCATGTTAGTTGCATAAAGTTTCTGTGTATGACAAAAGGATATACATCTTCCAGAAAGGCCCAGAAAGTAACAGTGGTTTGAACACATTTTGTGCAGTAATAATGCTCTAGACTCAGTGTTTTAGTGGTCCATTGTCCTGGCCTACAGGAAAAGTATCTAGCTGGGGAGGTTGTCTTCAAAGGCGAGGGAAAGGATGGGAGAGTTAAATTGAGAAACAGGTCTGTTGTTTGCCATTTACCAGTAACTATCACTCACCCTCCCTCATCATTTTTTATAATGTGAAGCAGTCCTGGGACTGGTAGGACGTGAGAGCTGGAAGGCGCTCGGTGATGTCCTCTAGGCCCCTTATCTTACAGAGGAGAAACTGCAGTTCAGCAAGAAGTAATCTACCCAGGTTCACATGGTTGGTTGGTACCGAGTTCACCCCACCTGAAAATCCCGCCTGAAGGCTGCAACAAAAGTCTATTAGTCTAAGAAGCTTAGTGTTCTGTGTTCCTCAGCCATGGGACTGAGGTTTCTATCAGTTTATCGACCTGAGTAATTTGGATGTTTTTTGGGTTGTGGGGTTTTACCTGAATTTATACCTCAATTTCCTGGTAGATGTCTGCTTCTATGACCATAAAGGACAGAGATGTACACATTTCAGCCGAAAATTTTTTGGTATTTAGGTCGCCACAATCATCTTGGCAACTTGAGACATTAGGAATAAAATAAGTTTAACTTAATATTGTATTCATTGTTTTAGGATTAAATGTTGACCAATGAAACCTGTTATTTACATTTATATCTGTGTTCATATTTTCTCAATAAAAATCAGGATATTACCTAACCAGTCTATGATAGGACAGAATATTTAAAGCCAGGACTGTTCCATTAGATGTATATTAATAAGTCACATATTATTTTATTTTAGATTTTAAAAAATCATTGCTCTTTAGTCTATAATATTTCATTCTTTAGGTCATGAATACTTCAGCTTCATTAAGGAGCTTCTATGGAACATTTTCTGTGCTAATTGCTAATGGTACAAAGTTGGATATATAGATCTTCTTCTGAAGAAACTTACAGGCTGATGAGCAAATGTACTTAAATTATTACAGTGAAGTATAATAAATGCAATAATGGAATAAATAACAGAGGGTTGGCACAAAGGGGTTGAGGTAAGTTGTTTAGACGGCTCATGGAAGCACTGCAGCTGGGAGCTCTCTTCCAGAGAGGGTAGGAGTTTATTTGAAGCAGGAACTAGGAGAAGGGATGGCAGTTCCAGTACCAGAAGTAGCAGGTGTAAAGGCATGAAGATGCGGAACAGTATGGCGTGTCCAGGTGAATGTAATTCTGTTGATGTCTCTGGAATGATGAATTTGTACAGGTAACTGGCTGAAATTGAGGATGAAAAGAGAGGTAGGGGTGAGTTCCTGGAAGGCCTTGTAAAGGCCATTAAAGAGTTTGAATTTTCAGGCAAAAAGGAGTTTTGAGTATGTGTAATTTGGGGGTCATGTGACATGGTCAGGTTTTACTTAAAGAAGATGCTTTACGGGCTTCCCTGGTGGCGCAGTGGTTGAGAGTCCGCCTGCCGATGCAGGGGACACGGGTTTGTGCCCCGGTTCGGGAGGATCCCACATGCTGCGGAGCGGCTGGGCCGTGAGCCATGGCCGCTGAGCCTGCGTGTCCGGAGCCTGTGCTCCACAACGGGAGAGGCCACAACAGTGAGAGGCCCGTGTACCGCAAAAAAAAAAAAAGAAGATGCTTTTCTCTCTCTGTTGCTTTCTGCATGACTCTCCAGTTCCTTTTCCTTGTGGTCTGTAAAAGGAGTACAGAGTGGTTTCCTACATAAGATAGGCAAGAGAGGGAGGAAACAGGTTAATATGTTGCCAAGTTATCAAGGAAAAAGCATTTCCTTCAAAACCAATGATTTCCCCCCTAAAACTACTAGTAAGAAGATATAAGGAGTGGAATATACTACAGAATAACCTTAAACTGCATTTTTAGAAAAGACTATCATCCTATATGAAAAGAATTCACAAGTGAAAACCTTAAGATGAGATTTTAGTATAATTTTTTTAAAAAATAAATTTATTTATTTGGCTGCATTGGGTCTTCATTGCTGCGCACGGGCTTTCTCTAATTGCGGCGAGCAAAGGCTACTCTTTGTTGCGGTGTGCGGGCTTCTCATTGCAGTGGCTTCTCTTGTTTCAGCACACAGGCTGTAGGCATGTGGGCTTCAGTAGTTGTGGCACGTGGGCTCAGTAGTTGTGGCGCACGGGCTTAGTTGCTCTGTGGCATGTGGGATCTTCCCGGACCAGGGTTCAAACCCGTGTTCCCTGCTTTGGCAAGTGGATTCTTAACCACTATGCCAGCAGGGAAGTCCTAGTATAATCTTAATAACACATAAAGCTCAGAATACTTATCACAACCCAAAATTAAAATAAGAAAACTAGATTGTCAGGGTAATCTATGAAATAAGAATTCAGACTGCTGTTAATTAAGCAGCAGAACTCTTGCAGGGAAGTTAATCAGTCATGAGATCTCTTGCACTTTGGGAGGGTCAGTCCCCCCACTGCCCGTGAAGTACACGTTATCATTTGAGTCACCCTGTTTGTTACAGTTGCTACTATTGTGCACAGTGGCTGAGGTTTAGGCTTTAGGATTAATCCTCTGCTAATGGGTGAGGGGTAAATGAGATCACTTGTGGGGTCACAGAAATGAATTTTCCACTGTCTGGGGACTATCAGTTAAATCAGATGGTGGCCACTTAATGTATTGATCTGAGAGCTGAGATAATTGCAACTTGGTAGAGCGACTCAAAGCCTTTAACGTGGACACCATGGTGGTGCTGATTTTCAGTATGATGCAGTGAACACTCAGGATTTAAACTCCCCTTCCTCCATACCCAACATCTGTTCTATCCCCCAAAGATAATAACTTGAAATAATTTCAAGGACGAGTTTATTGATCTACTTGAAAATCCATTTTGGAGATTAATCAACCCCACATCTGAGGAAATCCCTAACTGCCTTCTATCCCTATACTGTAAATTTAGTTACTCAATTGAAAGCCTTATCTCAAGGATAAATTATTCTGATTTCTGAAAGCATTATTTCTCCCCAGTGTTTCTTTCCTTTCTGTTGCTCCCTTCTGATGGCATTTCTCGTATTTTTATATTTCTCCTAAATTTTGGAGCAGAAAGCAGAATCACCAGTAAATGGCCTCAATCAAGGCAATTGTCATTTATTCAGGAGATGCTTATCTAGTTGGAGAAGAAGAAAAAACCAACAAGGCTGGCAATGTGGTAGGTTTTAAAAAAAAAAGTTTGTTTCTGGCAAAAGAGAAAGCATCCACTGATGTGAGAATTTAAAATTATGAAAGATTAAAAAATTCTAAATATTCTTTGTCACTATTAAGGATGGAGTTGAGACTTGACCATATAGTGGGAGGAGACACTCATCTCATGTATATATAGGTGTCTTAGTGCCTTGATTTTCTTTATAAAATAAACAAAAGCAATTACAAAATCAACAAAATCATATATTTTTCAAAATACATTATTTTCTAGGCCACTAGTGAGTTTTTATACCATAGACTCTTTTCACTATACCATAAACCACTACTCACTTTCTATCTGATGTTTGTGTATATCTTTTAATCCTGTGATAATAAAACAGTACTAAACATACCAGTAGAATACTGTGTCATATCAGAAATGCACTGGCCTTGAGGTTGAAAGACGTGGGTTGGCACACAACTGGATATGCCACTTTGTGCAGAAGCGTGAGTCTGCACAAAGTGGCCTTCCCTTGTTAAGCCTTATTTTCCCCTTCTGTGAAGAGGGGCTCTTTCTGTTCTACTTATTTCACAAAGCAGATGTGAAGGTCAAATTTGTTAATAGATATGAAAATACTTTGAGACCTGTAAAATACTGTTTTTATTCATAAATATTTTCAAGCTGATGCTTCTTGAGCAGCTCCTCTACTTAGTTTGCTAGCTTGCTTATCTATTTACTTACTCATTTATGTGCATCTCATTTTCTAAGGAATTTGCTAATTAGATGCAATCTCCACCATATATATTCATGTATCTATTTTTCTCTAAATTAGCGTAATAAAAGTGTCAAGCCAAGTTCCGCATATTGATATGAATTCCAGGTAACCATTCTTTAATGGTCAAGGGAAAACTGAAAAACTGATAAGACTACTTGTTTCTAAATATTTCTTAAGTATTTGACATTAGGGGGACTCAATATGTTCGTAAGTCACTGCGTTTCTCACATTGGAAATATATTAAAATTTTAAATCTTACCTTGTCTGTTTTCAAAATGTTGGATGAATTTAAATCCCTCTCCATTTATTTGACCAAAATAAACTAGTAGGTTAGTACTGGAAGGATAAATTGTGTGTGAAACACATCTTCTGGTTCATTGATAAATATGTCATGTGGGATAGAATCCAAAGCCTCATTAAAGCTCCAGTGTATTATAGCTCTGCCTCGTTTTTAATCTATCATCCTTATCATTCAGCACAAGGGATAAGATTCCTTGATAGTACCTTTACAGGATAGTAAGTGGCAATGTTTTACGATACATGTGGACTCTTGTCTTTTTCACTTTATTTATGTGATGGATTACTGAAAGCTTTTCCAGCATCTGTCCAGGTAAAAATTAATATTATGGAACTGAACTTCCAAAGTCATTATTAAATATAGACATAACTGGTTCAGCCACAGCTCATCAAAGATAATATCAGCTTCAAAAAATTAATTCTGGTAAAATACTGTATAAGCAAGCTATCTAGATCTATCTGTGTGTCTATCATCTCTTGAGACAGATAGAAGGCAGGAAGGTGTCCCATATGATTTTTTTTTAGTAACAGCTTTATTGGTATGTAATTCACATACCATAAAGTTCACCCTTTTAAAGTGTACAATTCAGTGAGTTTTAGTATATTCATAGAGTTGTGCATCCATCACCACTATCAAATTCCAGAACATTTTCATCACTGTAGAAGAAAACCCCGCATCCATTAAGCAGTCACTCTGTTTTCCTTGGCAACCATTAATCTAATTTTTGTCTCTAAGGATTTTTCTGTTATGGACATTTCATATTGATGGAATCATACAATGTGTGGTCTTTTGTGCCTGGCCTATTTCACTGATCAAAATGTCTTCAAGTTCATCTGTGTTGCGATACATATTGGTATTTCTTTTTATGCATTCCATTGTATGGATATACCAGATTTTATTTGTGCATTCCATGAGATCTTTAGTCTCACCAAAGTACCTCCTGAATCCCTCTTCCAAACTCCTAGAAGAGAACACTTCTTGTGGAAGAATTAGCTATGAATAATGACTCCTTTATTTATATTAATTGAGAGGGGCTCATTATTAGATACCATACTGTGTCAGAAATTATAAAAATCTGTTTCTTTTGTAGGTTTTTCATCCCCTGCCCCCTTCAATTAAGTGTTTTTCTATATCCCATGATTTGATTGATGATTGATTGATTGATAGTGTTTCAAACTACAGACCTTCGCTGGATGAATGAATAGGTCTGCTTAAACTCACCTCTTCCTATCTCTCTATCCTGGGCTCATGCATCATGTTCTAACCACATCAGCCTTCTTTCAGTATTTTGAATACAACTAACTCTGGCCTCAGGTGTTTACATATACTGTTCCCACTTGGAATGTTTTTCACTTACCTAGCCCTTTATCAGGCTGTAGGTCTCAGCTTAAATGCCTCATAGGTCAGAGAGTCCTTCCCTGACTATCCCCCTCCCTGACCCCAGTATAGATTACATGTCCCCTGTTATTCTTTATTATAGCACTCTCTACTTTTCCTCTGTGGCACTTAACAGAATTTGTAATTGTGGATTTATCTGTGTTCTCTAAAATATAATTTCCATTAGAATGTTGGTTCCAAGAGGGCTACACTTTTTTTTTTTTTTTTTGCGGTACGCGGGCCCCTCAATGTTGTGGCCTCTCCCGTTGCGGAGCACAGGCTCTGGACGCACAGGCTCAGCGGCCATGGCTCACGGGCCTAGCCGCTCTGCGGCATGTGGGATCTTCCCGGACCGGGACATGAACCCATGTCCCCTGCATCGGCAGGCGGACTCTCAACCACTGCGCCACCAGGGAAGCCCTTCTTTTTTTAATCTGTTTTGTTAACTGCCATATCCCTGCCTTTTAAAATAGTTTCTGGGGCTTTTCTGCTGGCACAGTGGTTAAGGATCCACCTGCCAATGCAGGGGACATGAGTTTGATCCCTGGCCCAGGAAAGTCCCACGTGCCCCGGAGCAGCTAAGCCCGTGGCCACAACTACTGAGCCTGTGCTCTAGAGCCTGCAAGCCACAACTAGTGAGCCCGCGTGCCACAACTACTGAAGCCCGTGCACCTAGAGCCCATGCTCTGCAACAAGAGAAGCCACCGCAGTGAGAAGCCCGTGCACCGCAACAAAGAGTAACCCCGCTCGCCGCAACTAGAGAAAGCCCGCACGCAGTAACGAAGACCCAACGCAGCCAAAAATAAAAACAAATACATAAATCAATTTAAAAAATAAAATAAAATAGTTTCTGGCATAATAATAGGTGTTTAATAAACAACTGGCTTTAATTACCACTTGTGCCCTGATGATTGCACATTTGGCATCTCTCTCCCAAACCTATGAGACACTCCATTCTAGTGTGGGCTGCCATCTTGACATCTCTGTCCAGATGTTCATCACATACACCAAAGGTAGCATTTCTGAAACGGGGCTCATGAGCTTTCCTTTCCAAGTTCAGGTCTACCTGCCCATTTTCACGGCTTCTTATTATCTAAGTGGGAAACCTGAGAGTAACCTTAGATTCCTTTCTTTCTTTAGTCCTTCATATCTAATTGGACTTAAGGTTCAGTTGATTCAGTCTCCTAAACATCCCTTTGATATGTTTTTTATTTCTACCACCGCTATCTTAGTTCAAGTTCTCATTTTCTCTCAGTTGAGCTGTTGTGATATCTTCCTAACTTGCTCTCTCTCTCTCTTTCTGGTCTTCTTTAATCCATAGTCCACACCACTGTGATCTTTCTCAGTCTAAACTTTGGCCATGGTACTCTGCTTCAAAGGCTTCAGTGATGATCCATTCCCTGCAGATGAGGTCCCAACTCCATGGCTCAGCTTGTAAGGCCCTGCCTTCCTCTTCAGCTTCAGCCAAACATGCTATTTATTTATTTATTTTTTGCGGTACGCGGGCCTCTCACTGTTGTGGCCTCTCCCGTTGTGGAGCACAGGCTCCGGACGCACAGGCTCAGAGGCCATGGCTCACGGGCCCAGCTGCTCCGTGCGGCATGTGGGATCTTCCCGGACTGGGACACGAACCCGTTCCCCTGCATCGGCAGACGGACTCTCAACCACTGCACCCCACCAGGGAAGCCCCAAACATGCTATTTTTAAAAACCATGCACCCTTTCTCATAGGGTTCCCTCTGTCCACAAAACCCTCTTTCTCTTGTCTGCTTTACAAACTTCTAGTCATTCTTTAAGATTCTGCCCAAATGCCCTATATTCCTCAATGATTTGGCTAACTGCCCTCTGAAGAGTTAGAGTTCCTTCCTCTGCGCTCAGTGGTTAAGTCACTTTATCTCTTCAGACCTCTGTATTTTATGTGTAAGACTAGAAGTTTGGCCTGGCAGTTCCCTTAAGTTCTTTTAGACTTAAAAGTTCTAGGGTTACTTGGGCTACTCAAGTTACTCTTAAGTAACTCAAGTGTCCCTGAGATCCCTGAACATGAAAACTCCTGAGCAATCACAACCCACTGTGTGAGAGCTAATGGATGCTGTGTAGGAGCTCAAATATTTTTTCGTCTTCTATTATTTCACCAGAATTGAGACACCAAAAACCTTCTATTGTATAACAGTCTTTTTGGTTTAAAAAAAATATGGTCTGGCAACAGTTAAAAAATGTTAATTATTCATAAGCCTATCATTCATATGAAACAGTGAAAATCGGAAGTATAGATGAATCAAAGTGCCATTGGAAATGGCCACCAATAGAATGCATTAGGGATTCAGAGGAGTAGAATCTTGAAGAGTGGGCAGGATATGAATATGAAAAGTAAGAGGAAAGAACTTGCATATTATATAGAAAGAACAAGGAGGCGAAAGCATAACGTGGTTGTATGGGGAGTGGACCAAAGGATAGTGGGTGTAGTTTGCATGAAGCAGAGCTAATGGGTGATAAGATTAAAAATGTAGGTTGAGGCCAGATTGCAGGCAAATTGAATGTATATATAATTTTTGCTTTCAGACTCACATTGGGCAAAATCATCTTTGGTGGCAGTTTCCTCACTGATTAAGACGATTGGACTAGATGATCTGTAGTAGTACATTCAGTCGTAATGTTTGTAATTTTATAATTCTCCAGCATTCCAGCATCAATAAATGCATTCCAGCTAGCTAGAGATTGTCTATTATCTATCTATCTACCTACCTACCTACCTACCTACCTATCTATTCTTGAGAATTCCCAACATTTTCAGAAGATTTGAAGAGTAAAGAATTGCCCTAATAAGTTTAACTCTATTCTGAATTTTTTAAAAAATCATGATTGCCAACTATGTGCAGAAAACTCTTGTGCAACATTTTAAAAAAGAAACACATAATGATAGTGAATATATTGCAAGGCAATTTGCTGCTAGTAAGACAATGTAACTGATACCTGGTCTTTCTGTAAATCATTAGCATTTAGTAATAAAAAGAACTAAAAGGAAAGAAAAAAGAATAACACTCAAGGTGGATTAATCAGGACATTCCTTCAAGCCCCTCATCAGTTGCCTGCCAGGGCTGGCATAGTGACAGAGAGCAGTGATGTCCTCCATCATTTTCTTTAAGCTACAAGTAAATGGCCCATTAAAACAGGCTTCATGGAAAGGACTGCGCTGACCTGAGATTAACATTTGATTGGAAATTCTCTTTTCCTTGGGGACAATTGGAACCATATGAAATATTTCCTCAAATAGAAAGAGGCAGTTCTTACTGGCAGGACATGCTGCAGCTTGGTTATCCTATATTAATTTGGAAATACAAAAACCTTATTCTCTGAATAAATAATAATATGCCCATGGTACAAATTTCAAACAAAAAGTTTTAAGTACCCCTTAACTCTCTCTCCAGCCAAACAGGGACAATCCTTCCAAGGTAGTCTTTCAGAGACAAACATGCACAGGAAAGAATGAAAACTTGTGTTTTTATAATCTCACATTTATTATGTCTTTGACTTTTCCAATCTGAGCTGTGACTATGTTTGCACCTTCAGATGGAGTGGTTCCTTCCCAGGAGCCTCTGGGTTCTGGGTCAGGGCAGGAATCTTTTGCTTAGTGTGCAGGGCTCTTAGGAAAGTCACGTGAATGCTCTGAGCCTCAGTTTCCCCATCTGTAAAGCAAAAATAGTAGTTCTTTCCATGGGCACCTCACGATTTTTGTGAGAGATTAATGGAATGATGGATGTGAAAATGTTTTAAACAGTAAAGAACCATATAAAATATGGTTTGGGAAGGGGGTGGTGATTGCTGAGAAGTCAGGAAAAATTCTCAGATGTTTGATATCTTTGATGAAACAGTTTGATAAACTCATGGGTGTGTAAATAAAATAAAAATAAATAAAAATTTGATTATCTCTAGTTTATAAACAAAAGATAATCTATTTGCAGACACAAATATATAACATAGCTCTCAAATGTGTCACTTTTTTTTCTCTGAACAAATCTGGGAATGTTTAATCCATTCAGTTGTAAAACTTTGGTAAGTTTGTTGCTGGTACTGTATGTTTCCACATCTCTCAGTAAACTTTTTCTATAAAGCCCTGGAGAGTGAATATTTGAGGCTCAGTGCACTACATGCTCTCAGCTGCTACTACTTAACTCTGTGATTATAGCGTGAAAGCTGCTATAGACAAAGAACAAGCAGATGAGCATAGCTGTGTTTTATTGAAACTTTATGAGTGCTGAAATTTGAATCTCATGATTTTCACTTATCACAAAATATTATTCTTTATTTTTCAACTATTTGAAAAAGTGAAAACTGCAAATATGGGCTGCAGGACAAAGTTGGCCTATTGGCCATAGTTTGCCAACCACTAGTTTAGAACAGATTTGTTATCAAGAAAAACGAACTTTTACTAATCAAAATTTGGATTTATTTACTCAAGTGTTTAACATTTTCTATGCAGGACTGGCCTGACTGTGCCACCATTATACTCTGAGCCTCATTCCTCTTCCTGTAAAACAAGGCAGATGCATTTACAATCTCTTAGGAGCTTTCCTTCTCTCGCATCTTGTGGATTAATGGTTCTGGATAACCTCCCTCTACTGGGGTCCGTCTGTACTTATGTGTGATATATAAAATAGACCTGTGAAAACCCTTCTCTCAGCAAGCTTTTGGCTTCTAATATTTTAAACACATTTATAACTACAGGTTGATTTCTGCATCCTGATGGGCTCAGTTTTTCTTGATTCTCAAGTTTCTCTGTATTAATTGAGATGTTTTGGGTGTGCATTAAATTCTTCAATGTTTCCTAGCTATCACTTAGGGTACTTCCATGTTATCATTGCATTGCCTAGTGAACCTGAAAACATTTTATTTCAGTGGGATTTTTCCTATCCAGTATTCCCACGAACATGGGCTATAATTCATACTAAATGAGCACGAGGGAACTAATACCTACCTTGTGGGCGTGTGGTGAAATTTAATTAGTGAATGCTTCCAAAGAAACTTCAAATCCATGAATAAAATGTATTATTCAAGTGCTAAGAGCTATTATTGTTTATTATTTCCTCTAGGTGTTTCTCAGTAGGTGTTTTGCCATTAGGATATAACGGCAGTAATTTTGGAACAAGTTGACATTTGAGTTTGTTTGCAGAGCGCATGAAGCTACAGGTCTCGTTTTAATGCAGTCTTCCCTCCTCCTTCCCCCCAGAGTCATTAGGTGTACAGTCACTGCCACCCTCTCTTAGATGTTTATATAGTTTATTAGTATTTATTAGTAACACTGTCCATCAGTATGAAAAAGAATTGAGACAGGAGATAGATGGGCTCCAGGCTAGGCATTTACAACTGGCCTCCTGTTTACATTTCTTGGGGCGAGAAAAAGATGGGCTTCAGGCCGGACACTTACAACTAGCCTCCTCTTTGCATTTCCTGAGACAGGAGATAGGTGTGCTCCAGGTTAGATATTTACAACCAGCCTCCTGTTTGCACCTCGAAATAGGAATAACAACAGACACAGGGTAAGTAGCCAGGCTTTGTCTCCTGAGGACACTTGAAGATACAGTCATGGCAGGAACAGAGAGGGGCTAAACCCTGTTGCAGTAAAGGATCAAGAGGTCATATGTTTCTCATCCTTGGGGCAAGGGAGACACTGCACATGTGCGAAAAGGCTCGTTGGGGATCAAAAAGGAGGGAGCACCACCTCATAATATGTGATGCCAAGGCCCCCTCATAGGCTTCTGGCCTGGAATCCATCTTGGAAAAATGTTGCGCACACATGGTGAGGAGGGTCCTAGGGGAGGTCAGATGTGGGAAAAGAAACCAGGTAATTGGCCAAAGGTAAACAAAGACCTGGAGGAAGAACTGCCCTATATAGATGACTTAACCGCCTCTTTCCTGGGCTCCTCCTCATTAGGGAGGACGCCCACACCCTTTCTCTCCAGGTGTGCATCTCTGCCTAGCTTCTGTCTTAACAAACTGTTTCTCTGTGTGCTCTCCCACTTGTTGTTCTGCTGTGTCTCTAATAATAAACTTTGTGCCTGTTTTTGCCTCCTTGAGAAATGCATTTTTCAGTGGGTGCAAGAGCCAAGGGCACTCTGCTTCTAGCCTTTAGTCCCCTGGTGGTCTAGTGGCTAGGGTTTTCATCCAGGTTACCTATGTTCAATTCCTGGGCAGGGAACTAAGATCTCGCTTCACACCACTGCTCACTGCTGCCTCTCTGAGATCAGGATCAGTAGAAAATCTTTTTTCCAATTAGATCAGTGATTTAGTAACATATCTGTTTATGATTTTCTCAGTGCTAAGGCTGTGTCTAAGGGGAGAAAAAAGTTATATCCAGTAATTTACTAATAGTTGTAATTGATCTTTTATGTTGGTCAACATTGTAGTTTGGATAAGAGCCTTTGGAGACTATGTCCCTCTTCCATGGTATGTAAATGAGCTGGGAAGGGATTGCAATTTTTAGATGTTGTGCCATTTAATGTCCACTTACAAAAATGTGAAAGCCAGTAGGCATGTTAAAATAGAAAGAACACTGGGCTGGAGACAGTGTTAGAGACTCAGCTCTTCCCCTCTTAGCAAGTTTCTTCTCTTTCTGGGTGTCAGCCTCCATAATAAATTGGAATGTACCGTTGGTTCTCAAACTGTGCCCCTTGGAGTTTAAAACTCAGACCATATGCTTCAGGGTTTCTCCCAACAGTTAGGTATTTTCCAACAAACACTAATGATTTATAAGCCCAAAGACCCCATTTATTGCTTTTTATTCTTTTGTATATGAAGATTCCTTTTAAATTTGCATCTGAAGGTTTTCATCGCCCCATGGAATTTAAGACTCAGACTAGATGCTTCAGGGTTTCTCCTAACAGTTAGGTATTTTCCAACAAACACTGGATTTATAAGCCCAAAGATCCCATTTACTGCTTTTTCTTATTATGTATATTAAGATTCCTTTTAAATTTGCATCTGAAGTTTTTCATTGCTTGGGAGAAAATTTCAAAGACACTCGGAGATAGAAAAGATCCCCTCAAGCTCTGGCATCCTATGATCCTGCATCTTAAATGAAGCTGAACAACGAGTGTGGGTGCGTGTGTGTGCGCGCGCGCGTGCACGCACACACACACACACACACACACACACACACACACAGTTATTAGAAACAGTCTTTGAAGATTTCAATCGTAGGCTCTGGGACCAAAGGCAACTTTAATTCTTGAGGCTTAAGCACTATAAAAGCTCTGTTAAATAAATAAAATATTCAGTAAATAAATAATTAGCATTTAAAGGGCGTACACTCTGTGAAACTGCTACTGGAATGCTTGGCAAATTACTTGCCTTAGGTTTTCTCAATACCTTATCCCCTCCTGAGTATTTAGTGTAGTCAAATTTTCACTTCCAGGGTGTCTGGACTCCTTTAAAGTCCTGTAGGTGTGCCTCAGGTGGGAAAGAGCTGTAATATGCCTGCTGAAGTCCATACTGTCCTGGGGAGTGAGTGAAGGCACAGAGGAGAGTGAAGCTTAATCATTTGTGCAATATTAGCCCTTTCCATTTCACGAGGTAGAGGTTTTTAAATGCCAGTTCCAGTGCCTATTTCTCTTTCCTCTGTGGAAACCTCATAGTTCTGACCCACAAATAATTTCACGAACAACTGTTAAGAGCTGAGCCTGCATCTTTCGATTGCTATACAGAATAAAATTGTAGACATATATACAGTGTGTGTGTGTGTGTGTGTGTGTATACATATGTATGTATATATATATATGCACACACACATACATATATATAATAAGGCAGGAATAATGTCTAATTGCCAGTGCAAACGTGTTATTTAGTAAACAAAAATTTTTTTAAAGTAAGTGCTCAGAAATGTATGTTGAACGGTGTTGATGGGATAACACTCAATCCTGGGTCCTCTAACTTGAAAAATGACTCCATCCTTAATATTTTGTGTGACACTTGAAGTTACCTATCTGAAAGCCAGGCTTCGCAAGGTGTAGTCATTGTCATTTGGGAAGATGTATTCACTGACTCTGTGACAGGGGCGTGACCCTATCTGCTACTATTTGTAGGTATTACATGTTGAGTTATTTGTACAATAGAGAGAATCCTTCACCTGACACGTTTCCTCTGTACAATGCCTATGGTGTACTCCATACACCCAAAGGATCTCAGAGAGGCAGCGGATGAAGTAGAGAATCTGCCACTGAGGATCCCTGCTCTGCTACTGCCTGGCTCATGAACTTGGGCAAGGACATGCCGTTCTCTGTGTACCTCTCAGTTTGTTCATATGTAAAATATGGAGGTTGTGCAAGAAAATGTGTAAGGTCTCTCTTAGTTCTAAAATATCTATCAGGCACAGGGAAAATTCAAGCAGTTAGGTTTACTCAGTATTTATTTAATCACCAACAATGATCATTATGAGTATTTACCTTGTGTTGAACACTGTGCTAAGAGCTTAGGAGCTTTACTTTTATTATCTCTTTTAAACTTAACCATAACCTGGAGCTACTATTGGGTTGACCAAAAATTTCGTTCAGGTTTTTCCATAATTACGTAACTACAGAAAAACCCGAACGAGCTTTTTGGCCAACCCAAAATATTATCCCCGTTTAACAGAGGAGGAACAGAGGCTTAGAGCAGGTAGTTCTGTCTCTCTCTGAAAGAAAGACATGGCTAGCAAATAGCAGAGGTGAAATTTAAGCCTACACGGACTCCAGAGCCCCCCATGCAATGGCAACGCCATTTTGGCTCCAGTGGTTTGGGGGTGCTATGTCAAAACCTGTCACATTGACCAGAAAGACCAGTGTGACACAGTCCTGTCCTCCCACAGCCCACAGTTGTATTTAGGCTGAAAGGACACAAGAGTGAAAGGGTTAAGAGAAATGCCAGGCAGCCTGTGCATTGGTGGCCAAAGGAGAGGTGCAGAGCATGGCTATTATGGGAGTCCTGAGAAGAGGGCAAGAGGAACTTGGCACCACTGAAGTGTCATTACTACACCAGCCAAAAGCATTGTCAGCATTTAGCAAATTTTCCTTTGCCTTATCCAAAGGAATAGGAGCAGGAGAGAGAAGTTATAAAAAGAAGAATAAAAGAAACATCTCTTTATCAGCTGTTCTTTCAGTCATCCACAGTGGAGCTATGATAATCAGACTAAAGGTGGTTTGCCAGGTAATTCTGTGCAGCCCAGTTGGTCTTTGATTTCCTGCCACCTCCTTCCTCACTAGTGCACTCTCACTGCCATCACCCTTCTCCGTTCTCTGCCTTTCCAAACACCCTGGCCACCCTGAATATCCTAGTTTCCATTTGTGCTTTCAGTTGAGAATTCTGCCACTGCAGAATTTTAGAACAGACCTCTCTGATAACATCTCTCTTCTTCTCCTGGATGCCTGAGTCATTAGGGTGCAGTTCCCTGAAGTCATCTCTGCTGATCAGCGAGGCTAAGTCACCTGATAGCAGAGAAGGACTCAGCAGGCAGAGCAGCCGATAGCTATGACTCTTTGCCCCTCCCCACCCCAACTCTGACACACAGGCACCCACACTTGTTTGCAGGAGACCAGCCCCTACTATATCCCTGACTCGTGAAGGAGAGAAGAAATGTCACCTTGGAAGAAATTTATGAACCCATTTGTTAAGGGTTAATTTGTGTGGATTTCAACGTCATGAACTGATGATGTTTCATTTTGGGTGTTGAAAATTGTGCAGTGCTGTTCAATAGAGCTTTCTGCAGTGACAGAAGTGTTCTGTATCTGCACCATCCAACACAGTAGCCACTGGCTGGGTGTGGTTGATTGAACACTTGGAATGTGGGACTTGAAGTGAGACTGAAGAAATGAACTTCAGATTTTAAATTCAGCTAATTTAAATTTAAGTAGCCATGGGTGGCTAGTGGCTACCATAGGGAAGCTATGTCAAAGTATCCAAATATTTAGAACTAACGGTCTAGGAGTATCTAGTCTACTAGTGGTAATATTAGTATGGTATCTTTGTAGTCATATAACATATGTTATAAAGTGATATTCTGTACATAATTGTATTTGAGAATTAAGGTCCTAAGTATGTCATGGATTTAGATTTTATAAATATGTACTGGAGTATATACGTGCCATTTACCCTCCAGATCCCAGGCGTAGTCTCAGAATCGTCTTTAATGCATTGCTGCAGGTAGAGCAAAAAATGTCAGTTGGTAGCATTTGTCAAGAGAGAAAAACCTGTTTGCTATCTCCAAGGTAGGGACACAACGGATAACGTACTATGATATAGACATCTTCAATTAAGAGTGATGACCAGATGATCTTTAAAGTCTTATCATGAGATTATATGATTCCATTGATTAAAAGAGAATCAGTTCTACATCTTATCCACACTTTCTCAACATCATCACTGTAGCCCTGAGATAATGGCCCCCACATAAAAAAGAACAGAAAGAAAAAATGTGCCGCTGAGATGTTAAAGAATCAGTTTATTGGCTGAAATGATATCAAAGAACGGATTGGTCTCTTTTGTTTCTGGCTTAGTGTATACACAACCTCAGGCCAAGTCACAATCATTATAAAAATTTACTAAGGTCAAGCACTGCTAGGTCCTGGTATACCTAGGGGATTCAATGCCAAGTTATTAAGGTTGGTAAAGTAGTGTTGCAAAATCAACAGGCCTCTACTAGGTTGTACTTAAGTAAAGTGCTAATGCTGTATGACATATATACCATTAATTTTAACATCAAAATCTGTGGGGATTTTAATGATTTTGACAGAGAGAGTCTTAAACACAACCAGGCTTGCCTGAGGGAAGAAGAGATATGAGTCTGGAGATACTTGAAAAAAATTTAACATTCTGAACACTGAAACAGAGGTTTGGACAGAGTGAGTGATTTGGACAGATCCTAAAATCATGCTATAACTCTGATTATTTTAAATTGTAAGAATTTTCCAATTACTTTGTGATTGTAGTAATAGGTCATGGTATTTTTGTAACAGTTCTCATTACTTATTAAGTATGAGCTTATACTTACAATCATTTTTAATGTCTCACAATTATATATACATAAAGACATTTACTCATTTATCATGATTTATTGAACACCTTCCTGGTAGAGTGTACTGCTATATCCACTCTGCGAAGTAGATGTGAGCCCTCCTTTCTAAGAGTTTAGCATCTACTTTTGGAGCTAGGGGTGTGTGTGTGTGTGTGTGTGTGTGTGTGCGCGCGCATGTGCGCACATGCATACATGTACATATGTTCCTGTGTGTGCATGTTTGTGTATGCATACATGTATATGTGCAAGTACTTTATATACAAAAAGAGGAAGGAAGGAAGGAAGGAAATTTTTATTTAAATTAGATTTTGGTTAATACCATCATAAAGCAAAGAGGCAGTGCTTGGGAAATGAAGGCATAGAGAAATTTATATCTGGCATGGGCTTTTCGGAATGAATTTGGAGTTAAACAGGTTTTGAGCATGCAGATATGGACTGAGGGGAAAGACATTTCATTCCAGGAGAATAAACAAGGATATAAACCTATGAAAAGGCAGAAGAGGAGAGGATGGGGCAGTTGGGTAACTCATCTTGTTTGAACATAAAGGTACACGAAAAGATGCTGAGATGTGAGAGCGATTATTGGGAGTGATGGTCAGGTGTGAATTGAGTTTCATGAGCTTTCTGCTGTTGGCTGAAGGAAGCTGCTATAGGCTTTGCATGGGACTGCACAGGTATTTAATTCTGTGTTGATTATTGTCGTTTAAACAAGTCGAATGAAGCAAGGTCTCTTTGCAGGGTGGTACAGAATGACTCTAGTGCTATACCTGCACATCCAGACTAGTGTGACCTGGGCAGCATAACCTAATGAAAAAAGTATGTGATTTGAATGTGGGCTCTATAGACTTTTGTTTGGGTTTCAGCTTCACAGCCTGTTAGCTGTATGATTTGGGGAAATCATTTAAACCTTCTGTCGTGAGTTGTATGGTGTCTCCCCAAAATTCATGTCTGTGCAGAAACTCAGAATGTGACCTTACTTGGAAATAGGCTCTTTGTAGAGGTAATTAAGATGAAGTCATCCTAGATTAGAGTTGGCCTTAAATCCAATGACTGGTGTCCTTATAAGAAGAGGAGAGGACACAGAGGAAAACACCATGTGAAGACAAAGGCAGAGATTGGAGTGATGCACCTGTGAGGCAAGGAACACCAAGGATTGCTGGCAACCACCAAAGGCTAGGAGAGAGTCACTGAACAGATTCTCCCTCAGAACCTCCAGAAGGAACCAACCATGGCGACACCTTGATTTCAGACTTTGGGCCTCCAAAACTGTAAGAGAATACATTTCTGTTGTTTTAAGCCACCCAGTTTGTGGTACTTTGTTATGGCAGCCCTAGGAAACAAATACACTTTCAAACCTTAACTTCCTTCATTGTAAAATCAGGATGATGATGCTTACCTCTCAGAGTTCTGGTGTCAATGAACCAGAATAGAATTAAGAAGAGATTTGTCGGGCTTCCCTGGTGGCGCAGTGCTTGGGAGTCCGCCTGCCGATGCAGGAGACGCGGGTTCGTGCCCCGTTTCGGGAAGATCCCACATGCCGCGGAGCGGCTGGGCCCGTGAGCCATGGCCACTGAGCCTGCGCGTCCGGAGCCTGTGCTCCGCAAATGGGAGAGGCCACAACAGTGAGAGGCCCGCATAACGCAAGAAAAAAAAAAAAAAAGAAGAGATTTGTCAGTTGTAAAGTGCTCTACAAGTATTTGCAAATTTAAATACCAATTTTCTAGGGCTGTGAAATATCTCAAACAGTTGCCTTGCATTAACTACGTGTCCAGGAAAGCTTGAGGCACGTTATGCCTGCTATCTCACAGGACAATTTTGCCTTCTTGGCATTTGAAACTTAATGGCAACAAAATTTTACAGACATGTACTTACTGGGGGAAAAATGAGTGTTCTGGCCAAAATGGAATGGTTAATGCATTTGTACTCCCTGGCAGTGTTTTTCATTTAGTCAGAATCATTTCCTTTTCCCCACAGATAAGCAAAATTGTTATGTTATGGTTTAATGATGTAATGGTTTAATGAGTAAAATACATACATCAGTTAAAATAAAAATCTAAGTGGGTGTTTGAATTTTGTGCTCAGCTTTTCAATGACTACTCACTTTTTCCTAGTAAAACACACCTTCTCATTCCTTTCTGATCTGGATTAGATGGTGGTAAAGGAACACCATTTACCATGTAGTGAGTGTAATCTGCAGTTCCAGGAGAAAATGTATGTGTAAAGCTATTTAGCTCAGTTCTTTTTCAGATGATTTAGTACATATTGGCTAATTTGTTTTCATGGCTCTCCTGAGAGAACTACGAGTTGTGTTCTTTTGTAACACAGAAACTGAAATAGAGCTGTTCAGTGATTTACCAAGTGAATAAAAGGGATAGGTGTTGCTGGTGGACTCCTGGAATTTTAAGATTCTACTTGCTGATGAGTTCCTGGCCCCAGTTCCTGCCCCCAGGCAGTGCTCCCTCTGGCCCCTGACCACTTTACAAATGTTCAAAGAATTCTTATAGGTTTACATTCCATCATTTATTGAAAAATCTTTTGCTCCCTCTTGAGTCTCCTGGTTTCTGTTCCGTTGCCTTACATCTAGAAATACAATGGTAAACGTAATGGACTCTGCCCCCTGCCTTCATTGTGCTGTGTCTAGTAGGGAATATAGGCAATTACAGAAGAGGGTGGGAGGTGGCATGATATTTGTCAGAGCTGAAGATTAGCTAGACAAGGCCACTTACTTTCAGCAAGATGTGCAGAAATGAGTAGACTGAAACGTCCTGATGCTAGACTTGTTGACTGGTGTGGTACAAGGGTTTGGGAAAATTATCCAGCTTTGGGTGCAGATAGGGGCTCAATCTGGTGAACAAATGATGTTAGCAAGATTTTCAGTTATAGTTAAGCAGTTGTCATGGGAAGCCAGGAGTGATACATTGGATGAAATAGCATTATATTCCAGTCAGGCGAAATGTAATGATGGGTGATCTGGGGTGGGCCAGTTTCAAACGTCTGGCAGTTGTCATGAGAATAATAGGGCTTAGCCACTGGCCTGAGTTTTAGGAATAAGACTTTTCTCTATGAAAGGGGAACTGAAAAAAAATTAAGGTCATCAAATGGACAGGGGATGTTGGAATTATGAGGCAGGTTAGCAGAAGAAGATCCCTGTTGTGAGAGCAAAGGCAAAAAGAGTTGGCCATAGTTTGGGAAGCGAGGTGGGGGGGTGGATAAAATAAGGAATGGACTGCTAACAAGAAGGACTTGATATTTATGAACTCCAGAATCAGGACTGGGGCCAGTTGAGTATATTGTTTCAAAATACTGAGGCAAAATTTTGAAGGAAAACAAGGATTGCAAATTAGCCCACAGGTGTGAAACATAGCCCTAGCCTCAGCTGTGGGATGGATGAAGGATGAAGTTTAGAACCAGGCTGAGCCTCAGTTTCCTGGAAAAAAAAAAAAAGTGGATTTTTTTCGTTAGAGACCGTGTGTCACAAAGGGTTAAGTACACATAAAGGGTAACAGAGTTCTAGTTCAGTCTTTGTTAGTTATTGAATGCATGACCTTGACTTATCGGGGAAAAATTCTTTCTAGCCCTGAGTTCTCTGTCTATAAAATGAAAGTGTTGCTCTACATTAGTAGTTCCCAAATTCTAGGACATGGGATGACACTGGGTTGCTAGTGAGAATCACCTGGAGAGCTTGTTCAAGGTACATGCTCCTAGATTCTACCCTCTAAGATTGTGCTTAAAACAGTCAGCGGTGGATCCCAGAAGTCTGTGCCTGTAACAGTGCATCAAGTGATCCTAAGAAAGGAACCTACAGAAGACTACGTAAGATTAGCCACTGGGTTTTTTTTATTATTCTGTTTTTATTATTTTCCCTCTCCATCATTTGCCTTTGTACCTCTTTGTGTTCATGGACTGGGATGATGCTCAAAGATTCAATAAAGTAGTTCATTGGCACGTTATTTCCAAGTGACACTTGAAGTCTAGGAGCCAAGTGATGCAGGAAAGCTAGTTTTTAATCAGCTCCGGCATCAACACAAACCATCACAGGTCTAACATGAAATCTGGTCTCGTCTGACCCTGAACCCATTTTTGCAAAGGCAGTGTTTGGCTTTCTTGAAATTGTTGGTGTCCCTTTTCTATGCCACGAGGCATTTCTGAAACTTAATAACATCTACCTAGAATTTCAAATTCTTTAGAGAAAAAGAGTCTTCATAAATAAAGTCGTCATGGAGGTTAAGGTGATTTCTACTGCCAGGTGGGTCAAAGGGGAGACTTTCTTGGAGTTCATCTTAGAGGAAGTAAATTAGCTTACTCTATGCAGTGGGTTATTTGGGGGAAAATAATATATCCTAGGGCTCACATGTTACCTGGTTCTAAAGAAAGATAATTTCCTATTCAGTAAGAGAATTAATTTGTTTTTCTGTTAGAAGAATAATTTACAGACTCTTCTTAGGTTCGCAACCTTCATAATCACCCATAAAAGTCTGTTTTTATCCTAGACTCATAGAAAGTTAAAACTATAGGCCAATATCACTGATGAACATAGATGCAAAAATCCTCAACAAAATACTAGCAAACAGAATCCAACAGCACATTAAACAGATCATACAACATGATCAAGTGGGGTTTATTCCAGGAATGCAAGGATTCTTCAGTATACGCAAATCAATCAACGTGATACACCATATTAACAAACTGAAGGAGAAAAACCATATGATCATCTCAGTAGATGCAGAGAAAGCTTTCAACAAAATTCAACACCCATTTATGATAAAAACCCTCCAGAAAGTAGGCATAGAGGGAACTTTCCTCAACATAATAAAGGCCATATATGACAAACCCACAGCCAACATCGTCCTCAATGGTGAAAAACTGAAAGCATTTCCACTAAGATCAGGAACAAGACAAGGTTGCCCACTCTCAACACTCTTATTCAACATAGTTTTGGAAGTTTTAGCCACAGCAATCAGAGAAGAAAAGGGAGTAAAAGGAATCCAAATCGGAAAAGAAGAAGTAAAGCTGTCACTGTTTGCAGATGACATGATACTATACATAGAGAATCCTAAAGATGCTACCAGAAAACTACTAGAGCTAATCAATGAATTTGGTAAAGTAGCAGGATACAAAATTAATGCACAGAAATCTCTGGCATTCCTATACACTAATGATGAAAAATCTGAAAGTGAAATCAAGAAAACACTCCCATTTACCATTGCAACAAAAAGAATAAAATATCTAGGAATAAACCTACCTAAGGAGACAAAAGACATGTATACAGAAAATTATGACAATGATGAAAGAAATTAAAGATGATGGAGAGATATACCATGTTCTTTGATTGGAAGAATCAACAGTGTGAAAATGACTCTACTACCCAAAGCAATCTACAGATTCAATGCAATCCCTATCAAACTACCAATGGCATTTTTCACAGAACTAGAGCAAAAAATTTCACAATTTGTATGGAAACACAAAAGACCCCGAATAGCCATAGCAGTCTTGAGAACGAAAAACGGAGCTGGAGGAATCAGGTTCCCTGACTTCAGCCTATAAAACAAAGCTACAGTAATCAAGACAGTATGGTACTGGCACAAAAACAGAAAGATCAATGGAACAGGATAGAAAGCCCAGAGATAAACCCACGCACATATGGTCACTTTATCTTTGATAAAGGAGGCAGGAATGTACAGTGGAGAAAGGACAGCCTCTTCAATAAGTGGTGCTGGGAAAACTGGACAGGTACATGTAAAAGTATGAGATTAGATCACTCCCTAACACCATACACAAAAATAAGCTCATAATGGATTAAAGACCTAAATGTAAGGCCAGACACTATCAAACTCTTAGAGGAAAACATAGGCAGGACACTCTATGACATAAATCACAGCAAGATCCTTTTTGACCCACCTCCTAGAGAAATGGAAATAAAAACAAAAATAAACAAATGGGACCTAATGAAACTTCAAAGCTTTTGCACAGCAAAGGAAACCATAAACAAGACCAAAAGACAACCCTCAGAATGGGAGAAAATATTTGCAAACGAAGCAACTGACAAAGGATTAATCTCCAAGCTTTATAAGCAGCTCATGCAGCTTAATAACAAAAAAACAAACAACCCAATCCAAAAATGGGCAGAAGACCTAAATAGACATTTCTCCAAAGAAGATATACAGACTGCCAACAAACACATGAAAGAATGCTCAACATCACTAATCATTAGAGAAATGCAAATCAAAACTACAGTGAGATACCATCTCACACCAGTCAGAATGGCCACCATCAAAAAATCTACAAACAGTAAATGCTGGAGAGCGTGTGGAGAAAAGGGAACCCTCTTGCACTGTTGGTGGGAATGTAAATTGATACAGCCACTGTGGAGAACAGTATGGAGTTTCCTTAAAAAACTACAAATAGAACTACCATATGACCCAGCAATCCCACTACTGGGCATATATCCTGAGAAAACCATAATTCAAAAAGATTCATGTACCAAAATGTTCATTGCAGCTCTATTTACAATAGCCAGGAGATGGAAACAATCTAAGTGTCCATCATCGGATGAATGGATAAAGGAGATGTGGCACATATATACAATGGAATATTACTCAGCCATGAAAAGAAACGAAATTGAACTATTTGTAATGAGGTGGATAGACCTAGAGTCTGTCATACAGAGTGAAGTAAGTCAGAAAGCGAGAGACAAATACCGTATGCTAACACATATATATGGAATTTAAGAAAAAAAAATGTCATGAAGAACCTAGGGATAAGACAGGAATAAAGACACAGACCTACTAGAGAATGGACTTGAGGATATGGGGAGGGGGAAGGGTAAGCTGTGACAGAGCGAGAGAGAGGCATGGACATATATACACCACCAAACATAAGGTAGATAGCTAGTGGGAAGCAGCCGCATAGCACAGGGAGATCAGCTCGGTGCTTTGTGATCGCCTGGAGGGGTGGGATAGGGAGGGTGGGAGGGAGGGAGACGCAAGAGGGAAGAGATATGGGAACATGTATATATATAACTGATTCATTTTGTTGTAAAGCAGAAACTAACACACCGTTGTAAAGCAATTATACTCCAATAAAGATGTTAAAAAAAATAAAAGAATACTGGGAGAAAAAAAAAACTGGTATAATTCAAATAAGGCCTGTAATTTAGTTAAGAGTATTGTACTTATGTTAATTTTCTGGTTTTGATAATTGTACTATAGTTATATGTGTTGTTAGCATCAGTGGATCCTGGATGAAGGGTTTACATGAACTGTCTCTACTATTTTTGCAACTTTTTTGTAAGTCTAAAATTATTTTAAAATAAAATGTAAAAAAAAAAAAAAAAAAAAAGAAAGGACAGTTCGGAATTTTCTAGTTTGTATATAGGGAAACTCTATGCCAGAGAGGAAATGACTCGCTCAGGATCAAACAGAAAACTCGTGGCAGACAATCTCAATATCTGGTTGTTAGCTCTGTGTTCAGTGGCCAATAAAAATATCCTCTACACCTACCAGGATGGCCAAAATAAAAAATAGTGACAATACCAAATGCTGGCAAAAATGTGAAAAAAACTGAATCATTCATACATAGCTGGTGGAAATAAAAATATTGCACAGTCACTCTGGAAGCCAGTCTGGCAGCTTTTTAAGACTAAACATTGAGCCATACACCTCGCAGTTGTACTTGTACGTTTTATTCCAGAGAAATGAACACTGTGTTCATATAAAAACCCATACATGATTGCTCTTAGCAGTTTTATCTGTAATAGCCAAAAACTGGAAATAGCTCAGATGTCCCTTAACAGGTAAATGACTTAACCAACTGGGGTACATCCATACTGTGAAATACTACTCAGAGGCCCACGTACTGAAAAAAAAAAAAAAAAGTTGAACTTACTTATTCCAATCATGACTAATTTCTGTTGATGCTTAATTCACATCCAGAATGCCTACAACTAGTCCATTTCTGAGAGAGATTGACTTTGCAAACATATATCCAATTGAAACTTTCCTTAGAGATTCTTTGAACTGAGTAATTAATTTTTAAATTTTAACTATGATCAATTTTAGGGGTATAGTTAAGGAATATGATTTGATCTTGAAGAATAGAAATGAAGTGTTGAGAAATATTTACTGTTCATTTTGGCAACAGATAATTAATTAACTTCTTGGGTAAGTAATCATTGATGCAAGCATGAAATAAATAACATAGGCTGGCTACTTGGAAAAGATTGATATATGTATTGGTGAGTAGAATTGAGAACTCCAATCATTTATTGGGTCATGTTCTGAAGAATGTAATCATTTACTTATTCTCAGAGAATCTTAATTTGCCTTAAAAATGGCAGCCTTTGTAGCACCATAGAAAATTTTGCAAACCTGACTCATTGCAACCATGTCAGAGAAAAGGTGATCCTGGGAAAGAACACTACAGAATGCACGTAAAACAGTAGACTAGTTCATCTATCGAATCTGATCTAATTTATCTAATCCACCAAGCTATCCATCAATCTGTTAATCTATCCTTAATCCTTTTAACATAAGATCCTGTGAAAAATTGCAATTCATGACTAGAAGTAGACTTCTAAAGCTTAGAAACACGTAATATTTAATAATTATTTGTCTATTATTTACTCTCATTTTTTGTTCACTTTCCCTTTCTCTTTTAATATGATTATTTTCAATATTTTATAACTTAAATGCTTTTTGGGATAATCTATATGCCTACACATGTTGACAAAGTGCTTGCAAAAATACAGCTTTTAAAAAGAATATGTTTTCAGAGAATAGAGATCTATATTCGTTGAGGCTCCAAGAAAAAACATAGAATCTATATTCTTCTATGGAAATCATTAGTGATTGCCACTAATGTTTCTTATCACCTTTAAAGAAGATATTAAACTGAATTTATTAGCTTCCCATTTTTATTTCTAATACAGACTATTTTTTAATTTCAAAGAAAATTCAAATGGTTTGTAAACATTTGGAAATATGCTCAATCTCACAGTAAGAAAATTGAACATCTCACAGTAAGCAAGTTGAAAATTAAAAATTAAACACTGATATACCATTTTTAGACTCTCAAGTTTGCAAAAAAAGTTGTATAACACACTCTATTGACTGAACTGCAGAGGAAACAGACCTCGTATAATGCTGGTGTGAGAATAAATTGATATAACCTTTATTGAGGGCAATTTGGCAATATCAGTTAAAATTACAAATACACATATCTTGATCCAGCAATTTCTGGAATTTATCATTTCTAGGAATTTATCGCAGATATACTTGGATGTGTGAAAGATGAATATATAAAATAATTCATCACAGCATCATCTATAAGGGCAAAAGATTGGATAAATAGTTAAGTAAATGATACCACATCCTTAAAATGGAATCCCATGTATCTGAAACACAAGAGAGCATTTTATTTGCTATATGGAATAACCTCTAAGCTATCCTGTTAAGTAGGCAAAGTAAAGGTACAGGATTGTGAATGTAGTCTGCAGCCTATTTGCTTTTTACTAATAGATTCATAAAATATCTCTGAAGGAGTCCATTAACACATGACAAAATGGTTTTCCTATGGGAGGGTACTGCTGGCTGGAGGACAGGAGAGTGGAGACGGTCTCTTGTTCCTTTTGAATTTTAAACTATGTGAATTTATCACCTAATCATAAAATAAATTAACTTTGTATAATGATAGATGTATACGTATATAATTTATAATCAATGCAACTGCCTAAAACCAGCTTTCTACAATTACAGAGTTATTTATTTTCCAGTACCCTCTTTAAAAAAGAAAGTGCCCTATAATTATTTTGTAGTGGGAAATGATTTTTTAAACTTCAGAGAGAAAAATTGAGATCTACTGTATTGAAATAAGTTTATTATCTCTATTCATACGTGGAAGAAATATAAGTGCACCTAATAAATGAAGCCCTTCCTCTTCCTCCTCTTCCCCCTCATCCTCTTCAAAAATTCTGTTCTGTACTTGTTCAGCTTTTCTGTAGCATTGATGGGAGAGGGACAATTTTCAACATATACTCACCAAACTATGGGTACATAGATAGATGGCCCATGTGAATTAATATTTGTAAATGAATATTTATATATTCATTTAAGTTAGGTGGTTTCCATGCTCATACTAATAGAGATAGGACTAAACTGTGCATATATCCGCCACATTTTAGTAGGAATCTTATTAATTCTTGATTTAGTTTAATATGAGAATTTGTTTTTGAAAATAGAGAGTGTTCTACATTTGACAAGGGGATGTATGTCCTATATATATTTCTGTAAAGATCATCAGTGCATTCCACTAATTTTTTCTGTCAACCCTAGAGAGAAGGTATGGAAAAAAGGAGCTTAAACCACTTAGCCTCAATGCCATTCTGATCCAACTGAAAATACAGTGTCTTTTCATATTTAATTAGTCTTCTGTCTAGTGCTATGATAACCCAGTCTTAAAACTGATTATACACCCTTGAACATGCATTTTGAAGTCCATAAAATAACTACATTTGCAAACATGCCGTTTTGGCAGCTAGTCATGATTTTTCTCAACCTCCCATAAGTGACTGTTAAAGAGGGTCTGATGTACCCTGAAGAACCTCCAGAGCTAATGACAGTGGGGAGGGAGACAGTGTTATCAGACGTCACTTGCCTTGTCTACTTTCTTGTAGCTTCCCATGCTCAGGCTGAGTCTGCTCCGGGAGTGACCCATTTATGCTCCACATACCTAATGAGGCCAGCATTCTATGCTGGGCAGATACAGGAAAGAACGCAATGGAGGTCTGGCTTCCCACATTCATAAGGAGTCAGGCTTTCTCTCTGAAGCACCAGTGCATCTGGATAAAAAACAATACAAAACAGACACCAGTTCCCTTTGCACAAAACAAAAGGACGACAACAATTTTAGGGCCTAATGTTTAGAGGAACTTTGAAGGCTTTAAGTTGACCTTGTGACATCATACCCAAATCAGTATTAGCAGCACCTGACACTGTATTCAGCTACCAAGTATCAAAATGTAACTTGAGCAAACATTTTAATCCCCCCCATCAGAAATTTGATCCAGAGCTATTAACAAAAACCATATTGGACTTGTTGAAATTGTTTCTTTTGTCTCCTCAGTACAAAAAGATAATACCTCCCCTGGTCCTTTCCTCCTCCATTTAGTACTTACTTGCCTTTTGCCCGCTCACAGTGCTTATTCTCATGTCTGTCCTCCCTGTTAGAATGTGAACAAGCTAGGTGCAAGGACTATGTTGTTTCTCTCTTTATATCCTACAGCTCTATCAGGGGACCTGGCACACAGTTACACAGTCCATGTTCATTTGATGGAATTGAATTATGAGTGACACTTTGATTGTGCAGATGAAAACAGCTAGAGAGGAAAGGCAGGAGGGGTCAGCTAGGTATGAAATATAAATTGGTTGTATTTCTCATATATTAAATATATATTGCAAGCACTGCAATCCAGAAGGACATTTGGTCGCCCCTCTGTATCTGTGAGAGGAGAGACTACTGACCGGCTCACCTGCCAGCCCCTTAGGTTGATGAGGCAGGCTGCCCAAAGAAACAACGAAGCCTTGACCTCTTCAACCATTTGTGTGTGTCAGGGTCTTCATGTGGTAGAGAAGAGTGATAACCTGTTTATTTCTGGGTATATGGGGTATTTCACCGTTCACAAAGTGCATCTATGCTTGTTCATTATCATGTTTGATTTTCAAAACAATATGGGTATACTTTCTCTAGTTTATACTTAAGTAAACTGAACTTCAGAGCAATTAAATGGCTTGCCCAGGTTCTCCTAGTTAGTGAGGGTTGAACTAACAAGACTGGCCCCTGGATCTGTTATTCCAGAGAAAGGGGAAGAATGGCTTTTCAGAATTACCTGGAGACCTTCAAGCTCTACATATGTCCTCCCTTAGTGGTGAACCCTGCTCCCCTTTTTCCCTTGACACTGTTTCCATGAGACTGTGTTGCATCCCTTGGGTGTCTTAGGGTAGAGTGAGGCTTGAAAACCTCTGACTCATATACACTAATATGTATAAAATAGATAACTAATAAGAACCTGCTGTATAAAAAATATTAAAAAGCAAAACCACCTCTGACTCAAACGTTGGACTCCTAGTTCAGTGCTTTCTGCTCAGGGCACTTTCTACCAAATGACTTACCTGTTGTCTCATCTTCTAGGTAATAATCCTTAAGAATGGCTCCTGGTGAGGTGGAAAAGAGCACTCGACTAGGCTGCTCAGTTCCAGTCTGTCCTTTTGCTTCCCTTTCCACTGGCCCATAGCCTTCCTATCTCTTGGTTGCTGGATTTTGTTCGGTGTCCTTGGGCTGAAGGAGGGCATGCTGTGCAAAATGATTACATCTACATGGCAGTTGGCACAAGGAAGCCATGCTGTGCGTATTTATTTGTGCCCATGCCACTTGACAACAGTAAGATTTCGAATCTGGCTTGAATTTGTAAAGGAATTGGGAAGGAGGCATTTTTCTCAGTTGGCTACTCACCAACAACTGTAAATATCTGACTTTTCAATCCTAGTCAGCTACAACTTTCTTCATGTAGGTCTGGCGATATTTGACTTCTCTGCACAGAATAAATATTTGGCATTGAAGACCTGAACCTATTTTCCTTATTGCCCCAAAGAGAATTTGCAAGCATGTCATTTCCACTATTGGCAGTGGAATACAGTGCTAAGCATCTTGCCAATCTTTCTAGATTTTTTTGAGGCCCCTTCTGGTTCTGAGATTCTTAGGGCTGAAGGTAGGAGGTTTTGTGTGTATGTGTGTGTGTGTGTGTGTGTGTGTGTGTGTGTTTGTTTCCCTTTTCTTTGTTTGTATTTGGTTTTCGCCCACACTCTTCTATATTTATTTAATTTAACCTTGCTACTTGCCTAAATTTGAGACACAATTTCACCACTAGTAAGAATATCTACATTGTGACAGGCACTATGTTCCATGAGTTATCTAGATTATCTCTAATCTTTAAAATAGCTCTGCAGTGGGATAAACGTTATAATCAGTACCCAGTGGGAAGGTGAGGGACTTTATCCTATATTATCTAAGACCACAGCTGCAGAACTTGAATTCCACCCCCGTTCTTGTCAGGTTTCAAAGCTTATACTCATCGTATGTAATACTGCATAGCTAAACCAAACAGAAACTTAATTTTAAAGAAGGTAACCATTTCCTTATAGCCTGTCTTTATTCAACCTGCTGTCCACTGGGGAAAACTCTCATCATTTTGAGGAAAAACTTCTCTATGAAAATTAACTAGCTAAATGCCGGCAGGAAATGTGAGGGAAAAGTGCACATATCATTTTGGAAGTGGGTGAAAACAAAAGCAATGGTAGGATTACAGTCAGCAATGGATTAAAGAGAACGTGGGGTTTAAGAGAGGGGATGTTTGAAATTTTCATGAAATTTTCAAGTCACATATAATCATATTCCCTCAGTTTACCTGACCAGAAATATAAAATTAATATGTGAGAGTCAGATGGTGCCTGGTCCATCCCCAGCTTTACAGATCAGGGCTGAGAGGGTGATGCCCCCAGAGCCCATTGGTATGTATAGGCCTAGAACCTGAGCCTCCTTATCTTGAGCCCAGTTCTCAGTTTTGTGGACTACTGTGATATGCTTTGGTCACCCACAAAATGTAGGGAAGGAGAATCCCAGCTTTTTTGGCTTGTCTCAAAGGTGAATCCAGAGCCCACCTCATTGATACGGAGTTCAGAGCTGAGTAGGGAGCAATTTAGACATTTTGAACCTAAGAATATAATCTGGGAATAACTCTGGGACTGAGTGGACCTTGTAAATAAAATATAAGTGTGGGGGCTCGTGGACTGAATTTCCCAGTGAATGATACACTCCCTCAATCCCTTAGATTTTGAGTGACAATGTGGTCGGCCTCTCCTGTGGGCAGCTTGTCAGGCGAGGAGTTTGGGCAGCAGGTTGGAAGCATGCTGGCTGGCTTAGGCAGGGTGACATTTTTTCTACTGTATAGTTTTTATGCAGAGCACACACCAAACAAATGATTCTCAGCAGGGAAGGATGCAGATTACTTCTTGTGCATTACATCCACTGGGGTAGATGAAATATGAATCCTGGAAACCGTTTTGGCAAACACTTCAATTACTGCAAGGAGCACTTATTAGGAGAAAGAATGTGGGCTCTTTATCAGTCTGTTGAAACCTTGAAATGTTTTTTGATTTTGAGTGTGCATGTGCACATTTATGTGTGTTTGTGTGTGTGTGAATGTCGATTTAATCTTGTTGTACTGAATCATGAATTTTTTTCTAAATTCAAAGCCGGAAGAGTTTTTCATGTCTCCTTCAACTAGGGGTATGGGGATGGGATGGGCAGAAATGGAGTGGTAAAGGGAACAGATGCCAAAGAGAGTTGATGTGTGGATATGAGCGGTCAGAAGAGGAGCCCCAATAAGCTCTTCTCACCCATCAACCATAAATGACCACAGAATAGCCAGGCCTGAAACAATCAATAGGTTTTTCAATAGATTGTTTTTGTTCTTCCAACCCATCTTAACTCCTTTTCCCAAGAGTCACAGAGAAGCCCTTGCCTTGTCGAACTGGGCATTGATTATTCTGGGTTGCTAAACTCTGTTCCTCTGCTCCAGCTGAAAAATCACCCAACTGGAGATGGTTTTCTGATTTAGGATATGACAAAAGAAAGCATAGAGCTAAGAGATATTCCCAGTTTCTTCTTCAGAATCATAAGCTTATGGTCAAATAAGTTTGGAGTAGAGAAATTTATCTCAAACGTCTCACATTATAGAAAAAAGTAAACAATCAAACTTAAAAGACTTACTATAAGCAAGTGTCAGAATTGGGCTTAATACTTGGATTCCAAAATATCATGCCTGGGTGGGAGGAGGTAGTTATCCTCAAATTATGCCATGCTCGGGGCTGCCAGTGAAACCTCTGATAAATCATAGATAAAGGCCATGACCTTGACAGTGAGTCCTCTAAGATGTCAGCAGGA
>NW_006785433.1:107622-123312 GCF_000442215.2 Lipotes vexillifer | reverse complement strand
CAGCAGGAAGTGCTCAGAGGAAACTGGGCTCAGAGGAGGTGCTCAGTGACTGGTGGGGTTGCCAGGTAAGGCCCTCATGTACTTCTCCAGCCTTAGCCTGCACCTCCCTTCATGCACACTAGTCAGGTCCCCCTTTCCCTGGTGGTCCTTCCTGGTACTTTCACTCCTCTCTGATTTTGTACACGTTCTTTTCTCTGCCTGGAAACATCTGTTCCTTTTTTGAGGCCTGGCTCAAATGTCCGCTGTTCTCTAAGTTCTCTTCCTACCCTTGCGGGAAGGAAGGGGGATTAATTTCTCCTTCATCTGTGACTCAAGATTATATTTATAGCTCGATTTTCAGTAGTTAGTGTGTTACACTATTTTTTAAATTGGGTATCTGTCTGTAACTTTGATCAGACCAGGTCTTCAAACCTAGTAGGGACTTTTATTAATTTGATGTCAAATTTTTAAACTATTCTCCGCCAAAGAACAGATAACCTTCCTTTTATTTTTTTATTTTTTTTTAGTGTTTGTGAGACAGTCAAGCTTTGATCTGTAAAGGCAGAAGCAGCATTGGTTATTACTTTTCTCTTTCCCATCTGTGAATCTGATCTAAAAGTCTTAGCAGCTTTGAATGAGACTGAAACCAAGATTTTGAAGGCTTCAGTTTCTGGGCCAGAGGGTTAGAGAGAATATTTTTGGCTCCACTTCTGAGGAGGAAAATATTCAGATTTATCATGAACATGCTGCCCTTCTTATACATTGCCTAAGTCTTCTCATCTTATTGTATATCATACTTTCTTTCTTTAATTTCTCTCTCTTTCTTTCTCTTTCCTTCCTCCCTCTTTCTCCCTCCCTCCCTTCCTTTTTTCCTTCCTTCCTTCTTAGGAATGGTAATTAATTTTGAAAATCTCTCTGTTTATTATCTTCCCTTACATCTAATGGTATTTATCGGCTAACAGTGGATAGAATCTAATCTAAGGTCACAAGACACACAGTGAGCTTAGAGACGTCCGTGGGTTTGGAATCAAATTCTACTGACAGCACTCTCTGCTTAACTTAGTTCACTTTTAGCATTTTTCCTTGAATTCCTCAACATGAGTTCTCTTCAAAAAACAACAACAACAGCAACAACAACAACAAAATCAAACAGATTATAAGTGTTTTTTATAGTCTTGGTGATTCCATTGTAGAATCAGAAAAGAGTACAATACGAATCTTGGCAATCATCTCAATGAGTCTTCTACAGTTCCCAAGATAAGAATTTACTTAGGTTCAATTTGAACACCTCTTCAGAAAGTGATTTATTATCTTCCAAGTTAGCATATCCCTTTGTTAGTTAGCTTTGATCTCCCTTACTATCATGGGTATACAGAAGGAGTCAAATGTACATCAGCAACCCAGATTTATTGTCCTTTCCCATATGCATGTTCCTAAGATGCCTAGACTGACTAGTATTCTGGGAGTGTCCACCTCCTATGTGGAGGGCTGTTCCAGAGCCTCCGTAAACCACCATGTCAGCCTCAGACCCTGTTCTACCTGTTCTGCCTCTTCCACTCTGGATTCTCCTTGTCAGTTTCTTCTCATCACAAAATCTCCACCAAACTCTTACCTAGTGGTTGCTGGATCAGAACCATCAACATCACTCATGAGCTTATTTGAAACACAGAAGCTTGGGTCCCACCTCAGACCTATTGACTTGGGTCAGCATTTTCATAAGATTCTCAGGTGAGTCATACTTACATTTAAGTTTGAGAAGCATCGCTCTGTCTAGGTAGTGCCTTATGATGACTATGGCCTTGTCCATTCTGCAAATGCTAATGTCAGAACTAGAAGAGGTGCTGCTGGCTGATTCCCAAATCAGAATGACCAAGTAAAGGTAAGTTCTATACAGCAAGTAGGAGATAACCTCTCAAATTTTGTGACTCACTTTGTCACCTGAGAGGGGCTCATGCACCCATGTCCTGAGTCCCTCCTCCTCAGTGGAGCTTTTCACAAAAACTGCTTCTTCAGCCTCCCCCTCTCCCCCTGAGTTCCCTTCTCTGGAGGCAGTCCAGAAAAGTAATCTACATTTTTGGGCATATGCCAACATATCCTTTTCAGTGATTTCTTTTCAGTCTCTCTCCAGGCTCCTAATATATCCCTTGCTCCTTCTCCTTTTGCCTAAAATCCAAAAAGCCTACCTGGAAATCAGTTTATGCCAGTAGACCCTTATGGACTCACGAATTCCCAGCAATACATCAGACACACACAAACACGTCTGAAATCCCTTTAGATTTAACTAGATCATCCCATATTCATTTGTATTGAACTGACACATACTTTACAAAATATTCTCTATTTTCTAATAGTTGCCTTCTGGAGCCATGAAAAACATGCTTAAATCCCTCTTCCATATGACTCCTTTAGGTATTTGAAGAGCTTTTTTTTAAAAAAATTATTTATTTATTTTGGCTGTGTTGGGTCTTCGTTTCTGTGCGAGGGCTTTCTCTAGTTGTGGCAAGCAGGGGCCACTCTTCATCGCGGTGCGCGGGCCTCTCACTGTCGCGGCCTCTGTTGTTGCGGAGCACAGGCTCCAGACGCGCAGGCTCAGTAGTTGTGGCTCACGGGCCTAGTTGCTCCGCGGCATGTGGGATCTTCCCAGCCCAGGGCTCGAACCCGTGTCCCCTGCATTGGCAGGCAGATTCTCAACCACTGCACCACCAGGGAAGCCCATGAAGAGCATTTTTATACCTCCATCCCCCAAACCTTCTCATCGTTTATATCCTGAACAGCCCCCTTTTGCCTTTTTTCTCATGTTTCATTTTCAGTTACTTACCCTGATTTTAGCTTAACACTCCAAGAATGGATGATATAGTCTGATCACAAAATAAACTGATCAACATAAGCAGGAGACAGTGGAAGGCAGAGGACATCCTCATACTAATTAGGGTTTCATATAGCATAGCAGAAGACTTCCACTAGCAATCAAGTTGGAAAATGATTGTTACCCTGTTACCTCTCGCGTGTCAAGCAGATGAGCTCCTAATATTCCCTTCTCAAAATATCAATGTCCATATTGTCTTTTTCTCCAGGTTATTCGTATTCTAGATTTTAGTTTCTCAGCACTCATTCTAGGAACTCTTCAAGCAATAAAAATCTAGGAGTCTATTCTTCAAAGGCTCTGGTGTATCCAGGGCTATTCAAGTTATTAAATATTAGAACCAGTAAACTTAAGTATCATAATAAATCTGATTTGAGAATTGTTATGATTATTGAAGCTTTTATAAGTTGATGAGGTGTATATCTAGGTAAACAATAAACTGTCTTAGAATCATAGTCAAGAATCACTTATGATATTCTTTTGCTTATTAGATGGTAGATTTAATGCTTTAGAAATAACAAAAACAAACAAAAAACCCCAAATAAGTCATCAATAATTTTGAAATTTCCCTGAGGCTGAAACAATGTGATACATTTTCTTTTCTTTACCAATGATTCAAATAATAAAATACAACCCAAGTTTATCCTTTTGGTAAAATTTGTTCCATTGGAAGAGATTACATATGACAACTATACAATCTGGTATACAGTGTGACAAACATACAATATAGTAATTATCAATAGAGTGCATTTAAGGTTATATGTGTTACATTTTAAATATAAAGTTTTTTCTAGATATAATTTTTTTTACTGAAGTGTAGTTGATTTACAATATTGTGTTTCAGGTGGACAGCATAGTGATTCAGTATCTTTGCAGATTATATTCCATTTTAAATTATTGTGAGATAATGGGTCTAAATATAAAATTAATAACTATTATCAAGCTTTTAAAATTATAATTTATTATAATCACAAAGAAATTTAAATGATTCATAATCCTACTGCTCTCAAACACAATATTTTGGCATGCTGTTTTCTAATCCTTTACACAATGAAATATATGAACATATACATAAGTATGATTATTATATACAATTTTCTGTTTTTATCAGCTGTCATATTTTGCTATGTTATTAATTATCCTTGATTTTAAATTATTGCTTAATATTCCAGCCCATGAATATATAATAATGTATTTTACCATTCTCTTATTGTTGGACGTGTAGGTTTATTTTCAGTTTTTTTTCACTGAGATGAATATCTTTTTATGTAAATTTTGTCCACGTCTGTGATTTCCTCATAATGGATTCTGTGAATTGGGATTGATAATTTAAAAATTATGGACATATCGGGTATATCTTTTGTTTTTTTTTCACCTTTTATTTTATTTTTTTTAACATCTTTATTGGAGTATAATTGCTTTACATTGTTGTGTTAGTTTCTGCTGTATAACAAAGTGAATCAGCTATACGTATACTTATATCCCCATATCCCCTCCCTTTTGTGTCTGGGTACATCTTTTAAATGTATATCGTATTTAGTTTGTCAGTTAATTGAAATGGCATTAACACATGCCACTTGGGTGGAGTAGGTTTTGTGTGTGTGTGTGTGTGTGTGTGTGTGTGTGTGTGTGTGTGTGTGTATTTGTATGTGTGTTTGTGTATGGGGGAGACAGAGAATTAGTTACATATTTTCAAAGAAAGAAAAAAATCATTTGTTAGTAAATGTTTCAAGACCCTACCTGTTAACTAATCTGAAACACTCTAAAAATGTGAGATTTTTATAATGGGAAATCTTAGTTCTGTAATTACAGAAAAGGGAGAATCTCCAGACTTTTGTTTCCTAGCAGAAAGCACATACACACTCTCACACACACATTTAAGTGTGTAATTAGTGGTTTATTTTTTGCACAATATTAGAAGTATTTGTAGTGAATAATCTCTTTTAAAATCTTTAAAGAAGGTTTATAATATTTTTCTCATGTCATAAAGCAAAATCACAGAAAAACTAAATTCCATGAGAGCAGAGATGGCAGCTGTTTTAGTGAGTCTGTGTCTGAGCTCCCAGTAGAGCACTTGGAACATGGAAGGTGCACAGTAGATATTTGAGCAGTATAGAGAGTCTCTTTCCTGTGACTATTTGAGTGAAAAAATAGATCTAGCCAAGATAAGTTTATTTTCATAAAAAATTCTTAAGCGAACAGCAATGTAATGGAAGAAAAAAAAGGATCCAAAAGACCAATCTGAAGCTGAGATCTCTTAAAGGCAGGAAGTACTCCTCTCTCAAGAGTTTGGGGTAGATGGAATCCAGGAATGTTCAGGAACTCACAGAAGACCTTTATCTCTTTCACTTTGCAAAGGCAAGTTACCTGAAACCCTGTTGACAGAAATCTTACTGTTCTTCCCTTGCCTTATTTCAGCATAGAGAATATTCAGTAACACTTTTAAAAGTGTTTTCTTTTCAAATTTAATTTAGGATTACCGGAAAAGATTAATGTTAGTTTAAAAGAATCTAAACACCTATAGCAACAAGAGGAAAACATATTTTGCTCTGTTAGTGTATTTGAGGTAGTGAGCTATTTTAAGGAATGGCACAGAAAAAGACTGTTTAGCTTAAACTAAATAGTGTCTCTCTTTCCTGAACAGCTCAAATCCTTTTCCAACCACCACTGAAGGTTTTTATAAGTTAAAAGACGCTTGGGGGCTGTAAGTTTTTTTTTTTTTTTTTTTTTTTCTTTTTGTCAGTGGTTAAAAGCATCCTGAATGCTGTACTAAAGACCCTGTTCTATTATCTCCATTTTAATCTAGATTTAGAAATATAATGGCAGGTGAACAGAGGATTTATACAGTAGATTCATGTAAAAGGGAGAGTTTAGAGGAAATAATTTTAGCTTTAACCACAGTGAACATTGACCCTTAGAGGAAAAAAAATTCTTAAAATTCAATTAAAGAAATTTTAAAAGCATGGGGGAAATGATAATTTAGAAATAAAATGATCTGTAGTAGGAATACATGGAATACCACATTGAATACTTCTCATCTCCATACTCCTGGGAGCTAGCCTGTTTGTGTGGGAGAGTTGAATGGTACTGTCTTTAGTGGGGAGCAATGGAGATGGAGAGCAACACTAGGATACCAGGGGACAACGTGTCACTCTGACTTTGATCCCATAAGTAACCCATCCATCATTCCAAGGTTGATCATTCTTGCTACTGAGAAATGAATTAATTTACATTCCTTCATTTAGTGGCTGTATTACAATTGTGAATTTATAAGTGATGTTTTGAGATCTTATGCCTAATTACTGAGAAAAGCTTGCATTTTTAAGCCTGTGCACATTGTTGGAATTTTACTCATCAAAGATTCCATTTTGGATGTTCCCAATAATATAAGTATTGGTGGGAATGTGTCTTTAAGGTTTGCTTATCCAGTGCACTTGTGATCATTCATCTTCTACTTCCCTTAACTGGAAGGATGATTGGGGAAGTTGTTCCATAGCTGATTTCTCTTTGAACATGCCATAACCCTAGGCGAATATTTGTAAATATTTGGCAAATTGTATTGAACATCTACAGGTCAAAGAGCATTTGTTCCATCGAAGGGTCATTCCTTGGACCGTTTATCCATTGCACATATTTGAAACCCAAACATGATCATTCAGTTAGATCCGGAGAAATGAAGTGGATCCCATATTGTTTAGCTCTTAGCTTTCAGTGTCATATTTGTGCAGCAAACACCTTCTCATCATACTGTTCTAGAAAAATAAAACAGGGCAAGGTACCTGTGGTGCACATGTGAGGAGGCTGTCTTCATTATTACCTCTACCAGAAGAGCCATTAGTATAAAAATGCTCATAAACAAAATGAGAAAGAGCTTGGGGAAAATCAATAAGGCACAAATTGCACAATAAAGTCACTAATCTCTTTCCTGAGAAATTTTTAGCAGGGAAGTTGTGCAAAGAAAGTCTTCAAGGAATAATTGTCTTCAACAAGCTTTCTACTGGTCAGCAAAAACTTTTTTTGCTTTGAAGTAAAAAACAAAAAAAAGAAAGAAAGCAAAACAAAAAAATCAGCAAAAGAGCGGTAAATGGAGTAACACATCTTCCCAGCAAGAAAACTGAGCAGGGCAAGGTCACCGTCTTGTGTTTTCAGTATTGTTTATCTGTCTCAAAGTCTGTGGTTTGAAAGCATTTTATCAGCATTAATTAGTTTCTTTCCTTCAAAAATCTGAGAACATTCAACTCTGAATAGTAAAGTTAATTTAACTCTCAAAGTACAGTTTGGACATCAAGTAACATGTCTCTTGTAGGAGGGTTGTAAAGAAAACTAACTTCTATTTATTTGGTTTCCATTAAAAATATCACAGATTATTGGCTTTGGCTCATCTTACTGTATTCTGTTTTGAAATTAATATATGTTCACCTTAGAAGATTTAAGAAATGTATAATAAGTAAAAGGAGAAAATAACGCTCATAATCTTGTTCCATCGACATAACTTATGTGTCTTATTTTGTATCATACATAGCTTTGCATCTTCCACTCAAAAATTTTTTCTTAGTATATGGTAAATGTTTTTTCCATGATATTTCTAATTCCACAAAGTATTCCATCATATGGGCCCATCTTAATTTATTTAATCAATCTCCTTTATTAATCATTTGTTTTTAATTAAGCATAAGAACAAATCCTAACTTGACAGAATAAAGCAAACCTTGACTTCTCTCTTCCAAATGATGTAAAAGGCAGTCAAAGGAAACCTTATACAAACTCAGTAAATCAACAAATGCAAAAGTCTGGTCCAAAAATGTGAGGAACATGCAAAGAAAAGAGGTAGGTAGGAGTATCCCAAGGGAAGGCTCATGGAAGGCAAACCAGAGCATACTTCCTCCAGTCACTTGAAGCATGTTTTTAAAACTGGAGCCATCAGTCTGCTTCTCTGGCTGGTTTGTTTTCATGGCAAAGAACTGGCTTTGGTTGCAACTCTCCCTGGCTGAGATAAATGGCTGTATATAGAGCTATGTGGTGGCATGAAGGCCAAGCATGATTATAACCCCAGAGACACTGCATGGCTGTTTAACAGGGGCCAAGCCTAAGAAAGGCTCTTCCTGCAATCTCTACCTCCTCTCCTTCAATTCCCTTGAGTGTAGAGAGATTCCCTGGGCCACTGAATGTCCAAGAAGGGGGATGGTAATAAATCCCCAAATTTATTCAAACATGGGGTTATATTTTCCCCCAAACCCAGCTGATCAAATATGTTCAGAGCCTGGATAAGCATCATCCATTCAGCACTTGAAACAGTTATCTGTTTATGCAGTTATTAAGTTTATGCCTACTGTCCAGAATCAACACACCAGGCCTATATAACAAATAGATAGAATTTGCAGAATTTTAGTTTATTTGATCTGTCTATACACCAATCATTAAAAGTAGCCAAGGGGCAGAAGAGAGTGATAAAAGCTCTATCTAGAAGGAACACAGAACTTGTGAAGTAACTATAGATTCTTCCCTTAAGCTGGATGCTCTTAGAGCTCAGCCTTTTTTAGTATCTTCTATAAGCCTGCCTCACTAAGTTGGTTGAGTGCCAGAATAGGTGGAACTGACCATGCCATAATGGACTTCTTCTGCATTAAATCTTTCAGAGCTGGTAAATTTAGATGACCTAAAGACCCATGTTATGTCTGTGCCACTTATGAAATTGGTATCAGAGTTAGAGACTTAAAACCGAGACCCGGATTTTCCCAGAAGGCTGCATTATTCAATCATCAGCAAATTAGAGGTTCAGAGTAAACTAGAAATAACGGGGTTATCTGCTTCTAGATGTGAGAGCATCTTCCCAGAAAGTCAGAAGGAATTTGCAACGTTTTCTGTTTGCTGGGTGGTCTGGGCCTTGCCCAGCATGAACTGTTTATCTGGCTGAAAATGTGAGAAGATCCTGTCATAGTAGAGTAGGTTCTGTGCAGATCTAAAAGTCAGGCTCTGCGTCTTGCTGATGGCTTCTCATAAGGGAATAAAGCATCAAATTTGGTACATATTCCTCTCCTTCTGGTAGATATTTTTCCACATAGCTAATGGAGCTATGGAGTCATGTTCTGATCCTGCTTCTACCACCTACTAGGTATGTGACTTGGGCAAACTGCTTATTCCTCAGTGTCACAGTTTCCTTATCTGTAAAATGGTGTGATAATGCATCTCCTTAGCAAGGTTGTTGTGAAGCTAAATTCAGTCTCTTTGGGACGGTGACTGGCTCAGAGTAAGAGCTCAGGGAATGTTAACTATTCTTATTAGCTGGTGTTAAAATGGAAAGGGCTGAAAAGAAAATTTCCACTGACAAAATGTTTATGCCTCTTTTTTAAGCTGTCAAAGTTCTGTTGAAATAGATGGAGAGCTTAAATGAAATTAATGAAGCATGTACCAGAGTAACATGAATAATAATCAACATATTTTTAAAACAGTGGGTTGAAAATGAAGAAAATCCTTTGCTCCGACAAAGAAACCAGGATATTTGGGGGGCACATGACGTGTCCGGCATAGGTAATAGCGGTCACATCACATTTAGCCTTCCTCTCCCCAGTGTTGCTGTCGGCATTTTTTAAAGAAACAGAAGCTCTTGTGAGCAGTAGGGTGAGGACTCAAGTCCAACATCTCTCAAAACCCTCCTCTTCCACTAACTCCAAACACCACCCCGTTCCTCCTTCCTTGCCCTCTTGTTCCAAGCCTCCATTTTCTTTCTGTGATGTTGATAGACCCTCTCCTGGTGCTCAGCTCTCAGCGGAATTGCGCCTCTCATGCTGCCCCAAAGGACCCTGATACGGTCTCCCTGGACACAGGTGAGTTTCACAGGAATTGCTATGAGATGTGGCAGCTTCATATGCATTTTCCCCCCAACCTTAGCCAAATAGAGGCTTCTTATGTCCAAATATGGCTGACTAATGACTCACTTTGTGGTCCCACGATGAAAACATTACAAAAATTAGGGAGAAGCAATCAGAAATAAAAAACAAATTGTGGGGCTTCCCTGGTGGTGCAGTGGTTGAGAGTCCGCCTGCCGATGCAGGGGACACAGGTTCGTGCCCCGGTCCGGGAAGATCCCACATGCTGCGGAGCGGCTGGGCCCGTGAGCCATGGCCGCTGAGCCTGCGCGTCCGGAGCCTATGCTCCGCAGCGAGAGAAGCCACAGCAGTGAGAGGTCCGCGTACTGCATAAAAAAAAAAAAAGAAAAATTGTGGCCAGGTGTGTGTGTGTGTGTGTGTGTGTGTGTGTGTGTGTGTGTGTGTGTTGGCCTTGAAGCTGTGTCTTTGCATTCTTACTATGTTCCAGAAATAAACATTTGTATTCACACGGTTTGCTCAACCTGCTACTGCGCTTGCTCTCAGATACAGCACACTGTTTTGAAGAAGAACATTTATGTTCCTGACTTAGAGGGAAGTCAGAAGTTGGCTGAAGAGAAGTTTTTGGTTGGAAGCCGTTTGGCAGCCTGAACTTGGAGTAGTGCAGACTTGGGTTCAAATCTTGGCTCTGGTATTTAATAACTGTATGACCTTGAACAGTTTATATAACTTCTTAAAGCCTCTTTTCCTTCTGTGTAAAAGGAGAATAACCATCTTTTTGCTAAAGGGCTCTCTGTGATGATCAGTGAGGTAATGAGCATCAAAAATACATGGCACATAGATCAGATAGTGCCAAGTGAATGACAGCTATTATTAATGTGCACTGATTTCTTTAGAAAAGCCAGATATTCATAATCAGCAGCATTTTTCCTGGGTTATACACATAGTGGAATCCTAGATTTTCTCCTCAGCAAGTACCTATTGAAATTTTGCCATTTAGAAACTGATTTGCACACATACTATGGCAGCAACTTGTGTGCCTCTTAAGGTGGACACTTCTCATCAGCCTAATCAACTCCATGTCACACCTCTGAGAATATGTGCAACCTTCAATATGTCCACAGACACAACATGGGCTTAAAATTTGAGGGAAGAGGTAAGAGATGGGTTTGTATAATTGGCTCTTTCTCATCATTCAAGTTTTCCACAAACACCATCTCCTCAGAGGGAACTTCCCTGACCACAGTATCTCAAGACCCCTCACTACCCTACCCACCCCTGTCAGCTGCTCTCTGTCCCCTTGACTCCTCTCTCTTTTCTTTCTTTCCTTTTCTTCCTTCCTTCCTTCCCTTTCTTTTTCTTTCTTTCTTTCTTTTTCTTCTTTCTTTCTTTCTTTCTTTCTTTCTTTCTTTCTTTCTTTCTTTTTCTTTCTTTCTTTCTCTCTCTCTCTCTCTCCCTCACTCCCTGCCTCCCATCCTCCCTCCCTCCCTCCCTCTCTTCCTTTCTTATACTTTAAATAGACTTGATTTTTTACAGCAGTTTTAAGTTCACAACAAAATTGAGCAGAAAGCATAGAGAGCTTCCCTTGTACCCCATGCCCCCATGCATACCTAACCTCCCCTGTTATCAGCATTCTGCACCAGAATGGCACCTTTTTTTTAATGATTGATGAACCTACACTGACACGGTATAATCACCCGACGTCCATAGTGTACGTTAGGGTTAACTCTTGGTGGTGTACATTCTGTGGGTTTGGCAAATATATAATGACATGTATCCACCATTATAGTATCATACAAAATATTTCTGCTGCCCTAAAATCCTCTGTGCTCTGCCTGTTCATTCCTCCCTCCTCTTATACCTCTGATCTTCTTACTGTCTCTTTACTGACCTTTTTACTGCCATAGTTTTGATTTTTCCAGAAGGTCATATAATTGGATGTTTCACTTTTAAAAAGCTTTTATCACTATATTTATTTATATGTTTAATTATTTATTGTTTTCTCCTCCCACTAGAATGCCAGCTATTTGGAAGCATGGCCATTTTATGACTTCTTAAATGAGGGGCCCTCAGTTCTAGACTATGCCTGGCTCAGAAAAGCCCTCAATAAATATGTATTAGTTTAGTAAATGATAAATATTTCCCCCATAAAAATTACGCTCATCCTTCTGCTAAGGTTAGAAACTAGTAATTAGAGATACTTGCACAAATGGCAATAATAATATTGATTTTCGTCATTATCTCCCAGATGCCAGGCATGTACTGTGTATTTTAAGTGTATTATTTAATCCTCATAACAACCTTCTGAGGTAGATACTGTTTAACAGGTAATATGGGTAGTATATAGGTAGTCTAGCCATTTTACAGATAACAAAATGAGGTTCAGAGAAGTTAACTTATCCAGGGTCTCAGAGTTAGTAAACGACAGAGTTAAGGCTCAAACTCAGGTCCATAGGATTCTAAACTCAGAGTTCGTAAATGACAAAGTTAAGGCTCAAACTCAGGTCCATAGAATTCTAAAGTTGACATACTTAAAAAGTAAGTTGGAATTTAGAGCTGGAGGAAACCTACTAGTTCATGCTACTCCTTGGATTTGGAACATGGTTGGCTAATCTGAGTGCCTTTACTCTGGTCCATTTAACTTTATAGAGCATCTGCTCTTTGCTGTGCCATATACTATATAGGGCAGCACCTGGTTATTCTTAGAAATGCAGAGTCTCAGGTTGTACTCCAGACCTGATGACACAGAATCTGCATTTTGACAAAATCCCTGGGAGGTCTGTAGGTGTGAGATGTGTATGCTTGAGACACACTGTTTTGTAAGGATATCAAGACCTAAAACCCCCATGCCCCCAAGTAATGAATCAACCAGGATCTCAGCTTCAGAGCAGCTTGTAATTCAGAGGGGGAAAAGTTATCAATGTAAAATGCTTATCCATTCCCTAGCACTTGAAAAATACTTGGAATTATTATGAATTACCCAAGGACCGAGTTATCTGCCAGGTAGAGAGCTTAACGTAGCTGAGTGTGAACAATCCAGCCTCTAGGGTCCCAAACGGTATAAAATATTCTCTTTCAATAATGCGCAGGAAATGCAGCTTGTTTTTCTCTCACTGTGATTCAGTGGTGGTGTTGGTGTCTGGGGGACAGTGAAATGTCAGGCTTTTCTAAGTGCAGTTGGTTAGATTTCTGTAATACAGTTTAGACCATAGTACATCTGCAATCATGCAGTAATGAGCGTTGCCTGGGAGGGCTGATGTTTTACTACAAATCACAGAAATGCTACTGCATTTCCACCAGGGAAGTAGTGGGTGGTCAGTTTTAGCACAACTGGAGGCTGTTATGTTCTTACAATAGGGGGACAAAGTGTTGTCTGTTTTCTAGTATTTCTGGTATTTCCAAACAAACTCAATCTTCATTACCCATTTTATCATTTGTGAGCTTATACACCAGGGAAAATGCACATAGCTACCCCAGGTGTGCCATCTATCCCAGCACCGTATGCATCAAAATGCCATGTTGCTGTCCAGTTGCATCTCCCTGTTTCCTCTTAAGGTGTATTCGAGTCTGAGAATGAATTCAGCACTTTGATCAGTGCATTTGTTTTTTGCTTTGTGAGGCACATAACCCGGCAAGTCTAGTCAGGGCGCTGTGTGCGGAGGAAATATCCCTGTGTCTGGAATGCAGAGTGGCCAGTTTCTCAGATTTCTCATCTCTTTCTCCCTCCCTGCAGCCACTCTTTCCATTCGCTCCCAGTTCCATGCAGACTACAATTATGTAGATTTCCTTTCATGCCGCTTGTAAATTTCTGCATCCAGGACAAATGCAGTTCATCCAGTTTTCTCCCCTTTTCTCCTTTGTAATTCAAGCTGTTGCCTCGCTCTTTCTCATTGATCACCGTACCACACCATCAAATGACTGTACAGTATGTTACACCTGACTTATCCATGTAAATCACCTGCAGTGGTGCTAATAGGTGCTGACAATTTCTTGATGTAACCATCAGTGGGGAATAGTATCAGCATTGCAATAATACGCCTGCATTTGCTTTTTCTGGAATATGCTGTGGTTTGATGCTTGAACAATTCAACAGAATTCTGACAATTCAGTGGGAATGAGCAATAGATATTCATCCAACATCTTAATGTTTAAATCTTAGTTTATTTTATAGGCAAGGAAATTCATATTCATGGAGCTGAGATGATTTTTCAAGGTTTCATGGCTAGTCAGTGACACAGGGGAGATTTCTTTGACTGCAACATCCATCCCCTTCCCACACATTCCCTTTCTGTCTTCTCTCTCTGCAAAATTTTAAATTCCAGAAAGGCCAACACACTCCTTTGCTATCTGAAGCTGGTTAATTGGGTGCGTGGAGTCTATATTTTATCTTATTCCAAGTGGTCACTGACAAACTGCTGTATGAAATAAATTTCTTTTTAGTTAAATAGATATTTTCTGCTATTTGTGAGCAAAAGTTTTTCTTTATTGTGGGCCCAACTGTATTTTAAGAAACTTTTAGTTTACCATAAGGTGTAATGGTATTATCAATCTGGTCATCACTGTGTGGCAGTAAACAAGCAAGACAAAAAATCAAGTACTAGCCCTGGGTGTCGCCACACATTTTGCTGTGCTTCCCAGGGAAAGCCATGGGGCCGCTGAGACTCAGCGTATTTTTGTGTAACATTTTGTAATACATATGCCCTGTTTAACTCATTGGATTTTTGTAAGCATTGAAGGATATAATGACTATGAAAGGCTTTGGAAACCATCAGAATACATAGATATACACTGTATGTCAAAGCTGCACAGGCTTGAGTGGCTTGTTCCTATTTTTAGGGTATGATTTTGTAGAACTTTAGGTTATTTTCCAGAGACACATATATTTCTTTACAACAGAACTGCCTATATTATGGTGTTTGAGGAAATCCAGTATCACCACCTGCTTTATGTAGACCCAGCCTAACTTCTTCAGTATATGCTGTTATGGGGTAAAACTAATCTACACTAAGAGGTTAAATAAACTTTATTGCTGCTAAACATTTAAGAATTACTTTGTCAAACCAAAAAGAAAAAGAAAGAAAGAAAGAAAGAAAGAATGAAAGAAATACACTGTAAGTCATTAGGTATTTGCCAGGCTCATACTATGAGTTTATGTTAGACACTGCCCTAGGGAGGCTACTAGGACTTTCTTGCCCTCAAAGAATTTAAAATGAAGACAAACAAAAAATGGAGTCATTAACCTGAGCCTTGACTTTATAATAAATTTACAATAATTGCTCTTTTCCCTCCTCAGTACCAAAAACAGTTGATTCTCAAGTGTAGTAAACATGCGAAAAGCTATCGTTAGCTGATGTGTTATAATTCTCATTTTAAGAGTTTTTCAAGTGAAACTTACTTTACGGTGTCTTGTATTCAACTTGCCAAATTGTTATCATGGGACAATATCTTCTCACCCATGAAGGCCAAGCTCAAGTCCCACCACTTACTACATCAACGATTTTTCCAAGTGAGGTCCCTGCACCAGGAGCTTCAGCATCACCTGAGATCTTGAGAGAAATGCAAATTATTGAGCCCCACCCCAGGCCTACTGAGTCTGAGCCTCTGTGGGTGGAGCTTGGTCCTCTGTGTTTTAACAAGCCCTCCTGGACATTCTGATGCATGTTCAAGTGTAAGGGCCACTGCTCCAATAAAACCTCAAGGAACAAGTCAGAAGTTGTGAATAGGCTAACAGAGGCCAGGAAGGACATGCACATGAGGGAGGGGGCTGTGACTGAGATTATAAAGAGAGGGAGCAGGAGACTGAGTTGAACTGGAGAGCACTCCCTGCTTAATGGGAGCAGCTGCTGATTATTTCAGCCATTGGTTGCCTTTTAGGAACATGAAGCAAATTCAAATATAATTTTCCAAAAGATAAAAACATGACTGTCTTACAAACATATAGTGAATGCCTGTCAAAGGTGAATCTAATTAAGAAATTAGCAAGATCATAAAGGTGATTCAAAGGAGAAAATGAGAGACTGGCAT
>NW_006785433.1:71999-107612 GCF_000442215.2 Lipotes vexillifer | reverse complement strand
AGAGTGTTTAAATAAGATTAATTTAGTTACAAAACCAGTTAATACCCTTCCAAGTAATAAAACCGTTACCAACAGGATTATTTTTTCTACTGGACAAAAATAATTCACAACCAATCTTCTACAAGTGAGCATCTAACTTTAAAAAGTCTTGGCCCTAATCAATAGTAAATAGTAAATCAAACAATATTTCATCCCTAGAGTCTAGGGCCTAGGTTGCCGAGGGCTGAGGCAGTTGTATAAATCTTAAGAATTGTGTTAATCTTGTATAAATTTTAGACATTGCTCTATTAAGACTGAAAGAGCATGTAAGAATCTTTTTGAGTTATTTACAATGTTTGGATAATTTTTTCTTAACAAGTAAGACTAGCAGACCTTCCATTTTAAAACGGAGACTGAGAATCAGGACTTACCTGTGAAATTTTTCCAGTAACAAATATAGACTAGATAAAATGGACTGGAGGACAGATGACACTGGATTGCCACCTTGCAACCCAGGTATTAACCATTATTGAATTTGAAAACTCCAAAAATATTCTATTCATCATTTGATGCCACTCATTCTGTTCATTTTCCCCACTGTGTCCAGTTAAGCACTCTGTGTTTCATTATTAAAGTCTGTTATCCAACTTTTAAAAACAGAGCTAGCAGGGCAGTCTCTTGTTCAAATGTCCTTACTGGCTATTTCAGGCCTCAGCTCCCCCTGCGTTCTTCAGAAAATTTCAGCAGCTTTGCTTTGGTGCAGTCTGCTTTCTTTTTAATTTCAACCTGAGGTACAAGCTGCTTACCCTATCAATATTCAAGGAATTCAAGGCGAGCTTGGGCATGAAGGAAGTGTCTAGGCAAAAGTAATACCAAAACCATTTAAATCCTTATTACAACATTCTTAGGTAGAGGGATGCGATCTGAGGATTTTCATAAAAGAGGATTTTTCTTCCTGCTTTTCCCTTTGTTGTTCCAGCGTCTTCTGCCCACTGAGGCAATATCTTTTAAGCCTCAGAAGAAGGACATATACAACCCAGAGCAAAGAAATCAATGCTCAGCTTTGAGTTTCAAATTTGGCTTTTAAAAAGGGCACAAGAAGCAGAAACAGACTTGAAACTCAATGTAGGTTGCTTGCGGGATTTTTTTCACATTCCAAAACACTGATTTTGCATATAAAGAACCAAAGTTGGGTGGACTCTGAGTTTAGAATTCATTCAGTCATTCATTTATTCACTCATCCTACAATTAGTTATGGAGCATCTACAATGTACCAGGCATGGGGTATGCAGTAGTGAACAAAACAGTGTTCTCATGGAGTTTACATTCTGATGGGTGTAGTTGGGCAATAAGTACATCAAAAGTAAACAATAAGTCAGGTGGTAATAATTGCCACAGGGGAAAAAAGGGCAGAGGGCAGAGAGAAAGAGACAAGGAGTGTCACAGAAGGTACGGTTTCCATTTTATACACAGTTGTGAGGAAAATCTCTCTGATGTGTGATAAGTGATCAGACCTGAAGGCAGTGAGGGAAAAGCCATGCAGATCTCGGGGGTCTGAGGAAACGGAACAGCCTAAGCAAAGGCCGAGTCAGGAGGTGGCTAGAGTATTGCCAGAGAGGAGGAGGGAAGGGCAGGTCACAAAGGGTTTCTTAGGTCAACGTCAGAACATTGGACTTTACTCCGAGTGAAGGGGAAGCCAGTAGAGAGTACGTGTAGAGTAGACGAATGATGATGCCAGTTATGTAACTTGCATTTTTAAAGGAGTCACTGTGGGTGCTTTTCTGAATATCAACTCTAGAGATCCAGTGGAGGAAACAGAGACCAGTGATTAGACAATTACAGTGATACAAGTGAAGGCTGATGGTGTCTGAGACCATCATGGTAGCAGTGGAGGATTGAGGAATTATCAGCTTCTGGTTGTATTTTGAATAGTGAGAACCGTAAAAACACCGAAGGGGACAAGACTGTGACTAAAGGGCTGGAAGGAACAATTGAAGGAGTTCCAGAGTTGAGCTGACATGCAGTGTCTCCAGGAAATGCCCAGCACCCTTTCCCTTTTTGCTTCAGGTCAAGATCTGGAGATCAAGGGAAGATGGGACCCTTGGATAAGTTTGAGGGGATTCTGGAACAGAAGGTTTTATTTAGGCAACTATAAGCCTCATAGAAAAGTGCTGAGTTCTGCATGATGTCAGGATGGTAGAGGGGCTCCAGCAGGGTGAAGAACCTGAGAAGATGGACAAGAGGACCACTTCTCGGATTCTTATGCACACTGCATGGTGAGCAACCAGAAATTTCCCATAACCCTGACAAGGAAACAATGGTAGGGGGAAAGAAAGCCAGCAGACCAAAAGAATCTGTGGCCAGGACCAGGAGAACACAGTGTGTAAATATTTGTTTACCAAGGTCCATGGCAGGCTTGGAGATGCTGGTTGCAGCAGACAAAGAAGGATTGGATTCTAATATTGAAGACCACATGGTTCTAACGATGCCCTAGGGGATGCCAGCAAAGACAGGAGCAATTCACAAAAACAAAATCTCCTCTTCCAATGAAGAGAACTTACCTAACAGAGCTTTATAAAAAGTGTGCAATCTCCAACAACACTAAGACAACACTGATTAAAAAACAAACAACTCTAGCCAAAATTCCTATTTGCTCTATCAGGGTTGAATCAAAGGAGGAGCACATACAATTCTAGAGTCTTGAATCAAGGAAAGGTATTCAAGTATCCAGCGTTATTTGCCCTATTAGAGACCCCCCCAATCTATTTTTATTGTTTACATAGCCTGTAGCAAAATAGAATGAGAAGAGTAGTCACATAATTGTTTTTGTAAATTTTTCTGGCTAAACCATTGTGATTAGGTACTGTGGCAAAAAAGTACTAATAGCTTCCAATTTTATTTGTGGTAGGAACAGTCTAGTCTCAGCTTTCCTTCTACCCACATCCATGCACCCATCCTCCTCCAAGGTCTTAAGTTCTCTCTCTGTAAAATAAAGGGCTTGTGGAGAAAATCTTTATAATTCCTTTAACTCTAAAGTTATTGGACTTTAAGTTATTTCAACTTAAACGTTTTCCAGCTGTTCCTTTCCCATCACTTGCCCCTGCATCTGGCTCTGTGCCTTTGCTCATATTGGGTTTTAAATGACTTTTTACCTTCTGTATGAATGATGAATGAGGAGGGTGACCGTACACTGAATCCACTGCAGCGCCTTGCTCAGGGTAAAAAGCCTGACTGACCCTCGACTGAACCCCACTGGTGAAGAGAATAAGGCAGATTAAGCTTGGGCCATGGCCAGCTTATTTCATAACCTTTTCCCCTCGGTGCCACCACCTCGCTACTTTCTAGTTTAGTCCCTTAGAAAATATAATAGCATATTTGGATTCTACTCATCTCTTCTGTTTTCCTTCACTCTTAGCTATTCTAAGGCAATAGAACTAGGAGCTGAACATGTCCTGGTGCTTAAGACCCCCTGATGGTAGTAAATTTAATCTTTTTTTTTTTTTTTTTTACTGTATGTGAAGGGACTCAAACCCATCATCCAGAGGGCTGGCTACAAAGTTCCAATGCCCAGGATCACTCAGATAGGAGGCAGATAGGGCTCTTCTTAGAGAAAAGTGCTGCACTAGTCTGATCATGTCTATGAAGGGCCCGGTTCTGCCTCGTCTCTATAGATGCCACCTTCTTCACTGATTTTCTCTCCAAATGAAGCAGAAAACTCAGGCTCACATTGAGTGTTTTCTAAAACGAGGTAGGAATGGATATGAATAGAAAATGCAGAGAGGAGACCCCATGGTACTAAGGAAGGCAAGGCATGTTGAGGAGATGCATACATGGGATGGTGTTTTGTTAGAATGTGATAGGAAGAGGAGGGAGTTTGAGACGGAGAGAACTGTCAAAGCAAGTGCGTGGAAGGGGAAGGAGGAAGAGCAGGGACACATAGGGAACAGCAAGTAATTAAGTCACCAATTTGTCTGGAATCTGCAGTTCTTGTCAAGCCAGAACCATAAGTTGACGGTTCCATGTTTAGAAAGGTTTGAATTCTGAGGCCAAGAAGTCTATTTTCACAAAGTTAATAATTCAAGAAAATGTGGCAAGGTTCATGTGATAATCTCCTGGATGTGTGGTACAGAAAGTAGTGGAACATGAATAATTGTGACCCAAATCTCCATCTTTGGCCTTCAAGCAAAAGGAAGTGACTTGTCTTAAAGATGAATGTGTAAATGATTTTTGATGAATTTCAAGCAGCACTTGACTTTTGTGGACTTTTTGATTTGGAATGAATATATGCCTACATTATCCAGTTTTTTTGTACTGCTGGAAAATGTTTTATTGCAGAAAAGAAAAACCTTCACATTTTAATAAACCTTTCTGAATTCTTTGCTGTTGCTGTTGACGTATTAACACAAATTTGGGTTAAGGATAAATTAATAAGAATTGTAAGGGTTTAATTTCCTGAAAACTATATGCATTTTTGGAATGAATTTACTTATCTATAAAGTACCAACAATGTGCAAGCAGTTTAGGCTTAACATTTTTTTTTCATGATTTCAGTCTTTTCTCTTTAATATTCTTTCTCTCTATATATTCTCTGTATATTCTGTTTCAGTACACCTCCCTGGTTCTGTACACATACTAGTTCCAGGACATATTGCTAGGGTATCTAGACCGTAACACTCATTCTGTAATTTTGCATGAATTGGATATCTATAGCTTTAGTTTTAGGGTGAGTACAGTGATAGCACGGAAAGAGCAAAGGCCTTGTAGATGGAAGAACCAGGGTCAGAATCCCCTCTCTATCACTTAATAGTCTAGTGGCCTTGGGCAATTTTTAAAAACTCTCCCATGATTATTTTTCTCATCTGTATAGTGATACAAACAATGCCAACCTTCAGCTTGTAAAGAAGAGCGATGTGAATTTCTCCCAAGTGCTGTAAGTCCCCTACATATGAACCTTAAAGTTGTGAACTTTCAAAGATGCAAATGTGTATTTGCATGTCCAGTCACGTAAGTTAGTTCACGTGTCTGGTGTACATTGTCACATGCGTGCATCCTCTACAAGTGGTTGTGCTTTTGTGTACTTTACTGTACAGTACTGTATAGAGTACAGTAGTACAGTATCTTTATTTCAAGCTAGATCTGTAAGAGGACGACTTCATTGAACTTCTTGCTGTGCAACACGAGGAGCTTACCAATGAAGACCTGATGGAATTGGAGGCCCAGAGAAAGGACGAAGAGAGACGAGAGGAAGAAGTAACTGAAGAACCAAAGAGGTTCATGACACAGGAAATGGCAAGGGGATTTTCTTTATCTGAGGAGGCACAGTTAGTTTTTGAGGTACAGGACCGTAATGTAGAACGGTACACAAAGGTTATAGCAGCTGTTCAGAATGCAGTCTAGTGCTACCGTGTCATCTATGATGTGAAAAAAAGAGCTACTACCCAGAAATCACTGGATATTTTTTCAAGAGGGTAAACAGACTTGAATCCAGCAAGGAGCCAGAGCCTGTGCCATCAACATCAGGCATGAGTGAAATTGCAACTTTCACTCCGTCTCCCACTGCTGATGATCCTTCAGCTCTACCATCTCCCACCTCCTCTCCCTCCTCCAGTCAGTAACTCTTCTTGCCTATTCATTCCATGCCAGCCCCTGTATGCCAGCTGTTGTACTGTACTGTACTACTGTACTTTTCAAGGTACTGTACTGTAAGATTAAAAATGTTTTCTTTATTTTTTGTGTTTTCTTTTATATATTATTTTTGTGAAAAGTATTATAAACCTATTACAGTACAGTACTATATAGACGATTGTGTTAGTTGGGTACCTAGACTAACTTTGTTGGACTTATGAACAAATTGGGGAACTCTTTGTATGTAGGGGACTTACTGTATATCTGTATAAGGCAGTACTGAACACTGACTCTCTTTCCTCTTCTCCCTTCCTCACCCCTCTCCTTCCCCAAAAAATATAGTACTTGCTTTCTCAGTCCTTTAACAAAAATCTTCTGTTTTCACTGAAAACCAGCACCCACTGTGTGACCTTGAGGAAGTAATTTCTGTCCTCTGGGCATCGGTCACTCTGATTAAAGTAAGAGGACTAAAGGTGATTGCTAAGGGACCTTAATTCTATTACTATCATTCAGCGAGTTTGGGGATCTCACCTAATTCCTGGCTCAGCTTTTTCTCTGCTGTCCATCCCCTCCCACCAGCCAGGAATCCTATTGCATTCCAATGTAACTTACATAATAGCTACTCTATATCAGAAACACCAAGCCTGCTGATAAGACTTAAGCTTAGAAATAAGCTAATAGAATTTGCTGAGAGCTATCTATGGGACAGTGTTTCTCCTCTTGTTAGCTTTCTTTTTCATGATTTGCAAGCTTCTGAGAATTTTGTATCTTCTGACAAGTTAGAACAATCTGCTTTTATAAATGATTTGTTACCCACTCCTGTAGCAATTATATTAGTTTCTAATGGTAAACTCCTAGGACCACTATAACTGATTTGTTTGTTATAAACACAAAAACTATAAGACTAACTACAATCCTGCAGCCTGTGAAACAAAAACCACATTCACAGAAAGATAGACAAGATGAAAAGGCAGAGGGCTATGTACCAGATGAAGGAACAAGATAAAACCCCAGAAAAACAACTGAATGAAGTGGAGCTAGGCAACTTTCCACAAAAAAAAAATTCAGAATAATGATAGTGAAGATGATCCAGGGCCTCAGAAAAAGAATGGAGGCAAAGATCGAGAAGATGCAAGAAGTGTTTAACAAAGACCTAGAAGAATTAAAGAACAAACAAACAGAGATGAACAATACAAAAACTGAAATGATAACTACACTAGAAGGAATCAATAGCAGAATAACTGAGACAGAAGAATGGATAAGTGACCTGGAAGACAGAATGGTGGAATTCACTGCTGCGGAACAGAATAAAGAAAAAAGAATGAAAAGAAGTGAAGACAGCCTAAGAGACCTCTGGGACAACATTAACGCAACAACATTCGCATTATAGGGGTCCCAGAAGGAGAAGAGAGAGAGAAGCGTCCAGAGAAAATATTTGAAGAGATTATAGTCAAAAACTTCCCTAACATGGGGAAGGAAATAGCCACCCAAGTCCAGGAAGTGCAGTGAGTCCCATACAGGATAAACCGAGGGAGAAACACACTGAGACACATAGTAATCAAATTGGCAAAAATTAAAGACAAAGAAAAATTATTGAAAGCAGCAAGGGAAAAACAACAAATAACATACAAGGGTCCTCCCATAAGGTTAACAGCTGATTTCTCAGGAGAAACTCTACAAGCCAGAAAGGAGTGGCACGGTATACTTAAAGTGATGAAAGGGAAGAACCTACAACCAAGATTGCTCTACCTATCAAGGATCTGATTCAGATTCCATGGAGAAATCAAAAGCTTTACAGACAAGCAAAAGCTAAGAGAATTCAGCACCACCAAACCAGCTCTACAACAAACGCTAAAGGAACTTCTCTAAGTGGGAAACACAAGAGAAGAAAAGGACCTACAAAAACACGCCCAAAACAATTAAGAAAATGGTCATAGGGACATACATATCGATAATTACCTTAAATGTGAATGGATTAAATGCTCCAACCAAAAGACACAGGCTTGCTGAATGGATACAAAAACAAGACCCATATATATGCTGTCTACAAGAGACTCACTTCAGACCTAGGGACACATACAGACTGAAAGTGAGGGGATGGAAAAAGATATTCCATGCAAATGGAAATCAAAAGCAATACTCAAATCAGATAAAAGAGACTTTAAAATAAAGAATGTTACAAGAGACAAGGAAGGACACTACATAATGATCAAGGAATCAATCCAAGAAGAAGATATAACAATTATAAATATATGTGCACCCAGCATAGGAGCACCTCAATACATAAGGCAACTGCTAACATCTGTAAAAGAGGAAATCGACAGTAACACAATAATAGTAGGGGACTTTAACACCTCACTTACACCAATGGACAGATCATCCAAAATGAAAATAAATAAGGAACCAGAAGCTTTAAATGACAAAATAGACCAGACAGATTTAATTGATATTTATAGGACATTCCATCCAAAACCAGCAGATTACACTATCTTCTCAAGTGCTCACGGAACATTCTCCAGGATACATCACATCTTGGGTCACAAATCAAGCCTTAGTAAATTTCAGAAAATGGAAATCATATCAAGCATCTTTTATGACCACAGAGCTATGAGATTAGAAATGAATTACAGGGAAAAAAACTGTAATAAAACAAACACATGGAGGCTAAATAATATGTTATTAAATAACCAAAAGATCACAGAAGAAATCAAAGAGGAAATCAAAAAATACCTAGAGACAAATGACAATGAAAACACAACAGTCCAACACCTATGGGATGCAGCAAAAGCAGTTCTAAGAGGGAAGTTTATAGCTATACAAGCCTATCTCAAGAAACAAGAAATATCTCAAATAAACAATCTAACCTTACACCTAAAGGAACTAGAGAAAGAAGAGCAAAGAAAACCCAAAATTAGCAGAAGGAAAGAAATCATCAAGACCAGAGCAGAAATAAATGAAATAGCAACAAAACAATAGCAATGATGAATAAAACTAAAAGCTGGTTCTTTGAGAAGATAAACAAATTTGATAAACCATTAGCCAGACTCATCAAGAAAAAGAGGGAGAGGACTCAGATCACTAAAATTAGAAATGAAAAAGGAGAAGTTACAACAGACACTGCAGAAATACAAAACATTCTAAGAGACTACTATAGGCAACTCTATGCCAATAAAGTGGACAACCTGGAAGAAATGGACAAATTCTTAGAAAGGTATAGCCTTCCAAAACTGAACCAGGAAGAAACAGAAAATATGAACAGACCAATCACAAGTAATGAAATTGAAACTGTGATTAAAAATCTTCCAACAAACAAAAGTCCAGAACCAGGTGGCTTCACAGCTGAATTCTATCAAACATTTAGAGAAGTGCTCATACCCAACCTTCTCAAACTCTTCCAAAAAATTTCAGAGGAAGGAACACTCCCAAACTCATTCTATGAGGCCACCATAACCCTGATACCAAGACTAGACAAAGATACTACAAAAAAGGAAAATTACAGACCAGTATCCCTGATGAATATAGATGCAAAAATCCTCAATAAAATACTAGCAAACAGAATCCAACAACACATTAAAAGGATCATACAACATGATCAAGTGGGATTTATCCCATGGATGCAAGGATTCTTCAATATATGCAAATGAATCAATGTGATACACCATATTAACAAATTGAAGAATAAAAACCATATGATCATCTCAATAGATGCAGAAAAAGCTTTTGACAAAATTCAACACCAATTTATGATAAAAACTCTCCAGAAAATGGGCAAAGAGGGAACCTACCTCAACATAATAAAGGCTATGTAAGGCAAACCCACAGCAAACATCATTCTCAATGGTAAAAAACTGAAAGCATTTCCTCTAAGATCAGGAACAAGACAAGGATGTCCACTCTCACCACTGTTATTCAACATAGTTTTGGAAGTCCTAGCCATGGCAATCAGAGAAGAAAAAGAAATAAAAGGAATTCAAATTAGAAAAGAAGATTTAAAACTGCCACTGTTTGCAGATGACATTATACTATACATAGAGAATCCTAAAAATGCCACCATAAAACTACTAGAGCTAATCAATGAATTTGGTAAAGTTTCAGGATACAATATGAATGCACAGAAATCTCTTGCATTCCTATACAGTAATGATGAAATATCTGAAAGAGAAATTAAGGAAACACTCCCATTTATCATTGCAACAAAAAGAATAAAGTACCTAGGAATAAACCTACCTAGGTACACAAACGACCTGTATGCAGGAAACTGTAAGACACTCATGAAAGAAATTGAAGATGATACAAATAAATGGAGAGATATACCATGTTCTTGGATTGGAAGAATCAATATTGTGAAAATGATTCTACTACCCAAAGCAGTCTACAGATTCAGTGCAATCCCTATCAAATTACCAATGGCTTTTTTACGGAACTAGAACTAAAAATCTTGAAATTTGTACAGAAACACAAAAGACCCCAAACAGCCAAAGCAGTCTTGAGGGAAAAAAACAGAGCGGGAGGTCTCAGACTTCCTGACTTCAGACTATACTACAAAGCTACAGTAATCAAGACAGTATGGTACTGGCACAAAAACTGAAGCATAGATCAATGGAACAAGATAGAAAGCCCAGAGATAAACCCATGCACCTATGGTCAACTAATCTATGACAAAGGAGGCAAGGATATACAATGGAGAAAAGACAGTCTCTTCAATAAGTGGTGCTGGGAAAACTGGACAGCTACATGTAAAATAATGAAATTAGAACACTCCCTAACACCATACACAAAAAGAAACTCAAAATGGATTTGAGACCTAAATGTAAGGCCAGACACTATCAAACTCTTAGAGGAAAACATAGGAAGAACACTCTCTGACATAAATCACAGCAAGATCTTTTTTGATCCACCTCCTAGAATAATGGAAATAAAAACAAAAATAAACAAATGGGACCTAATGAAACTTCAAAGCTTTTGCACAGCAAAGGAAACGATAAACAAGATGGAAAGACAACCCTCAGATTGGGAGAAAATATATGCAAACGAATCAACGGACTAAGGATTTATCTCCAAAATATATAAACAGCTCATGCAGCTCAATATTAAAGAAACAAACAACCCAATCCAAAAATGGGCAGAAGACCTAAATAGACATTTCTCCAAAGAAGACATACAGGTGGCCAAGAAGCACATGAAAAGCTGCTCAACATCACTAATTATTAGAGAAATGCAAATCAAAACTACAATGAGGTATCACCTCACACCAGTTAGAATGGTCATCATCAGAAAATCTACAAACAACAAATGCTGGAGAGGTTGTGGGGAAAAGGGAACCATCTTACGCTGTTGGTGGGAATGTAAATTGATACAGCCACTATGGAGAACAGTATGGAGGTTCCTTAAAAAACTAAAAATAGAATTACCATATGATCCAGCAATCCCAATGCTGGGCATATACCCATAGAAAACCATAATTCAAAAAGACACATGCACCCCAATGTTCCTTGCAGCACTATTTACAATAGCCAGGTCATGGAAGCAGCCTAAATGCCCATCGACAGACAAATGGATAAAGAAGAGTGGTACATATATACAATGGAATATTACTCAGCCATAAAAAGGAATGAAATTGGGTCATTTGTTGAGAGGTGGATGGATCTAGAGACTGTCATACAGAGTGAAGTAAGACAGATGGAGAAAAATATCGTATATTAATGCATGATGTGGAATCTAGAGAAATGGTACAGATGAATTGGTTTGCAGGGCAGAAGTTGAGACACAGATGTAGAGAACAAATGTATGGACACCAAGGCGGGCAAGCAGTGGCGGGTGGGGATGGTGGTGTGATGAATTGGGCGATTGGGATTGACATGTATACACTGATGTTTATAAAATTGATGACTAATAGGAACCTGCTATGTAAAAAATTAATAAAATAAAGTTCAAAAAAAAATCCAGTTATGATTGTTAGTGGAGTTTCCTGGGCTATCTCGTTACATACTTAAGCTTCAGCTTCCTCTGTAAAATGGGAATGAAATACTTTCCTCACAGGCCTCTGGAAGGATTGAATGAGATTACATACTTAAAGTACCCACCAGGGACTTACCTGGGGTTTTGTGGTTAGGACTCTGCACTTCCACTTCAGGGGCCCGGGTTCTATCCCTGGTCAGGGAACTAAGATCCTGTATTATGTATGGTGCAGACAAAAAAATAAAAAATAATAAAAAAGTACCCACCATGTTGTAAACTTTGAATATATTGTCATTTCTCTGGTTGCACTGGACACATTTAATCCCTTTGAACATATCACACTGCCTATAAAAACAAAAACAAAAAACTGTAAGACTAAGCTTTGAAAATAAGCTAACAAAATATGAAATTTTTGACCCTGACACCAGGTTGACACAGATGTCCAGGGACCTCTATTATTTCCAGGGACTCTATTTTAGTCTCAGATTAAAAGGGTAAAGATTCTCACATAAGATGTCAAGATGTGATCACAAATACATACAACTGCTAATAAGGTAAAATGATAATATTTTATTCTTTTAATCTCTAGAACGTTATGAATTACTTATTGACTTTCTGCATAAGGAATTCTAGGATGCTTAAATGTAGTGAAAAGGGCCCTAAACCCAAATTGGAAGACCTAGGAATTGATACTGTCTTCCACTTTCTAGCTGTGTAGAAGTTGAGTGGGTTAACTTTCTGAACTACAATACTTTCATGTGTAAAGTGGGAATAATAATCCCTGTATCCTCAGATATTTCATGGATTAAAAGAGATGATATATGTAAAATAACACTCAAAGTCTAAAGCCCGAAAATTGGCATTATTATGAAGTAACTTTTATTTTTGTTCATAACACTGTTATTATTCCTATCATTTTCATTTTTATTATGTAATACCATATGCTAGGTTCCTTAATATGTCACTGTTTTCAAAAGTGCTATAAAATTCAAGGAAATCATAGGTGCCCCCAAAAATTGATAGCAATCACTGATGCAGTAACTAAATTAAATAGCCAAAAAGGAGAGTGAAGTTTATTTATTGTCTTTTTCAGCCATCTACAGTGAAAGTGGCACACAAGATTTTAGGATTGAAAATACTTTCTCTTTCCTCATATTTGCAAGGGTATCTTGAGTGGATTTTGAGTATGAAATTATTTTTTCATTATTATACCTAAACATAGAGCTTATATTTATGTGGCACCCACCAATACTGCTGTCCTGAATGTTATAATATTGAAATACACCATACTCTACTGTCCCAAGACTCTCTTATCACCACCACATTAACCTCTGGCAGGGCTGCCCATCTGTAAGCCTCCACAGTCCAGTTAAATCTTAGAACAGCTGAGGGACTCCAGGAACTAACTTGAGTACTAAAGGCATCTTTTCTGATTGATTGATGCCCCTGCAGTGCTGATGGTTAACCATTTTGAATACCACTCTTACCTAAGTTCTGTGTTGAAAGTTGAGTGACTTCATTACTACCAGAAGGTAATATCTGTTCATTGAGAGAAGTGCTGGATGGAGAGAATATTACAGCACTTTCCCTTTGAATGCCTTGCTGGCACTAATTTTAAAGATTTAATGTGATTCTGAAATTGATTTAAGACCTAGAGTTTTTAACTTAGGGTCTTCGAGTCTCCAAAATTTGGGCAAGATATTTTTTTGTGTGTGTATGTTTATAATATATGTACATATATTTACATATACTGTGTGTGTATACACACACACACACACACACACACACACACATATAATATGCACTAATATACACATTACTTTAAGGAAACCCCCCCCCCCAGAGGTCAGTGAGTCCAGAAAGTTTAGGACTCATTTTGTTATACTCTTTCTGAAATAATAAATTGTTAGATTTACAGAAGAGAGACATAGGGGGAAATGTGTACAAATTGAAACCATACTGACAGGAAATACCCTTGCCAACATTTTAATAGAAAGACCTTTAACAGGACCCGAATGATTTAAAAAAGAAGGGAAAATGAGTTTGGTCTAGTCTGCAGCTTGACATATACACATTTCCACCAGAAACAAATGGCTGTCAATGGAGTGATCCAGACTTGCAAGTTTTTTTATTAAAATTTCTCTACTAAGGTGAGGGGTTGAAATGTACTTTAATGCCTTCATCTGGAGGAAAATAGAGCCCTACTTAGTGACTTCCCACTCTCTCTCCAGTTCAGGTGAAGTTATATTCCAACAGAGAATGTGTTAGAGGCAGTCAGGCTCTTCCTGGTGATATTAAAGTCAACTTTCCAAGTATGATTTCTGAATGAATTAAGAAATGAATTAATAATAATGAATTATGAATAATTAATGAATTAATAATGAATTAATAATGAATTAATAATTCATAATGAATTAATAAGAATGAATTAATAATAATATATATATAATATAATAATAATAATGATGATGATTATGTCAGTAATAGCTAATTGTACAGCTACTATTTATTAAAGATTTACTGTGTGCTGGGCACTGTTCTGAGACTTTATTTGCATTATTTTACTTAATCTTCATAACAAACACTGAGATGGATATTCCTGTGTCCTTTATGTAGATGAGGAAATTGGGGTTCAGAAAAAATTAACTTGTATAAATTTACAAAGTTAGCAAGTAGCAGAGCCAGGGATCCAACATAGGTAAGTCTGTCTGCCTCAATACTCCAACTGATCCATTTAATGCTCTGGATCAATTTTAGGGGATGTTGCATATTATTTATGTTTGTAACCCATGCCTGTCTCATCTGAGTTATCCAACCAACACGCTCCCTCCCAAAAAAATCATCACTAGGGCATAGTAAGCAATGACTGCCCACCTCTTCACTTGACTTTTGTATGGTACCTTTTCACACATGTGTTTGGCAGATTTTTATGTATAGTAATCATTATGATAATGGTTAGTTTTTCTTTTATGGGCTACTCCCCACTTTCCAATATCAAGCTCTTTTGATAATCTAGATCCAATATAATATATCTTCAAATACTATTACAGCTACTACTATATGTTCTCTTCACTAGCTCTTAGAGATATTGCTACATTTCAGCTATATATATATATTTTTTTTTTTTTCAACTAAATATAAGTAATCATGGAGTTTCATCAGTGAACCTGAACATTCCATTTCTGCAAGTACAGCTAATGCCCTTCCCCATCTCCATATGAGGAAACTGACCATTGCCTGCAGTCTTCCACCTATAGTTATTAGTTTCCTGGTTGTATGTTGGTGGTGGGGCAGGGGGTGCACAGGGAGCTTGGAGGATAGAAAATGGCAGGTGACCCCTCCTCAGGAAGTGAGGAACTGAAGAGCTTCAGAATTATACAGGCTCCATCTCCTTGGGTTAAGGTGGTGAAGCAGGTACCAGAATCACCGCTACTGCCTGGAAATCCCAACCAGTCGTGGGCCTGGAACTTCTTGTGTCTTTAAGAGGAGCAAGAAAATTGCCACTAGGTGGTGCCAAACCACAGCTGAGAGTTGGATTTGATGGCACACCTGAGACTGCCCCACCCTGACCCCTGGCCCAGCCTGAAAGAGGCAAGTTTTCATTATATATTGTAGAAAATGCAGGTATTTCAAGTTGGACAGACCTGGGTTGTATCCTTTTGCTCCCTGGGTTATCGTGAAGTTAAAATGGCACAGTAAAGCCAGTGTAACAGGCAGGAAGCACAGCGCCCAGTGGTTTTAGGCACTTTATAAGTGTTATTTGGTTCTGACCTAGAAGGAAGTGACTTGGCTTGCAATTTGTTCCTTAAATATTGAATTAACTTTTGCTATTGCCACTTTTGCTTCATTGAAAGCAGGGTGACCTTTTCTCACTTGGTGTTAAATCCAACAGAGTAAACCTGTTTCCAAAATGAGAATTATCTCTAAATAATGGAACCACATTTTGTTTTTAACTGATCCACTGGCTTCAGCAAGGCATCAGTTAGTGCCTGGCATAAACTTGAAAAATGGATGCCGTATATGCCAGAGACATTTGAAGATGGGAATGCCGTTCTCTGTGGAGGAGCAGAGTTTTTCTGGAAGCTTTACAGGATTTGTCAATAGAAGAAAAGCAACACTGAGTAATAGCCCAAGAGAGACTTAGGACCTGAGAAACTGGCTTAGCCAAGCAGAGGGACCTGAGAAAGGAAAGAATCTTAGAAGCAGATAACAAGACAGTGGGGTGGGGGACAGACAGTGCAGCAGGATAGGCTGGCACAACCAAGATGGGTAGGGGAGGAGTATCAGATTTTGTCTACAAATTTTGGTGATAAGGTCAGGGGAGGATGAATAAGTATAGGAAAGGTGGCTGAAATGTTGGTATGCTACTAGATAAAGCCAAACCACTATGTAAGGGTAACAGTAAGGCAACCCAAAGAGCCTCAGGCTCTGAACCCACAGATTGGAGTCTGCTTCTGGGCCCACAGATACCTCTGACTTGGGTTGAGCCCTCAGGTCTTTAGACCTATCTGGGTCTCTGTTTCCCAAAGGGATCACTAATGTACCTTCCAGATAAAAATTCTTACAATTACATCTTCATGGATGGGGAAAAAATGAGTGCAAATATTATTCTTTGTATAGTGATTGGGACAGTTTCACATGAGATAGAAGAAAATTGGCATACAGTAAAGAAAAATGGGTACAGCTTTTCCATATATGCAAGTGCCCTCCAGAAATGACCAGTTATTTGATGGGTTAACGAAAGTTACAGAGAAACAGTAATTAGGAATGAAGTGTGTAGAATGTAGAATAGCTAATCTTCTAGTAATTTTTCAATTGTTCTGCTCCTTCTAAAAAGAATATAGGAGGGCTTCCCTGGTGGCACAGTGGTTGAGAGTCCGCCTGCCGATGCAGGGGACACGGGTTCGTGCCCTGGTCCGGGAGGATCCCACATGCCACGGAGCGGCTGGGCCCGTGAGCCACGGCCGCTGGGCCTGTGCGTCCGGAGCCTGTGCTCCGCGACGGGAGAGGCCACAGCAGTGAGAGGCCCGCGTACCGCAAAAAAAAAATAATTTAAAAAAATGAAAAAGAATATAGGAAATGTCAGAGGAGATATAGGCATGGGATAAAGCTCGTCTCAGATCCCTTAAAACGGGATTCAGAAACACCTTAATCATCCAACTGCATAATTCCATGATAAATCAGTTTGATGTTCCTATGTATTTCTAAAGAAGATTATGAGATCAGATTTTTTTTTTTTTTTTAAATCAGCAGAACCTTATTCTTCAGAGCAGCTCAGCAGGCTTTCTGAAGGTAGCCTGTATTTTCCCCAGGATTTTAGTTACCAGAGAAAAAGATAAAACAGTGATTTCAGAAACAGGCTTTTTTGAGGCCTATAATACAAGGTAAACTTGAAATTCTGGATTAGGAGATAACATATTTGTAAAAGATGTCTAGAGAGACAGGAATCCTAGTATTGCTGCCTTCTCTAGACTCATGTCCTGGGGCGGGGGGGAGGTTCCCCCAGGGGAACAGTTCAGATGGTCTAGGCTGTGATGGGGTTGGCTCTGCAGTTGTAAGATAAAGTCAGAGGGTCCAAAAGTTAAGGGTTTTATTTTTCTTGATCCGTTTTAGAAAGAGCCAGATTTGACATTTGCAAACTCAAAACTGCGTTGGTCTGGTTCTGCTATTATCTGTGACTTAACATCCACATCTTAAATTTTAAAACTGTTCTTACTGCTTCCAAAGGGCTGAAAACTACCACTAGAACAAACCAAAGTGACTGTAATGGGAGTCTCGCTCTCATTGCTAAAATTATTCTTTTAGACCAACAATATTTTCTCTACAAAGGAAACAGATCCTATTGTGAAGATGCTTTGAAACGTATAAATATTTTCAACAATAACATCATTAAACAGTCAGCTTGTGTCATCTTAGATCTTATGTACCTTGTACATTTTCCACACTAGACTAGGCCCTATGAAGAATGTAATAGAAGATGAGAGTAATGTTCACCAGGCACTTGGAGAGAAATTAAAGATGCATGTTATTTGAGGAAGTATATAGTCAGATGGCAAACAGAGTTTCACTTAACAATATATAAAATAAAGATTTAGAAATGGTAGGAATTAATGTGAACCAAAGTAGATCACATCATGGGGGTGCTGAGATGTGAACTAGTACTTGAAGGAAGGGGAGTGTTTGGAAAGACTGAGGAACAGATAAAATCTCATGTAGGTCAGGCTCTATCTATATAATGAGAAGGGCTGGAGGAGGAACAAAATGAGAAAATTATAGAGTCAAGGGTAAAGAGTGTAGAATGCATGAGTTTGTTGGGGATGGGAAGAAGGAAGGAGACTGAGGGTTTGGCCTTGGGGGGTACACATTGGGAGCTCAGGCAGGGCGGGGTCAAATGAAGCTTAGAGGGGAGGCAGAGGCCTTTGAACTGACTTCACTGTCTTCACCTTGATTCTGGTCTACTCCCAAACCTATCTAATCTATGCTCACAAGGACAGCAAGCAAGGGTTTTCTTGTGTCTGGGAAAGCATTCCCTGCCCCGTCTTCTAATCACACACATCAGGTCTGAGATTCCACCTTGCTTTAAAGCTATTCAAGCCATCGTGGTAGGAGAAATTTAGGACTGTCCTCACTTCTAAAATGTCATTTGAAGTCTTTTTGTTGCTCTTTGTGCTAGACCAGGTCAAACAGGACTTAGTAGGTGGAAGGCTTCATTCTTTTTTTTTTTTTTTGACTCATTATTTTTTATACAGCAGGTTCTTATTAGTGATCTATTTTATACATGTGTAGACGTCATATGTTTATTGTATATATATCAATCCCAATCTCCTAATTCATCCCCACCACCACCACCACCACCCCCCGCCTGGCTTTCCCCCTTGGCGTCCATACGTCTTTCTCTACATCTGTGTCTCTGTTTCTGCCTTGCAGACCAGTTCATCTGTACTATTTTTCTAGATTCCACATATATGCGTTAGTATACAATGCCTGTTTTTCTCTTTCTGACTTACTTCACTCTGTATGACAGTCTCTAGGTCCATCCACATCTCTACAAATGACCCAATTTCTTTCCTTTCTATGGCTGAGTAATATTCCATTGTATATATGTAACATATCTTCTTTATCCATTCATTTGTCGATGGGCATTTAGGTTACTTCCATGACCTGGTTGTTGTAAATAGTGCTGCAGTGAATACTGGGGTGCATGTGTCTTTTTGAATTATGGTTTTCTCTGGGTATATACCTAGTAGTGGGATTGCTGCATCATATGGTAGTTCTAATTTTAGTTTTTTTAAGGAACCTCCATACTGTTCTCCATAGTGGCTGTATGAATTTACATTCCCACCAACAGTGCAAGATGGTTCCCTTTTCTCCACACCTTCTCCAGCATTTATTGTTTATAGATTTTCTGATGATGCCCATTCTAACCAGTGTGAGGTGATACCTCATTGTAATTCTGATTTGCATTTCTCTAATAATTAGTGATGTTGAGCAGCTTTTCATGTGCCTCTTGGCCACCTGTATGTCTTCTTTGGAGAAATGTCTATTTAAGTCTTTGGCCCATTTTTTGATTGGGTTGTTTATTTTTTAAATATTGAGCTACATGAGCTGTTTATATACTTTGGAGATTAATCCATTGTCCGTTGCTTTGTTTGCAAATATTTTCTCCCATTCTGAGGGTTGTCTTTTCATCTTGTTTATAGTTCCCTTGCTGTGCAAAAGCTTTGAAGTTTCTTAGCTCCCATTTGTTTATTTTGTTTTTATTTCCATTACTCTAGGAGGTGGGTCAAAAAGATCTTGCTGTGATTTATGTCAGAAAGTGTTCTTCCTATGCTTTCCTCTAAGAGTTTGATAGTGTCCAGTCTTACACTTAAGTCTTTAATCCATTTTGAGTTGAATTTTGTGTATGGTGTTAGGGAGTGTTCTAATTTCATTCTTTTACAAGTAGCTGTCCAGTTTTCCCAGCACAACTTATTGAAGAGACTGTCTTTTCTCCATTGTATATCCTTGCCTCCTTTGTCATAGATTAGTTGACCATAGGTGCATGGGTTTATCTCTGGGCTTTCTATCCTGTTCCATTGATCTATGTTTCTGTTTTTGTGCCAGTGCCATATTGTCTTGATTACTGTAGCTTTGTAGTATAGTCCGAAGTCAGGGAGTCTGATTCCTCCAGTTCCATTTTTTTCCCCTCAAGACTGGTTTGGCTATTCGGGGTCTTTTGTGTCTCCATACAAATTTTAAGATTTTTTGTTCCAGTTCTGTAAAAAATGCCATTGGTAATTTGATAGGGATTGCATTGAATCTGTAGATTGCTTTGGGTAGTATAGTCATTTTCACAATATTGATTCTTCCAATCCAAGAACATGGTATATCTCTCCATCTGTTTGTGTCATCTTTAATTTCTTTCATCAGTGTCTTATAGATTTCTGGATACAGGTCTTTTACCTCCTTAGGTAGGTTTATTCCTTGGTATTTTTTTGTTGCAATGGTGAATGGGATTGTTTCCTTAATTTCTATTTCTGGTCTTTCATTGTTAGTGTATAGGAATGCAAGAGCTTTCTGTGCATTCAGTTTGTATCCTGCAACTTTACCAAATTCATTGATTAGCTCTAGTAGTTTTCCGGTGGCATCTTTAGGATTCTCTATGTATAGTATCCTGGCATCTGCAAACAGTGACAGTTTTACTTCTTCTTTTCCAATTTGTATTCCTTTTATTTCTTTTTCTTCTCTGATTTCCATGGCTATGACTTCCAAAACAGTGTTGAGTAATAGTGGCGAGAGTGGGCAACCTTGTCTTGTTCCTGATCTTAGAGGAAATGCTTTCAGTTTTTCACCATTGATAATGATGTTTGCTGTGGGTTTGTTGTATATGGCCTTTATTATGTTGAGGTAGGTTCCCTCTTTGCCCACTTTCTGGAGAGTTTTTATCATAAATGGGTGTTGAATTTTGTCAAAAGCTTTTCCTGCATGTATTGACACGATCATATGGTTTTTCTCATCAGTTTGTTAATATGGTGTGTCACCTTGATTGATTTGCATATACTGAAGAATCCTTGTATCCCTGGAATAAATCCCACTTGATCATGGTGTATGATCTTTTTAATGTATTGTTGGATTCTGTTTGCTAGTATTTTGTTGAGGATTTTTGCATCTATATTCATCAGGGATATTGGTCTGTAATTTTCCTTTTTGTAGTATCTTTGTCGAGTTTTGGTATCAGGGTGATGGTGGCCTCGTAGAATGAGTTTGGGAGTGTTCCTTCCTCTGAAATTTTTTGGAAGAGTTTGAGAAGGATGGGTGTTAGCTCTTCTCTAAATGTTTGATAGAATTCACCCATGAAGTCATCTGGTCCTGGACTTTTGTTTTTCAGAAGATTTTTAATCACAGTTTCAATTTCATTACTTGTGATTGGTCTGTTCATATTTTCTGTTTCTTCCTGGTTCAGTCTTGGAAGATTATACCTTTCTAAGAACTTGTCCATTTCTTCTAGGTTGTCCATTTTATTGGCATAGAGTTACTTGTAGTAGTCTCTTATGATGCTTTGTATTTGTTCAGTGTCCGTTGTAACTTCTCCTTTTTCATTTCTAATTTTATTGATTTGAGTCCTCTCCCTCTTTTTCTTGATGAGTCTGGCTAAAGGTTTATTAATTTTCTTTAACTTCTCAAAGAACCAGCTTTTAGTTTTATTGATCTTTGCTATTGTTTTATTTGTTTCTATTTCATTTATTTCTGCTCTGATCTTTATGATTTCTTTCCTTCTGCTAACTTTGGGTTTTGTTTGTTCTTCTTTCTCTAATTCCTTTAGATGTGAGGTTAGATTGTTTATTTGAAATTTTTCTTGTTTCTTTAGGTAGGATTGTATTGCTATAAACTTCCCTCTTAGAACTGCTTTTGCTGCATCCCATAGATTTTGCATTGTCGTGTTTTCATTGTCTCTAGGTATTTTTTGATTTCCTCTTTGATTTCTTCAGTGATCTCTTGGTTATTTAGTAACGTATTTGTTTAGCCTCCATGTGTTTGTATTTTTTACAGATTTTTTCCTGTAATTGATATCTAGTCTCATAGTGTTGTGGTCAGAAAAAATGCTTGATATGATTTCAATTGTGTTAAATTTACCAAGGCTTGATTTGTGACCCAAGATGTGATCTATCCTGGAGAATGTTCCATGTGCACTTGAGAAGAAAGTGTATTCTGCTGTTTTCAGATAGAATGTCCTATAAATATCAATTAAACTTAACTGGTCTATTGTGTCATTTAAAGCTTGTGTTTCCCTATTAATATTCTCTCTGGATGATGTGTCCATTGGTGTAAGTGAGGTGTTAAAGTTCCCCACTATTATTGTGTTACTGTCGATTTCCTCTTTTATAGCTGTTAGCAGTTACCTTACATATTGAAGTGCTCCTATGTTGGGTGCATATATATTTATAATTGTTACATCTTCTTCTTGGATTGATCCCTTGATCATTATGTAGTGTCCTTCCTTGTCTCTTATAACATTCTTTATTTTAATTTCTATTTTATCTGACATGAGTATTGCTACTGCAGCTTTCTTTTAATTTCCATTTGCATGGAATATCTTTTTCCATCCCCTCACTTTCAGTCTTTGTGTCCCTAGGTCTGAAGTGAATCTCTTCTCGACAGCATATATATGGGTCTTTTTTTTGTATCCATTCAGTGAGCCTGTGTCTTTTGCCTGGAGCATTTAATCCATTCACCTTTAAGGTAATTATCAGTATGTATATTCCTGTTACCATTTTCTTAATTGTTTTGGGTTTGTTTTTGTAGGTCCTTTTCTTCTCTTGTGTTTCCCACTTAGAGAAGTTCCTTTAGCATTTGTTTTAGAGCTGGTTTGGTGCTACTGAATTCTCTTAGCTTTTGCTTGTCTGTAAAGCTTTTGATTTCTCTGTCGAGTCTGAATGAAATCCTTGCCAGGTAGAGTAATCTTAGTTGTAGGTTTTTCTGTTTAATCACTTTAAATATATTGTGTCACTGCCTTCCAGCTTGTAGAGTTTCTGCTGAGAAATCAGCTGTTAACCTTATGGGAGTTCCCTTGTATGTTATTTGTCGTTTTTCCGTTGTTACTTTTAATAATTTTTCTTTGTCTTTTTGTCAGTTTGATTACTGTGTGTCTTGGTGTGTTTCTCCTTGGGTTTATCCTGCCTGGGACTCTCTGTGCTTCCTGAACTTGGGTGGCTATTTCCTTTCCCATATTAAGGAGGTTTTCGACTATAATCTCTTCAGATATTTTCTGGGTCCTTTCTCTCTCTCTTCTCCTTCTGAGACCCCTATAATGCAAATGTTGGTGCATTTAATCTTGTCCCTGTGGTCTCTTAGGCTGTCTTCATTTCTTTTCATTCTTTTCTCTTTATTCTGTTCCACGGCAATGAATTCCACCAATCTGTCTTCAAGGTCACTTCTGTGTTCTTCTGCCTCAGTTATTCTTCTATTGATTCCTTCTAGTGTAGTTTTAATTTCAGTTATTGTATTGTTCATCTCTGCTTGTTTGTTCTTTAATTCTTCCAGGTCTTTGTTAAACATTTCTTGCATCTTCTCGATCCTTACCTTCATTCTTTTTCTGAGGTCCTGGATCATCTTCATTATCCTCATTCTGAATTCTTTTTCTGGAAGGTTGCCTATCTCCACTTCATTCAGTTGTTTTTCTGGGATTTTATGTTGTTCCTTCATCTGCTACATAGTCCTCTGCCTTTTCATTTTGTCTGTCTTTCTGTGAATGTGATTTTTGTTCCACAGGCTGCAGGATTGTAGTTCTTCTTGCTTCTGCCCTTTGCCCTCTGGTGGATGAGCCGTCTAAGAGGCTTGTGCAAGCTTCCTGATGGGAGGGAGTGATGGTGGGTAGAGCTGACTGTTGCTTTGGTGGACAGAGCTCAGTAAAACTTTAATCTGCTTGTATGCTGACTGGTGGGGTTGAGTTCCCTCCCTGTTGGTTGTTTGGTCTAAGGCAACCCAGTACTGGAGGCTCCAGTCTCTTTGGTGGGGCTAATTGTGGACTCCAGGAGGGCTTATGGCAAGGAGTACTTCCCAGAACTTCTGCTGCCAGTGGCTTTGTCCCCACAGTGAGCCACAGCCACCCCCCACCTCTGCAGGAGACCCTCTAACACTAGCATGTAGGTCTAGTTCAGTCTCCTATGAGGTCACTGCTCCTTCCCTCTGTGTCCTCTTGTGCACACTACTTTGTGTGTGCCCTCCAAGGGTGGAGTCTCTGTTTTCCCCAGTCCTGTTGAAGTCCTGCAATCAAATCCCACTAGCTTTCAAAGTCTAATTCTCTGGGAATTCCTTCTCCCATTGCTGGACCCCCAAGTTGAGAAGCCTGATGTGGGACTCAGAACCTTCACTCCAGTGGGTAGACTTCTGTGATAGTAAGTGTTCTCCAGGTTGTGAGTCACCTACCCAGCTGTTATGGGATTTGATTTTATTGTGATTGTGCCCCTCCTACCATCTCACTGCAGCTTCTCCTTTGTCTTTGGATGTGGGGTATCTTTTTTGGTTAGTTCCAGTGTCTTCCTGTTGATGATTGTTCAGAGTTAGTTGTGATTCTGGTGCTCTCGCAAGAGGGAGTGAATGCATGTCCTTCTACTCCGCCATCTTGAACCAGTGGAAAGCTTCATCCTTGTCTCGGGTCAGCTCATCCTCTTTCGAGCTTGATAAGCTGCATATTAAGCTGGGAAATAGTAACCATGGAATAAGAATAAATGACCATGATATTCATGGAAACCTTAACCTTAAGCAGGTAAACCTTATTATTTCCCTCTTTTATGGGCCAGTTGCTCTCATTTGTATCTATAGTATGCACTTTAGAAGGAGATAAAAAATGACATAGGGCTTCCCTGGTGGCGCAGTGGTTGAAAGTCCGCCTGCCGATGCAGGGGACACGGGTTCGTGCCCCGGTCCGGGAAGATCCCACATGCCGCGGAGCGGCTGGGCCCGTGAGCCATGGCCGCTGAGCCTGCGCGTCCAGAGCCTGTGCTCCTCAACGGGAGAGGCCACAACAGTGAGAGGCCCGCGTACCACAAAAAAAAAAAAAAAAAAAAAAAAAAAAAAATGACATAAAATTTTTTTATATTAATAGTCTAAGACATCTGCTAGAAGCCTAAAAATAACTTTATAAAGATTCTAAATACACAGCCATAATTATTTTTAAAAGCTTAAAGCTATTTTTAAAGCTATCATAATTTGAGTAATTCTGAAATAAAATGGCAACGCTTACTGCAAAGATGAATTATCTTGAACTCAGTTTAGCATCTGCACAGTTGTTTTATATTTGTATCTAGCTCCTAATAGTCAAGGGTTCAGAGGAATCTATTTTACTGGACCTGGCATTATTTTATTTTCTCATAAATTCTGAACAAGTATAAATGTAGCAGAAATATTGTCAATGAGTAAAACATTGAGTCCAACAAAACACTTCAATACACCAAAGAGAAAAAGGCTTTCACAGTTTTAGACATTTTCCTATCTGCTTATAATCTAATTCAGCATGATCGTATTTTAGAGTAAATGTGCTCATCACATTGATGGATTAAAAATTCACCATACCATTTAGATTCTGAAAGATGTGGGGAAATTTTGAATTGTTTTCCTTAGATGGATTAAGAAGCCATCATGGCTTTTGTATTCTGAAGGATGGAAAATGTTGAATACTTCTAAAATGTTTTCATTTATATTTTAATGAAGATCTTCAATGGCAATAACAGCATATACAACATTTATCTTTTTTCTACTTGCAAAAGAAAAATAGATCTTTATTGAAGAAATGTTTATGATTCAGAAAATAAGAAGTAAGATAATTTATTCTTTTTATGGATTTGTTTTTGAATATGAACTGTGTATGTTAGTACCACAGATTTAAGCATGACAGATGTAGTGGAAGTCTTTGAGAAGTTAATTATCTCTTGGATAAGTGAACTAACAATTGAAATAAGGTGTGTAATAGTAGTATAATGGGCAAGTGCAGGGTGCCAAGGTAGGATACAAGGAACACCTGATAAGGTGGAGCTCAGTGGGTTGGTAGTGATGTAAGTGAACACCTGAAAGATGAGTATGAATTCTTTAAGTGAAAGGGTAGTGGGAGTTGATGTTTCAACTAGAGGGGCAGAACATTTGAAGCCTTTAATGAGAGACAGCATGACAAAATTGAGGAATATTAGGGAGTCCAGTTGATCAGTTAACATTCTTGGTGGTTTTGCATATATTATTCCTGTCTCTTTTGAAAGATATGTTGAAATACATTTTAACACACTTTGGATCATAGTTTTCTACCTACTTTATTCACTTAGTCATAAATTGTGTTTATTGGCCCACATCATTGCAATTCTCCTATATAATGTTAAAAGGCAGCACAATTATCTGTGTAACTATAATCTCATAATTAACCAGTCCCCTCTCATTGAATATACTGTGTCTAATTTTTCTTTATTATAAAAAGAATATTTTAATAGACATTTTATATGTACTTCTGAGTATTTCCATAGTAGCAAATGTAATGCGGATTTCAAATAAACAACCCAATCCCCAATTTAACACTCACCAACAAGAATTAGTGTCCTTTAAGGCTCTTTATTGAGCAGCATTTATTGAAAAACCTCACATGTGGGACATAGACACACTGCCCTCAGCAGACATGAACTGACTTGGAGCCATACTCTAAGGCCTGAGTATTTAAATATTATGACACATTCTCTTAGCAAAGCCTGTTCCATGGCTCAGCAGTCTCTAGCTGTATCCTAAAAAATCCTGGAATTGGACTTCAGGGAAAGCTTGAAGCAGTTTTAGTCTCTGATCACATTCTTTAAAATAAGGATTTCAGTAACATTTGCAAAATGCAGAAATCTTGAGTCCATGACAAATTCCAGTAGTTTGCTCTCATATCACGGATTGGTGGTCACCTCTGCAGCCAGGGACATGGCACATTGTTTAGAACTTGAAATGGCTCATTGCATAAGATATTGTGTAAAGTACCTTCACACACAAAAAAGTAAGTTAAAGAAGCAAATAAAGAAGTTAGCTTCAACACTGAATGTCTCAGATTTTTAAAAAAGTAAAAGAGCACTGAATTCAAAGTCAGAAGGCCCAGTGTTGGTCTTCCTCCCTCCTCACAACGTAAGTTCCTTGAGGTCAGGGAGCACGATCTGTCATCTCTGTGTCCCTCTATTGCCTATGAGTGCCCATCAAATGGCACTCAGTACAATCAGATTGATGAATGAATGAGTGAATATGGTTTACAGCAATGTGGACATAGTTCTTGTAAGCCTGCCAACCTAAGAGGGGCTATTAACATGGGGATAGAAGGGGTACTGACCCCAACAGTATTTCCACCCCTTTGTTCAGGGACATGTATGTACAATTTAGTTTTTAATCTCTTAAACATAACTTGAGGAAATGAGCCTTTGAATAAATATAAGAGTTGTTTACACAATTTTATCTTTTGTGTGTGTATATGTTTTAAGCATTGTTTTTCATCAGTGTTATTGCAACTAAGTCTTGTAACTTGAGAAGAGATAGAGCATCATAATTTTCCTTCCTGGGTACAGGCTTGGTACCAGGCTGCAGAGAAGGCTTTTCCTAAATAGTAAAAATTTTCCTCAAATTGAGGTGGGTAGAGGGATAAATTGAGAGATTGGGCTTGACATATACACACTACTATGTATAAAATAGATAACCAACAAAGACCTACTATATAGCACAGGAAACTCTACTCAATACTCTGTAATGGCCTATATGGGAAAAGTATCTAAAAAAAGAGTAGATATATGTATGTGTATAAGTGAATCACTTTGCTATCCATCTGAAACTAATACAACATGGTAAATCAACTATACTCCAATAAAATTTTAAAATAATGTCATAATATAATACAAATTTTAATAAATATTTAATTTAAAAAATGAAGACACGTCTTAGATGGAAGTGACACTGCAACCCTGTCATTTTAGGATCATCGTCTATTAGAGAAAAGCTTGATCGTGAACCTCAGGTACTTGAAAGAGAACTAGTGAAAATCAATAAAAGAAAAGTGAAAGGAAAAGAAATCATAGACCTACAGGAGTCTTAGAATAAAGATTTGGTGATAGACATTTTACAAACCAAGGCAGCGTGGGAGGTCTTCAATTTATATTTTTAAATGTGAGCAGATGGGCTAAGCATTCTTATAGAAAGTGGATGTGTGTGTCTGTGTGATGAAAGTGTAGTTCATGAAGGCTGTTCCTTTGCAGGTGGGAATAATATGAGCTTACTCACTTTGCAGTGATAGGAGAGCTAAAATCTAATCCTCAAAATATTTCACATATGGTGACCCAGTTCTTCTTATTTTCTTATTAATTGCTTGGAGAGTTGTTCTTTCTGTACATTCGACGATTTGAGTGAAAAGGTAGTATTTTCAAAAGAAATTTGAATGTCAAGCATATAAAGATCAGACATGTCATAGTAGAACCATATTGTGTGGCTCTAATGGTACTGGATGTCATGGGAATTAGGAGGGGCAAAAAGTGAAGGCACACTTCCTGCTACAGATCTACTTTGAGAGGCAAAACTACCTTGGAATTAATGAAGAAGGCCAATTAATAAGTGTGTTTCTCATGTGTGTGTAGATTACATCATTGTGATTACATCACTGTTGTTGTTTTCCCTTGAAAGATGGTATAGGGTTAAGAATGCAGACTCTGGAGCCAGAAAGCTTGAGTTCAGATCCTGGCTCTGCTGCTTCCTAGCTGTGTGACCTTGGGGAAATCACTTAATCTTCCTGTGCTTTGGTTCCCTCACTAGGAAAATGAAGGGGTCAGGCAGGAGAATAATAGTACCTATTGACAGGGATGTTTGGGAGAAATAAATTATATATATATATATATATATATATATATATATATATAGAGAGAGAGAGAGAGAGAGAGAGAGAGAGAGAGAGAGAGAGTTTAGAGCAGTGACTGGCACATTGTAATTGCTACATAGTGATTGCCTTTATTATTACTTACTTTTTATTATTCTGATATAATACAGGTAACTAGAGTCTGATTTTCTTTTTTAGACAAATACACCAAAAAGATATTTTTGTTGTCATAGACCATGATCATCCTTCATATGGTGACTGCACAGTGTTGGTTTTTTCAAATATACTTCCTCCCCGCAACCCCCAGTAACCCCTCTTACCAGACCTTACTATCTGCCTGCACCTTTCTTTGGAGCCAGATATATTTACCCACATTTACTGCTTTTCATGAAAAGAAAAAGAACACCTTTTTAAAAAAAGTTAAGACAAACTTTTAGGGCTTTACCTAACAACCTCACATTAGTATTTTAAGATTTTTTTTGGATACATTCATGTTTATTCAACCTATAAACGTCAATTCAATTCAGGCACCTACTTGCCAGTACTGTGCATGTCACTGGGAGTTTAGAAAGATGAATAAAACAGTTGTTATTAGAGAGATTAAGATCCAGTGGGTTCAGACATTCACATATATGATAGATTATTTGATAAACTTCAATCACTTCACCCATATGCCCTTAGTCTTGATCTATCTCCATTTACAATTCCTAATTTTTAAATGAGTCCCTCTATGCCATACGGCAACCCCACTTGGTTTTTTTTTTTTTTTTTTTTGCGGTACGCGGGCCTCTCACTGTTGTGGCCTACTCCCGCTGCGGAGCACAGGCTCCGGACGCGCAGGCCCAGCGGCCATGGCTCACGGGCCCAGCCGCTCCGCGGCATGTGGGATCCTCCCGAAACGGGGCACGAACCCGTGTCCCCTGCAACGGCAGGCAGACTCTCAACCACTGCGCCACCAGGGAAGCCCCCAGCTTTTTTTAAAAACTCTGTTCCAGCTTCATCTCTTTGGCATTTCCAAAATACACACAGTCCTCCAGGTAAATCTGGCAGGATCAGGTTCCACTTTGTTACAGATACGCTTTGTGAGGATTTTGCTGCTGGAATTGAAATCAACTGGACAGTGGGCCAAATATTTAGGAAATCATATGCAACAACTCTTAGAACTATTTGTTCATTTAAAAAAACAATTCCTTTGCTTGTACTAAGAACAGCAATGTATGTCCATAGCTCAAAAGTAAGAAAATATGAAATAGAATAAAGAGACAAAAAACATTTATAGTCTCAGCACCAGAAAGATCATAGCTACCATTCATATTCTGGTATATTTCTTTCTCCTCCTCTGTCACCTAACAGATTTGGGACTAAATTGTTGTCCTTTTCTGCTTTTGAAACTTAATGTTACTAAAATGTGAGCACATTCCCCATTCCATGAACTATTCTTAAAGGCTCCATCTGATGTATTTTATTATGATTTACTTAATCACTCTCTTTGTATAAGCAGAGGCCACAGTACTCAGATAATACATTGACCTGGTTTCCCCTTAGTACCTTATAAAACATTACTCTTTGAGTAACACAGCACTTCCTTATCTCATGTTCTTTTCCAATCAGTCTCTCTTCTTAAACAGTTGAATGTTACGGAAAATGTACAAGACTTAGGGTCAGCTATTCTAATGCTAGATTGTGTGGTATTCAGCAAGTCACCTCCTCTGACTTAGCTTCGGCTCTCTCATCTGCGAGATGGGGTAACATTCCCTTCCTTGGTTACAGTGCAGTTGCTGTGCAGATGAAATGAAAAGGTGAATGTGAAATTGTTTTACAAATTATAAAACCAGGGATTTTTCTCTTCCTGTGCTTGACTTTTCTAACCCAAACCCAAAGACAACAGTGATTCTGTTTTTTCTTTTTAGCAGAGAAGGCTGCATTAAGGTGCTGAGAAAGAGCATTATTCAACTACTTGACCTCCCAAAGGATTTATTAATGTTTAACCTCAACTCACCCCTTTCCCACAGTGACCTGATTTATCTGACTATTTAAAACGAAGGTTACTTGGATGGTGAAAGTATAATCTCAAATGTCCATTAGGGAGATCAAATCTATTGATGAGAGAAAACTTTAGTTATTTCTTTCCAGAACCTTACAGTAGTAACAATAATATTAATATAATAATTACAATATATTAAGTACCTACAAAGTGACATCTATGTGCTTCATATATTAGTTTAAATCTTAACAGTCCTGCAAGTTATATATTGGGGTGAAAAGCCTATCATTAGGCCAAAATCGCTTAGAAAATAAATCTAGAGAAGATCTTAACTATATCAGTCTTTTTTTTTTAACATCTTTATTGGAGTATAATTGCTTTACAATGATGTGTTAGTTTCTGCTTTATAACAAAGTGAATCAGTTATACATATACATATGTTCCCATATCTCTTCCCTCTTTTTTTTTTTTTTTTTCTTGCAGTACGCGGGCCTCTCACTGCTGTGGCCTCTCCCGTTGCGGAGCACAGGCTCTGGACGCGCAGGCTCAGCGGCCATGGCTCACGGGCCTAGCCGCCCCGCGGCATGCGGGATCCTCCCATTCCGGGGCACGAACGCGCGTCCCCCGCATCGGCAGGCGGACTCTCAACCACTGCGCCACCAGGGAAGCCCTCTCTTCCCTCTTGCATCTCCCTCCCTCCCACCCTCCCTATCCCACCCCTCTTGGTGGTCACAAAGCACCGAGCTGATCTCCCTGTGCTATGCGGCTGCCTCCCACTAGCTATCGGTTTTACATTTGGTAGTGTATATATGTCCATGCCACTCTCTCACTTTGTCCCAGCTTACCCTTCCCCCTCCCCATATCATCAAGTCAGTTCACTAGTAGGTCTGTGTCTTTATTCCCGGCTTACCCCTAGATTCTTCATGACCTTTTTTTTTTTTCTTAGATTCCATATATACGTGTTAGCATACAGTATTTGTTTTTCTCTTTCTGACTTATTTCACTCTGTATGACAGACTCTAGGTCCATCCACCTCACTACAAATAACTCAATTTCGTTTCTTTTTTTTTTTTGGCTGAGTAATATCCCATTGTATATATGTGCAACATCTCCTTTATCCATTCATCTGCTGATGGACACTTAGGTTGCTTCCATGTCCTGGCTATTGTAAATAGAGCTGCAGTGAACATTTTGGTACATGACTCTTTTTGAATTATGGTTTTCTCAGGGTATATGCCCAGTAGTGGGATTGCTGGGTCATATGGTAGTTCTATTTGTAGTTTTTTAAGGAACCTCCATACTGTTCTCCATAGTGGCTGTATCAATTTACATTCCCACCAACAGTGCAAGAGGCTTCCCTTTTCTCCACACCCTCCCCAGCATTTATTGTTTCTAGATTTTTTGATGATGGCTATTCTGACTGGTGTGAGATGATATCTCATTGTAGTTTTGATTTGCATTTCACTAATGATTAATGATGTTGAGCATTCTTTCATAGGTTTGTTGGCAATCTGTATATCTTCTTTGGGGAAATGTCTATTTAGGTCTTAATTAGAAAGAAAGTAGGCTTAAGAGGAGATACCAAAGGCAAATCTAATCACTAAGGGAACTAACAAAAGGAAATGTAAAACAAAGACAATTCTCCGGCATGGGCGCCCTCTAGTGGGAGGCAGAGAGCAAGAGACTTTGGATCCCTCCTCCATGTCTCTGCTCTAGCCCTTCTCCCACTGCGCTGTGGGTATTGGCTAAGGGAACGTCCTCCATCCCAAACCTGAGCGCACTAGCACAGAACCAATGCCTTGATCACTTTTTTATATTGAACTTTTAAAGTTCTGTTAAGGTATAATTGATATATCATAAATGGTGCACAACTGAAGTGTACAATTTGATAAGTTTTGACATGAAACCATCCCCACGATAAAATTAATGAATGTAACAATCACACTCCTTTTTCCCTTTGAACTCCTCCTTCATCTCTTTGCCTCTGGCCCACCTCTAGGCAATCCCTATCTGCTTTCTGTCATTATTGCTTGGCTCACCTTTTCTAAAATTTCATGGAAATGGAATCATACAGTAACTACGTTTTTTTGCATGTGTGTAGCTTATTTCACTCAGTGTAATTCAAATTTTAAGCCTACGTCTTATGTATCAATAGTTGACTTTTTTATTGATCAGCTGCATTCCATTGTATGAATATACCACAGTTTGTTTATCCATTCATCTGTCGATGGGTGTGTAAGTTTTCCATTGTTGCATTAACAGATTATCCCCAAAGTTAGTGGTTTAAAACAAGCATTCATTATCTAACAGTTTCTGTGAGCCAGAAATTTGGGAGTGGCTTAGCTGGGTCGTTTTGCCTCAGAGCTTCTCATGAGATTGCTGTGGATATTTTGGCTGGGTCTGCCATCATCTGAAGACTTTACCAGGGCTGGAGGATCCACTTCAAAAATGGCTTTTTTAATCTGCTGTTTCAAATACTGTGCCTTGCACTGTTGTGTATTCATTAAATGTGTGTTGTGGAGTAGGCTGAGCTCGGATTATGGACATCCTTAGATTTTAGGCTAAGCAAACTGAACATTTCCTCTGCTCTTCCTCCACATTAAGGTATGGCGAATCAGTGCAGGTGTTTGGATGGGAATGCTATAACAACCTATCCTATAGAAGTCTGGGTTCAATGACAGGAGTTGGCACATTTTTTGGTGGGGTAAGCAATAACAAAGTGGGCAGTGCTAGTCAGAAAAGTTCAGGATTTTATTTTCTTGGTCTTATCCTTGAAGCAGAAGTTCCTGTGGAAGAGGATCAAAATCATAGATGTTCAAGAGGTATCTAACCCCATTCTCTTTTAATTCTTGAATCTTAAAGACATGCTAAGAGTGTGGGCTTCATTATTTTTTATTTATTTATTTATTTTTTTGCGGTACGCGGGCCTCTCACTGTTGTGGCCTCTCCCGTTGTGGAGCACAGGCTCTGGAAGCGCAGGCTCAGCGGCCATGGCTCACGAGCCCAGCCGCTCCGTGGCATGTGGGATCCTGCCGGACCGAGGCACGAATCCATGTCCCCTGCATCGGCAGGCGGACTCTCAACCACTGTGCCACCAGGGAAGCCCGGGCTTCATTATTAATTAGCTTTACAGATCTGGTAATGATTGCTGTGTGACACAGACAGGTAATATATTTCTCTCTGAGCTTTGATTTCCCCATGTCCCAAATAAACAATATTGACTAGCTAACTTCTGCAGTCCTTTTGAGTTTTAGGATTATGTATTAGAAGTAGGTAGAATTATGAATTGCAGAGGGATCACCAAAGTACAAGAGTCTCGTATATCTGACTCCCATATGTGACCAGTTCCCAAAACAGAATGATGGAGACACTAGCATTATGGCTCAATGGTAATGTTTAATCTGTATGCACAGACATTTTCCTTACTCCTTTGATCCTCCATTAGGGGGTCACCTTAGGCTGTAGAGGCTGGGAAAGGAAAGAAGCGGGTTAAACCTGTCATTGTACTTTTGCTCCTAACTCAAGTGACGGCCAAGTGTCATTTACTGAAAATGGAAGGGGAAGGACATGATCTAATAGCAATTAAATGTTGTGGACACACCAGCAGTGCTGATCATTTAAAACTGAGACCCATTAAAATATCTTCTTGCCCTGTGATTTTGTAGATCACAGTTTTGTTGAGTTTTATTTTCTCCGGTGAGTATTATAAAGTAATAGATATTGTATTACTTAGGGTTCTCCAGAGAAACAGCACCAATAGATATATAATAAGTATGTTATATATAATAAATGTTTATAAATAAATAAGCTATGTATACATTTATATATAAAGACTTATTCAAAGGAATTGGCTCATGTAATTATGGAGGCTGACGAGTCCAAAATCTGCAGAGCTAATATCTCAGTTCAAGTACAAAGACTGGAAGCTGCTGTAGTACAAGAAAGAGCCAGTGTTCAGTTGGAAAGCTGTCTGACAGGAGAATTCTCTCTTACTGGGGGCAGGCGGGTAGGCCTTTTGCTCAACTCAGCCTTCAACTGATTGGATGAGGCCCACCCACACTATGAAGGGCAGTATGCTTTCCTCAGTTTACCGATCAAAATGTTACTCTCATCCAAAAATATCCTTACAGAAACACCCAGAATACTGTTTGCCCAAATATCTGGGCATCCTGTGACCCAGTCAAGTTGACACATAAAGTTAACCATCACAGGTATACTGATTATGCTTTTTTTCTTTTAAACTACACAAAGCACCACCACTACCCCCACTTCCCAAAATTCTGCTTATGGCCAGTCCAAGGGTATGTTGCATAAGCACTTGAGAACAAGAACCCTTTCTTAAAGGAAGGGAGCATCTTCCCCAAATTACATTCCTACACGTGACCACTGAATGTAGAATAGAACTCTTTAGTATAGACCTTTGTTTATCACTTCAGAACTGGGCTGGTCCAAGCATCAAAAACACCTTTGTAAATGCTGTTTCTTTGTTCCTAGAGCTTCACATCATCATCCTTACCTCTCTTTCTCCTTCTAAAATTTATTAAGTATGCTATGTAAAGTAATACAACTATAAAATGATCCCTATTTTTTCTCTGTAGGCTTTAAAAAATGTTCTATAAAGTGGCATTATGATGTCAGTGAGTCCCCCTGGATTTTTAATTTTATGTAAAAAATTGGAATGATTTGTGTGGATCATTGTGATGAGCCACGGTGTGCTTTCACAGCTCATACTAAGATAGTCTCATAGAGAATTTCTGAAATAATCTGAGAGGTCAGTTTGTAGCACTATGTTACTGTGTATTTAGACCGAAAGAGTGGTGTTCATTGGTGTAAAATTTTAGCAAAGAATCCTTGAGTTTCAGTACAGGGGTTGAAATACCATAAGCTGGTATAAAGTGCCGACTTTGTACTTATTTGGGTTTTGTTGGTCATTATAAAACTTGGTGCTCTTACATGATGCATTTTCTTCTATTATGCCCTTCTGATGAGTTTTAGTGGCCGTTCTCTCTCCTAAATCACCTGCAAGTTCATCAGCATCACTAAACAACAAAAGGTACATAGAGCTTGCTTCTGTCTGTGATCATGATGGATTTTTCCCGTTACAAGAGTTTCTCACATGGGCCTATGGTTGATCACCTGGGTACTCAAGGCAGAAAATCTAAGTGTTGAAGACCAAGAATCATTTAGAGAAGATTGTTAGTTTCATGATCTGGGAGAATGGAAGAAGGGA
>NW_006785433.1:58538-71989 GCF_000442215.2 Lipotes vexillifer | reverse complement strand
GGGAAAGAGCTCATATTCTGCAATTAAAAAATCTCTTTCAAGAAGAAAGGAAAATCAAGGGAGAAGGAAAATAGGAGTTGCGTTTATTAATAACTTCCATTCCGGATCTGGATTACTATATGTGAGGGTTCTGAAGAATCCCGGTGTCCTAACTCATCCTCATTATTTTTATTCATTTGTTCAGTTAATTGTCCGTCATATTCTAGGCACTGTGGATAACTCAGAGATGTATAAGAAAGATTGTAAAGACCAGGACATTACAACATAATATAAAGAAAAATAGTACTAAGGACCACTGGGGCCCAGAGAGAGTTCTGAGCAGGGGAGATGACCCGTGGATGGAAGCGCTTCAGGAAGACCTCTGGAGGCGTTCCTCTGGAGGAACATCCAGGCCGCTCCTGGGGCTCCTGCTGAGGAGGGTGGTGAGCTGGCCTTGGGTGAGGGTGAGGAAGTGACTTGCGTTGCTTTAGTGTTGAAGAACAAGTTCAGGATCCTGAAGAAACTGAATTGCTGCCCTTGGGGAACAGCCCGGGAACAGGGAGCAGATTCAGAGACGGAATCCGGATGTGACAGCTTTCCTTTAATAAGGCCCCAGAACCCTACCGAGTTGTCTATGCTGTAACACGGTGGATACTGAAAGCTCTCGCCTTCTTGACTGCGAAGCCCAGACCGGGCCGCGGGGACCCCGCGCGGGTCAGGTCCCGCCGCGTCTTTGCCTGTTGATGGAGCGCCGCTTGGCTCGCGTGCTCGGATGCTCGGATGCTCGGCGCTCTGCTCTGGCAGCGATCCCGGAGCGGCATGAGTCAGTTTTGCGCTGAACCTCGGCATAATGAAGGAAGGTGCTATTTTTGGATAACAGGCATATGATCAGCTCTTTTTTGGGCAGATCTCACAGGCCGCGATGTTTGCAGAAAGAGTGACTTTCCCGAATGCCTCTCTTTCAGCTAGAGCACAGAAAACAATTTCACGAAGTCATCCTTGCTTCTCCGGCAGCAAGGGTTTCACATTTGACATTGACGGTCCATTAATTGTGTGTGGTCAATAAGCTACATTTTTTTTCCTCCAACGGTAGAAATGAAAGCAGAGCCTAATCTGGAAGGTGTAGAGAGACTCTGAAGCATCAGAAGGTTAGTGGAATCAGGGAACCCTAAATGAATAGAACTCCCCGGCTATCCTCCCTCCCCTTTCCATGATTAACCTCGTTTGCTTTCCTAGCCTTTCTTGGATGTCAAAAAGCGAGCCTCCAGCTTAGAACGGTTATTAAGGGATGTGCTAGGATTACAACTAGTTTATTTTTCTTTAACATATTCTTACTGTTACAGTAAATATATATTCTTTTGGTAATAAGTCAAAACCAATAAAAAATTTCATAAAAAAATAAAAATGGTGTGTGTGTGTGTTCATTTCTAGGCTTGTGACATTTGGGAAACTTCATGCTACTGGATGTAGACAATATGGTGCCATGAATACAGTGGATCTTATTTCCAGATGGTGTGCACTCTGGTGTGTTTTCTGTTTCATAAATTTAGCGAACCATGCTTAGGAAACTCTTTTGGACTCTGTCTTGAATTAAGTGGAGAGATCAAAGGTGACTATAATGAAATCTCTATCCTCAGGACCTTTTAAACCTCTGTATTCCAGACAGGTTGCTCCATCTTTCATTGTCTTCTTGTTTGTTTGTTTGTTTTTCTCTCTCCCCTGGCAATTTCATCAATCATATGATTTGGACTATCACTTTTGCATGTTTCTCCCCCAAATACTGACCTATAACCAAAACCTTTTTTGATAAATTTAAGATACATATGCCTAACTGTCTGCTGGAGCTCTCTACTTGAATTTCCACAAGAAACTCAAATTCAACATGTTCAAATTTGAACCATTTACATCTTTCTCCCCATCAAAAACAAAAACAAGCACAACCAGCCTGATGCCTGTCTTAATCCCTGTCTTGGTAAATGGCATCTCTGTCCTCCTAGTTTCCCAAACCAGGACCCTTCTCATCATGCCTGTCCCCCCTTCCTTTTTCATCATCTTGTATATCCACTTATTTATTAAAACCTCTCTACTCTGATTCTTTTTTTCTTTTTAAATAAATAAATTTATTTATTTATGGCTGCTTTGGATCTTTGTTGCCACGCAGGCACAGGCTTTCTCTAGTTGCAGCGAGCGGGAGCTACTCTTCGTTGCGGTGCGTGGGCTCCTTATTGCGGTGGCTTCTCTTGTTATAGAGCATGGGCTCTAGGTGCGTGGGCTTCAGTAGTTGTGGCACCCAGGCTCAGTAGTGTGGCTCGCGGGCTCTAGAGAGCAGGCTCAGTAGCTGTGGTGCATGGGCTTAGTTGCTCTGCTGCATGTGGGATCTTCCCGGACCAGGGCTCGAACCCATGTCCCCCACATTGGCGGTGGATTCTTAACCACTGCACCACCAGGGAAGTCCTCTACTCTGATTCTTAGTAGCCCTTAGATCTGCTGCCCCCTCACAGTCCCCAGTGTAGGCACTGCTAAGTTCAGGGCCCTATCATTTCCCTTCTGAAAACTGTCATAACAGTTCCTGGGGACTCACATCTGCAGTCTGGTCCCTCCCCCATCACTGTTTTCAGACAGATCTTTCTAAAATACAAATAGGATTTGTATTCTCCCCGTTATAGCTTTTCAATAACCTCCACATTACCGGCGGGATGAAGTCCAAATCGTTTGCATGGCATATACATTTCCCAATAAAGAAAAGTCCGGGGTCTGGAGTGAGACAGATCTGATACAAATGCTGGTTCTGCCAGTTGCCAGCTGTGTGACCTTGGGTAACTTCTCTGTGTTTCTGTCTCCCCATCTGTGAAATGAGAATAATGGTAGCCACCTGTGGTAAGCAGCTTCTGTTCCCCAGTACCTGCTTCTCTTCTAATTCTGGACATTACTTTTCTTTCTCTTCTGAAGTTAGGTGTGCCCAAGTCACCTGCAGAGCCTGAGAAAAGTAAGCAGAAGTGGTGTGTGTCACTTCTGTGTGGAGGCATTCAGTTCCCAGGACCGAATTCTCCAGCCCACTTTTTCCTTTGATGAATGTGAAAACACGTTTTGATATGAGAATTAGGGTGCTATGAGAATCAAGGAGACTGAATGCTGAGCCAACACTTAGGAGACAGCTGCCCTGGAGAATGAACCAGATTCCAACAGATTATGTGTGGGTGAGAAATAAACATTCATTGGATGAAGCAACTGAGATTTAGGAGTTATTCCAGCACAGCTAAACCTAAACAGACATTCTACCTGTAGCTATGAGAATTGTACCATGTATGAAGATATTTGGTGTGGTGTTTGGCACTAAGCAAGTGTTCAGTGATGGTAGCAGTGATCACGATTATTTTTCCGGACAATATCCTTTTCCTTTTTTCCCTTTGGCATACTTTCTTCCAAAGGCATCTACCCACTGGCCCTTTCACATTTAGACCTTGTGATTACTCTGTGTGCGCTATTTTCTACTATCTTACTTAGCTGATGAAATTTACTCCACACTCAAGAACCAACTTAAGTGCATCCCCCAGTGGGGGCTTTCCTCATCCCTGCATCCACCCACACCCCAGAGTCGGTCACTTGGGTTTTGATGCTCACATATACAGAGGATCTCTCCTTAGCACTTTTACCCTAGGCTGCAGGGATACCATTGTGTGTCTGTCTGTCTCTCCTCTTGGGTTGTGGGGTTCCTGAGAGCAGGATACCTCCTTGTCCATCTCTACAGTCTGAGAACCTAGAGCAGGATCTGCTACAAAGTAGATATTTAATCAAATGTAAAGATAAATGACCTCCCAAAGCTAACGAGGAAGTAAGATGTTCCACCACGAGGTAACAAGTGATTGGCATAGGTACAAATACTCTTGTTTTTCTGAACCCTACTCTGTTCTCTATTTCCTCTCAAACTCAGCATGCTTTTGACTTTGTGACCAATGGCTGGCCTAGCTTCCCTATTTTACAGACGAGGACACTGCATCCAAGGAGAGGACACAGGTGGCACAGACTACAGAGCAGAAATCAGATGATGTTCCTCTGTAGCAACTAAGCATGAGGAAGGGTCAGGGGGTCTATAATATGTACGTTTGTGGGCTCCTCACGGGCAGGGGAAGTAAAGGCGCAAGAGTATTGTAGTGGGTAGAATGGTGACCCTCCCCCCAAAGATATGCCTAAGTCCTAACCCCTGATACCTAAGAATGGGGCTTTATTTGGCAAAAGCCTCTTTGCAAATGTAATTAAAGATCTCCAGTTGAGATCAGCCTGGATTATCTAGGTGGGCCCTAAGTCCAATGACAGGTGTCCTTATAAGCAACACAGAGAGGGAGGCACATAATGGAGAAGACCTTACAAGGATAGAGGCAGAGCTTGGAGGCCTGGAGCCACCAGAAGCTGAAGAGACAGGAGAATATTCTCCCCCAGAGCATCTGGAGGAAGCGCAGCCCTGCAGACACCTTGATTTTGGACTTACTGTTTTACGCCACCAAGTTTGTGGTAGTTTGTTATAGCAGCCCTAGGAAATTTATGTGACTATCATTTGGAGGATAAATATCTTTTCCCCCTGGGTGTATTTCTTTCCAGTTTTGCTTTCTATAATTGTCTCTGAGAAAAATTTTAGTGCTGTTATAAAAATAATGAAAGCCCTGACATTTTCCTTCTTTTTTTCCCTTTTTTTCCTCCGAATTCCTTACAGACCTCAGTCCCTTAAAGCATTCTCAGTTCTACTGAAAATCTTAGATTTATTTTCCTTTCTGAAGTTGAGGGTACAGTAGCCCCCTTCATGTTCTCTTTCCCCTGGAGCCCATCTTAATAGAAACAATGATAAATTTCTGAGCTCTGCCTCACCTCCGAACCTCTGAAATACCTCTAGTACCTGGGGTAAAGCTGCTCCTTATTCTGCAGAGAAGTCATGATCATTGATTGACCTGTGGACTTTACCGAGTGACTCTGAGAATCCGATAAGAGACATTGTTGGTAGGAGTTTTGTCAACTGTGAGGTGCTATGTAGAGACAATGATTATAGAGCCATTAAAGTTGTTGGTTAATATGCACCAAAAACGTATACACAAAATTTATGAAATCTGAGAGTAATAAAAAGCACCCTCTAGGACAGGGGTCCCCGTCAGTAGTGGTCCTCGGCCTGTCAGGAACCGGGCCGCACAGCAGGAGGTGAGCAGAGGGTGAGCGAACGAAGCTTCACCTGCCGCTCCCCACCGCTCCCCATGGCTCCCCATGGTTCCCCATGGCTCCCCACGGCTCCCCACCGCTCCCCATCGCTCGCATTACCAACTGAACCATCCCCACCCCCGCCCCCGTCCGTGGAAAAATTGTCTTCCACGAAACCGGTCCCTGGTGCCGAAAAGGTTGGGGACCGCTGCTCTAGGACACCTGCTCAGGCTGCTTTTATGCTATACTTTGCTGCCATCTTGTGGCCTTTCTGGTAATTGTCTGTGTCATCGGTTTTTAGACTCAGTACTTTTAGCCTTGTTTTTTCTAACTATAAACTTTTGAGATTTTTGTTAAAACAACAACAACAATGATTTTTCTTTCAGAAGGAAGATGGAAAATACAGCTCTGAAACTGTGTACTGTCGTTCTGTGCTCTTCTTTGACAGAATCTTGGAGGAATACGTTTGGAAATATCATTTGAAAAATTATGGCTGGTAAATCTGGAGCTTGAAAGACTCAGACTGGTCAGAGAGACAACGGACAGTGTTGGGGAATATAGAGGGATGAAAACCCTGGTCCCATCCTGTTGTTGCTATTCCAACATTTCCTGCGTATAAAGTACTTGTTCAAGTATTCCTGGGTTCTCCACAGGCAGGCAGTCGTTAGCTCCTTTTATCCAGTATCTCTTTCATTTACTCCGTGATCTCCAGCATCATGGCTATTGTGTATTTCTGGTCCTTTTTACTTCTTGTCTAGACCATTTCAATACCTGGTCTCCCTATCTCCGCAATCTCTTCTTTTCCTTTTGTCTTGCACATAGTGCTTGATTACTTTTCATGAAGCACTGTAGAGGCAGTACAGAATAGTGAGTAAGACTAAGATGTGCAGCCAGACTGCTAGGTTTTGCATCCTGGCTCAAACCAGATACCTGGGGCAAGTAACTTAAATACTCCGTATTTCAATTTCTTTATTTGTATAATGACAATATTACTGGTACGTACTTCATATATTTGTGATAAAGATTAAATGAGTTAATCCACATCAAAATGCCGAGTATTTAGTTAGTGTTCAATTAGTATTTGCTATTATTACTCCTCCCTACTACAGTGTGAATTCCTTGAATGCAAGACTGCCTTTGATTTGTCTTGGCATCTTCAGATTCATAGGTCTTTTACATTCTCACCATTTGATAATGCTTTTGTTTATACAAGTGAAGAAGCACTAAACTGTTGATGGCATATTCAGGTCCCATCTTGGAACTCCCATTAATCATTAAATGTGTCTAAGGCCATGCTATGATTTTTTTTAATACAAAATGTTTACAAAATTTTTCAAACTTGCTATGTTTACAGTTAATAAGCAGTAACATTTATTGAGAATTTCATATGTAATAAGCTCTGTTCAAAACGTTTTACATGGAAAACCTTATTTAAAACTCACAAGAGCTTGAGATTGGTGCTATTATCAGCATTCCCATTTTTTTGAATTTTGTTTTATTTATTTTTCTATACAGCAGATTCTTATTAGTCATCCATTTTATACACATCAGTGTATACATGTAAATCCCAATCGCCCAGTTCATCATACCACCATCCCCACCCGCCACTGCTTTCCCGCCTTGGTGTCCATATGTTTGTTCTCTACATCTGTGTCTCAATTTCTGCCCTGCAAACCGGTTCACCTGTACCATTTTTCTAGGTTCCACATACATGTGTTAATATGAGATATTTGTTTTTCTCTTTCTGACTTACTTGACTCTGTGTGACAGTCTCTAGATTTATCCACGTTTCTACAAATGACCCAATTTCGTTCCTTTTTATGGCTGAGTAATATTCCATTGTACATATGTACCACATCTTCTTTATCCATTCGTCTGTTGATGGGCATTTAGGTTGTTTCCATGACCTGGCTGTTGTAAATAGTGCTGCAAGGAACATTGGGGTGCATGTGTCTTTTTGAATTATGGTTTTCTCTGGGTATATGCCCAGTAGTGGGATTGCTGGGTCATATGGTAATTCTATTTTTAGTTTTTTAAGGAACCTCCATACTGTTCTCCATAGTGGCTGTATCAATTTACATTCCCACCAGAAGTGCAAGAGGGTTCCCTTTTCTCCACACCCTCTCCAGCATTTGTTGTTTGTAGATTTTCTGATGATGCCCATTCTAACTGGTGTGAGTTGATACCTCATTGTAGTTTTGATTTGCATTTCTCTAATAATTAGTGATGTTGAGCAGCTTTTCATGTGCTTCTTGGCCATCTATATGTCTTCGTTGGAGAAATGTCTATTTAGGTCTTCTGCCCATTTTTGGATTGGGTTGTTTGTTTTTTTAATACTGAGCTGCATGAGCTGTTTATATATTTTGGGGATTAATCCTTTGTCCATGGATTCATTTGTAAATATTTTTTCCCATTCTGAGGGTTGTCTTTTTGTCTTGTTTGTAGTTTCCTTTGCTTTGCAAAAGCTCTTAAGTTTCATTAGGTCCCATTTGTTTATTTTTATTTTTATTTCCATTACTCTAGAAGGTAGATCAAAAAATATCTTGCTGTGATTTATGTCAAAGAGTGTTCTTCCTATTTTTTCCTCTAAGAGTTTGATAGTGTCTGGTCTTAATTTAGGCCTCTATCCATTTTGAAGTTTATTTTTGTGTGTGGTGTTAATCTTACTCCCCACTGTTAACATCATGGTACATATACTTCCAAACTTTCTAGGGATGCAAACATAGATCTGTCTCATTCTTTTAAATGGCCACAATAATTAATTTAATCAATCTCTTCCTCTGTGGATGTGTACTTAGGTGGTTTCCAAGCAATGCTGCTTCCATTGATCTATCTTTCTGTTTTTGTGCCAGTACCATACTGTCTTGATTACTGTAGCTTTGTAGTATAGTCCGAAGTCAGGGAGTCTGATTCCTCCAGTTCCATTTTTTTCCCCTCAAGACTGGTTTGGCTATTCGGGGTCTTTTGTGTCTCCATACAAATTTTAAGATTTTTTGTTCCAGTTCTGTAAAAAAAATGCCATTGGTAATTTGATAGGGATTGCACTGAATCTGTAGATTGCTTTGGGTAGTATAGTCATTTTCACAATATTGATTCTTCCAATCCAAGCACATGGTATATCTCTCCATCTGTTGGTATCATCTTTAATTTCTTTCAACAGTGTCTTATCGTTTTCTGCATACAGGTCTTTTGTGCCCCTAGGTAGGTTTATTCCTAGGTATTTTATTCTTTTTGTTGCAGTGGTAAATGGAAGTGTTTCCTTAATTTCTCTTTCAGATATTTCATCATTAGTGTATAGGAATGCAAGAGCTTTCTGTGCATTAATTTTGTATCCTGCAACTTCACCACATTCATTGATTAGCTCTAGTTTTCTGGTGGCATCTTCAGGATTCTTTATGTATAGTATCATGTCATCTGCAAACAGTGACAGTTTTACTTCTTCTTTTCCAATTTGTATTCCTTTTATTTCTTTCTTCTCTGATTGCCATGGTTACAACTTCCAAAACTATGTTGAATAATAGTGGTGAGAGTGGACATCCTTTCTTGTTCCCGATCTTAGAGGAAATGCTTTCAGTTTTTCACCATTGAGAATGATGTTTGCTGTGGGTTTGTCATATATGGCCTTTATTATGTTGAGGTAGGTTCCCCCTGTGCCCACATTCTGGAGAGTTTTTATCATAAATGGGTGTTGAATTTTGTCGAAAGCTTCTTCTGCATGTGTTGAGTTGATCATGTGGTTTTTATTCGTCCGTTTGTTAATATGGTGTATCACATTGATAGATTTGCGTATATTGAAGAATCCTTGCATCCCTGGGATAAATCCCACTTTTTCATGGTGTATGAACTTTTTAATATGTTGTTGGATTCTGTTTGCTAGTATTTTGTTGAGGATTTTTGCATCTATATTCATCAGTGATATTGGTCTCTAATTTTCTTTTTTTGTAGTATCTTTGTCTCGTTTTGCTGTCAGGGTGATGGTGGCCTCATAGAATGAGTTTGGGAGAGTTTCTTCCTCTGCAATTTTTTGGAAGAGTTTGAGAATAATGGGTGTTAGCTCTTCTCTAAATGTTTGATAGAATTCACCTGTGAAGCCATCTGGTCCTGGACTTTTGTTTGGTGGAAGACTTTTTTTTTTTTTTTTGCGGCACACGGGCGTCTCACTGTTGTGGCCTCTCCCGTTGTGGAGCACAGGCTCCGGATGCGCAGGCTCAGCGGCCATGGATCACGGGCCTAGCCGCTCCGCGGCATGTGGGGTCTTCCTGGACTGGGACACGAACCTGTGTCCCCTGCGTCGGCAGGCGGACTCTCAACCACTGCGCCAGCAGGGAAGCCCTGGTGAAAGACTTTTAATCCCAGTTTCAATTTCATTACTTGTGATTGGTCTGTTCATACTTTCTATTTCTTCCTGGTTCATTCTGGGAAGCTTATACCTTTCTAAGAATTTGTCCATTTCTTCCAGGTTGCCCATTTTATTGGCATACAGTTGCTTGTAGTAGTCTCTTAGGGTGCTTTGTATTTCTGCGCTCTGTTTTAACTTCTCCATTTTCATTTCTAATTTTATTGATTTGAGTCCTCTCCCTCCTTTCTGTGATGAGTCTGGCTAATGGTTTATCAATTTTGTTTATCTTCTCAAAGAACCAGCTTTTAGTTTTATTGATCTTTGCTATTGTTTTCTTTGTTTCTATTTCATTTTTCTTTTTTTTTTAACATCTTTATTGGAGTATAATTGCTTTACAATGGTGTTTTAGTTTCTGCTTTATAACAAAGTGAATCAGTTATACATACACATATGTTCCCATATCCCTTCCCTCTTGCATCTCCCTCCCTCCCACCCTCCCTATCCCACCCCTCTAGATGGTCAGAAACCACCTAGATGATCTCCCTGTGCTATGCAGCTGCTTCCCACTAGCTATCTATTTTACATTTGGTAATGTATATATGTCCATGCCACTCTCTCACTTTGTGACAGCTTACCCTCCCCCTCCCCATAACCTCACCTCAAGTCCATGCTCTAGTAGGTCTGTGGCTTTATTCCCATCTTGCACCTAGGTTCTTCATGACTTTTTCTGTTTCTTAGGTTCCATATATATGTGTTAGCATACGGTATTTCTTTTTCTCTGTCTGACTTACTTCACTTAGTGTGATAATCTTTTAGGTCCATCCATTTTTCAGCAAAAATTTTTGAGTACCTACTATGTTCCAGATGCTTTTCTAGGAGCTGGGAACATAGCAGGAATCAAAAAAGACAGAAATTTTTGACCTTATATTCTAATGAGAGATACAAACCAAAAAACAAGTAAGTACTTAATTTAGAATAAAAGTGAAAAATACTATGGAGACAAATTATTAACAATAGCCAAAGGATAGAAGCAACCTAAGTATCCGCTGATGGATGAATGGATGAACAAAATGTGGTATATACATGAAGTGGAATATTATTCAGCCTTACAAAGGAAGGAAATCCTGGCACATGGTATAACATGGATGAACCTTGAGGCCATTACATTAAGTGAAATAAACCAGTCACAAAAAGACAAATACTGTATGATTCCACACGTATGAGGCACCTAGAGTAATCAAATTCATAGAGACAGAACATAGAAAGGTAGCTGCCAGGGGCTGGTGGGAAGGGGAGAGGGGAGTTATTGTTTAATGGGTATAGAGTTTCAGTTTTGCAAGACAAAGAAGTTGTGGAGATTGGCTGCACAACGATATGAATATACTTAACACTACTGAATGGTACACTTAGAAGTTCAGTTAAGTGGCCAAGTGACAAATTCTTTGTTACATGTGTTTTATGTTATGTCTATTTTTTTAGTGCTATGGAGAACAATTAAACAGAGAGGTGGGTTAGTTAGGCCCAGGGTGGTTTTAAATAGGGTGGTTAAGAAAGGTCTCATTAATAAGGTGATCTTGGTGCAAAGACCTGAAGGAGGTGAGAGATTGGATCCCGTGAGAGAAGAGCCTTCTGGCAGAGAAGTGGCAGGAATGACGAGGAGCCCAGGGCTCCCACCCTTTTGTCCCATCACCTTCACCAACTAGATGACTGACTTAGAGCCGCAATCTGCTCCCATCTAGATTGCAGGGCCACTCACTGGTTCTGTTGGGAGACCTGCCCGCGAAGACCTCTCAGGAGCAAGCAAGGATGCCATGAGGAACACCCACACTTTTCTGTTGCTCAGGTAACTCATCATTCCTTTTCAAGCTGCTTAATATTTAAGAGCTGAAGAGGGAGGGCCAGCAGAGTGCTATGTACTCTGTGTACCTAAGTCAGACTTTGATTAACTGGTGGACCAGAGACAAGGAGAGGACAACGGAAGAGACTGAGATCTGCACACAGCTCGGGCCCTGGGCAGAGAGAAGGTTCTAAGAAAAATCTGTTAGTCTAAGACTTAGGGAGCACCTGGGAGACAGGAGGATCTCGGGGAGAGGGACTGTCCCATTCTGGACGGATCACAGCCCTGCTCCAGCACAGTACAGCCAACAGGGTACAGACAGGCCTGGCACTGGAGCTTCTCGAAGTTCTCAGCAAGGAAAGGCACTCATACATGAGGCAAGGGTGAGGCGCACGGCTTCAGACATCTAAAGGGAAGCGGAGAATCAGAAAGCCATTGGTGAATATACCTGAGACATGCCTAGGGACTATTAGAAAGAATACAAGGAGGGCTAAAATCCCGTAAAATGTGGGAGCTACTTATGCTGGGACCTCTTTTATTGGTAAAGCCTGGGAAATTTGGTTTCTTGAAGGAATTCATTTCAGGGTTTTTTGTGTGTGTGCTCAAAGACTAAGATTCCACGATCTATCTTCAAGTTCTTATCGTCACATATGGATCAGCTTTATTTTCAGTCAATTTCCTTATCTTGTGTGTGCTTCGATTTCTTCATAAGTAAAATGGGGGCAATGATACCTGTTCTCTTGGCATAGCTACAAGTGTCAAATAAAATAACAGAGAGGGGGGCCTTCCCTGGTGGCACAGTGGTTAAGAATCTGCCTGCCAATGCAGGGGACACGGGTTCAAGCCCTGGTCCGGGAAGATCTCACATGCCGCGGAGCAACTAAGCCCGTGCGCCACAACTACTGAGCCTGCTCTCTAGAGCCTGTGAGCCGCAGCTACTGAAGCCCAGGTGCCTAGAGTCCGTGCTCCGCAACAAGAGAAGCCACTGCAATGCGAAGCCTGCGCACTGCAACAAAGACGTTCACGGCAAGTAGGGGAAGACCCAAAGCAGCCAAAAATAAATAAATAAGTAAATTTATTAAAAAAAACTAATAATAACAGAGGGAAAACTACTTGGGGTAACTAAACGTCCTAGCTCAATAAACAGTCATGATGATGATTATATTCTTTTCATTGTCATTTTGTTACAGAATTCTTCTTCCCCCTCTCCACCCTGGGGGGGAAAAATCTGCCAAGAGTCTGAGCAAAGGAAGGCTGTAAAGTAATGTGTGCAGTTTATTTGTCAGGGACTCGCATGAGGAATTTAAAGCCTTTTGAAACATCTGTTGCATTTCAACACAGTAAGTGCAAATAACAGAGAAATAGTAGCATCTGGGTTAGAAATGAAAAATATCTGCTCCTATTTTAGAAGAGAGAGAGCGAGAAGAGAGAGAGAGAAGTAAGATTGTTATATTTCTTAAGCTACAGACTGAGCACGGGATCCCTAGGAATCTCGTTCACCTGCCGCTCAGGAAGCTGCATGATGAATGTGCCCTGGGCATCGCCAGCTGCTCCGGAGTCAGCTCTGGTCCCAGTGCCCCTCGCTGGCTGGGTCAGCACTTTGCTCTGTGGGTGCTGAGAAGTTGACTTTCTCCGTTTTCCACTCCCTCCCTTGTGCCAGCCTTTGCTCTAGGAAAGAAGGAAGAAATGGTCCATGAAGTTTCATTTGCCTTGAAACAAACAGAAACATCTTGGGAGATATTACAGGCCGTGGTGCCCGCAGAGGGTAACAAAGAAAGGGCCTGTGGCCAGGCCAACCCACTGCCTTGAAGAAGCAGAGAAGGCTGATGGGCACACAGAGGAACTGGACCATTCGTGGGGAAGCAAACGCCTTAAAGAAAGAGAAGGACATCTCCTAAGTTTCATAGGTTTTGTGTTCTTCCCCGCTTGAGAATGAGTTTCCTGGAGTTGTTTGGGGACTGGCCTGCAGGAGGTGGGCCCACAAGCAGAGGGCAGGTGGCCAACTCCCCACTTCTGTCCCTAGCCAGCCGGCAGCCCCAAGAACAAGACGTCAGGACAGGCAGCCGTCGTCGCAGGCAGAACTGAGCCTACAGCAGTGAGGCCAGAGACAGATGC
>NW_006785433.1:21276-48308 GCF_000442215.2 Lipotes vexillifer | reverse complement strand
TTGATTTGCATATATTGAAGAATCCTTGCATCCCTGGGATAAATCCCACTTTTTCATGGTGTATGAACTTTTTAATATGTTGTTGGATTCTGTTTGCTAGTATTTTGTTGAGGATTTTTGCATCTATATTCATCAGTGATATTGGTCTCTAATTTTCTTTTTTTGTAGTATCTTTGTCTCGTTTTGCTGTCAGGGTGATGGTGGCCTCATAGAATGAGTTTGGGAGAGTTTCTTCCTCTGCAATTTTTTGGAAGAGTTTGAGAATAATGGGTGTTAGCTCTTCTCTAAATGTTTGATAGAATTCACCTGTGAAGCCATCTGGTCCTGGACTTTTGTTTGGTGGAAGACTTTTTTTTTTTTTTTTGCGGCACACGGGCGTCTCACTGTTGTGGCCTCTCCCGTTGTGGAGCACAGGCTCCGGATGCGCAGGCTCAGCGGCCATGGATCACGGGCCTAGCCGCTCCGCGGCATGTGGGGTCTTCCTGGACTGGGACACGAACCTGTGTCCCCTGCGTCGGCAGGCGGACTCTCAACCACTGCGCCAGCAGGGAAGCCCTGGTGAAAGACTTTTAATCCCAGTTTCAATTTCATTACTTGTGATTGGTCTGTTCATACTTTCTATTTCTTCCTGGTTCATTCTGGGAAGCTTATACCTTTCTAAGAATTTGTCCATTTCTTCCAGGTTGCCCATTTTATTGGCATACAGTTGCTTGTAGTAGTCTCTTAGGGTGCTTTGTATTTCTGCGCTCTGTTTTAACTTCTCCATTTTCATTTCTAATTTTATTGATTTGAGTCCTCTCCCTCCTTTCTGTGATGAGTCTGGCTAATGGTTTATCAATTTTGTTTATCTTCTCAAAGAACCAGCTTTTAGTTTTATTGATCTTTGCTATTGTTTTCTTTGTTTCTATTTCATTTTTCTTTTTTTTTTAACATCTTTATTGGAGTATAATTGCTTTACAATGGTGTTTTAGTTTCTGCTTTATAACAAAGTGAATCAGTTATACATACACATATGTTCCCATATCCCTTCCCTCTTGCATCTCCCTCCCTCCCACCCTCCCTATCCCACCCCTCTAGATGGTCAGAAACCACCTAGATGATCTCCCTGTGCTATGCAGCTGCTTCCCACTAGCTATCTATTTTACATTTGGTAATGTATATATGTCCATGCCACTCTCTCACTTTGTGACAGCTTACCCTCCCCCTCCCCATAACCTCACCTCAAGTCCATGCTCTAGTAGGTCTGTGGCTTTATTCCCATCTTGCACCTAGGTTCTTCATGACTTTTTCTGTTTCTTAGGTTCCATATATATGTGTTAGCATACGGTATTTCTTTTTCTCTTTCTGACTTACTTCACTCTGTATGACAGACTCTAGGTCCATCCACCTCACTACAAATAACTCAATTTCGTTTCTTTATATGGCTGAGTAATATTCCATTGTGTATATGTGCCACATCTTCTTTATCTCGGGCACTTAGGTTGTTTCCATCTCCGGGCTATTGTAAATAGAGCTGCAATGAACATTTTGGTACATGACTCTTTCTGAATTCTGGTTTCCTCAGGGTATATACCTAGTAGTGGGATTGCTGGGTCATATGGTAGTTCTATTTGTAGTTTTTTAAGGAACCTCCATACTGTTCTCCATAGTGGCTGAACCAATTCACATTCCCACCAGCAGTGCAAGAGTGTTCCCTTTTCTCCACACCCTCTCCAGCATTTATTGTTTCTAGATTTTTTGATGATGGCCATTCTGACTGGTGTGAGATGATATCTCATTGTAGTTTTGATTTGCATTTCTCTAATGATTAATGATGTTGAGCATTCTTTCATGTGTTTGTTGGCAGTCTGTATATCTTCTTTGGAGAAATGTCTATTTAGGTCTTCTGCCCATTTTTGGATTGGGTTGTTTATTTTTTTGTTATTGAGCTGCATGAGCTGCCTGTAAATTTTAGAGATTAATCCTTTGTCAGTTGATTCATTTGCAAATATTTTCTCCCATTCTGAGGGTTGTCTTTTGGTCTTGTTTATGGTTTCCTTTGCTGTGCAAAAGCTTTGAAGTTTCATTAGGTCCCATTTGTTTATTTTTGTTTTTATCTCCATTTCTCTAGGAGGTGGGTCAAAAAGGATATTGCTGTGATTTATGTCATAGAGTGTTCTGCCAATGTTCTCCTCTAAGAGTTTGATAGTGTCTGGCCTTACATTTAGGTTTTTAATCCATTTTGAGTTTTTTTTGTGTATGGTGTTAGGGAGTGTTCTAATTTCATACTTTTACATGTGCCTGTCCAGTTTTCCCAGCACCACTTATTGAAGAGGCTGTCTTTTCTCCACTGTATATTCTTGCCTCCTTTATCAAAGATAAGGTGAGCATATGTGCGTGGGTTTATCTCTGGGCTTTCTATCCTGTTCCATTGATCTATATTTCTGTTTTTGTGCCAGTACCATACTATCTTGATTACTGTAGCTTTGTAGTATAGTCTGAAGTCAGGGAGCCTGATTCCTCCAGCTCCATTTTTTGTTCTCAAGATTACTTTGGCTATTCGGGGTCTTTTGTGTGTTTCCATACAAATTGTGAAATTGTTTGTTCTAGTTCTGTGAAAAATGCCAGTGGTAGTGTGATAGGGATTGCATTGAATCTGTAGATTGCTTTGGGTAGTAGAGTCATTTTCACTATGTTGATTCTTCCAATCCAGGAACATGGTATATCTCTCCATCTATTTGTATCATCTTTAATTTCTTTCATCAGTGTCTTATAATTTTCTGCATACAGGTCTTTTGTCTCCTTAGGTAGGTTTATTCCTAGATATTTTATTCTTTTTTTTTGTTGCAATGGTAAATAAGAGTGTTTTCTTAATTTCGCTTTAAGATTTTTCATCATTAGTGTATAAGAATGCCAGAGATTTCTGTGCATTAATTTTGTATCCTGCTACTTTACCAAATTCATTGATTAGCTCTAGTAGTTTTCTGGTAGCATCTTTAGGATTCTCTATGTATAGTATCATGTCATCTGCAAACAGTGACAGCTTTCTTCTTCTTTTCCGATTTGGATTCCTTTTATTTCTTTTTCTTCTCTGATTGCTGTGGCTAAAACTTCCAAAACTATGTTGCATAAGAGTGGTGAGAGTGGGCAACCTTGTCTCCTTCCTGATCTTAGTGGAAATGGTTTCAGTCTTTCACCATTGAGGATGATGTTGGCTGTGCGTTTGTCATATATGGCCTTTATTATGTTGAGGAAAGTTCCCTTTATGCCTACTTTCTGCAGAGATTTGATCATAAATGGGTGTTGAATTTTGTCGAAAGCTTTCTCTGCATCTATTGAGATGATCATGTGGTTTTTCTCCTTCAGTTTGTTAATATGGTGTATCACATTGATTGATTTGCGTATATTGAAGAATCCTTGCATTCCTGGAATAAACCCCACTTGATCATGGTGTATGATCCTTTTAATGTGCTGTTGGATTCTGTTTGCTAGTATTTTGTTGAAGATTTTTGCATCTATGTTCATCAGTGATATTGGCCTGTAGTTTTCTTTGTGACATCTTTGTCTGGTTTTAGTATCAGGGTGATTATGGTGTCATAGAATGAGTTTGGGAGTGTTCCTCCCTCTGTTATATTTTGAAAGAGTTTGAGAAGGCTAGGTGTTAGCTCTTCTCTAAATGTTTCACAGAATTTGCCTGTGAAGTTATCTCGTCCTGGGCTTTTGTTTGTTGGAAAAATTTTAATCACAGTTTCAATTTCAGTGTTTGTGATTGGTCTGTTCATATTTTCTAATTCTTCCTGGTTCACTCTCAACAGGTTGTGCATTTCTAAGAATTTGTCCATTTCTTCCAGGTTGTCCATTTTATTGGCATAGAGTTGGTTGTTGTAATCTCTCATGATCATTTGTATTTCTGCAGTGTCAGTTGTTACTTCTCCTTTTTCATTTCTAATTCTATTGATTTGAATCTTCTCCCTTTTTTTCTTGATGAGTCTGGCTAATGGTTTATCAATTTTGTTTCTCTTCTCAGAGAACCAGCTTTTGGTTTTATTGATCTTTGCTATCGTTTCCTTCATTTCTTTTTCATTTAGTTCTGATCTGATCTTTATGATTTCTTTCCTTCTGCTAACTTTGGGGTTTTTTTGTTCTTCTTTCTCTAATTGCTTTAGGTGAAAGGTTAGGTTGTTTATTTGAGATGTTTCCTGTTTCTTAAGGTATGATTGTATTGCTATAAACTTCCCTCTTAGAACTGCTTTTGCTGCATCCCATAGGTTTTGGGTCATCCTGTCTCCATTGTCATTTGTTTCTAGGTATTTTTTGATTTCCTCTTTGATTTCTTCAGTGATCACTTCGTTATTAAGTAGTGTGTTCTTTAGCCTCCATGTGTTTGTATTTATTACGGATCTTTTCCTGTAGTTGATATTGAGTCTCATAGCATTGTAGTTGGAAGATACTTGATATGATTTCAGTTTTCTTAAATTTACCAAGGCTAGATTTGTGACCCAAGATATGATCTATGCTGGAGAATATTCCATGAGCACATGAGAAAAATGTGTATTCTGTTGTTTTTGGATGGAATGTCCTATAAATATCAATTAAGTCCATCTTGTTTAATATATCATTTAAAGCCTGTGTTTCTTTATTTATTTTCATTTTGGATGATCTGTCCATTGGTGAAAGTGGGGTGTTAAAGTCCCCTACTATGATTGTGTTCCTGTCCATTTCCCCTTTTATGGCTGTTAGTATTTGCTTTATGTACTGAGGTGCTCTTATGTTGGGTGCATAAATATTTACAATTGTTATATGTTCTTCTTGGATTGATCCCTTGATCATTATGTAGTGTCCTTCTTTGTCCCTTGTAGTAGTCTTTGTTTTAAAGTCTATTTTTTCTGATGTGAAAATTGCTACTCCAGCTTTCTTTTGATTTCCATTTGCATGGAATATCTTTTTCCATCCCCTCACTTTCAGTCTGTATGTGTCCCTAGGTCTGAAGTTGGTCTCTTGTAGACAGCATATATACCGGTCTTGTTTTTGTATCCATTCAGCCAATCTCTGTGTTTTGGTTGGAGCATTTAATCCATTTACATTTAAGGTAATTATTGATATGTATGTTCCTATTACCATTTTCTTAATTGTTTGGGGTTTTTTATTGTAGGTCTTTTCCTTTTGTGTTTCCTGCCTAGAGCAGTTCCTTTAGCACTTGTTGTAAAGCTGGTTTGGTGGTACTGAATTCTGTTAGCTTTTGCTTGTGTGTAAAGGTTTTAATTTCTCTGTCAAATCTGAATGAGTTCTTTGCTGGGTAGAGTAATCTTTGTTGTAAGTTTTTCTCCTTCAACACTTTAAATATGTCCTGCCACTCCCTTCTACCTTGCAGAGTTTCTGCTGAAAGATCAGCTGTTAACCTTATGGGGATTCCCTTGTGTGTTACTTGTTGTTTTTCCCTTGCTGCTTTTACTAGTTTTCTCTGTATTTAATTTTTGACAGTTTGATTAATATGTGTCTTGGTGTGTTTCTCCTTGGGTTTATCCTGTATGGGACTCTCTGTGCTTTCTGGACTTGATTAACTATTTCCTTTCCCATGTTAGGGAAGTTTTTAACTATAATCTCTTCAAATACTTTCTCAGTCACTTTCTTTTTCTCTTCTTCTTCTGTGACCCCTATAATTCGAATGTTGGTGCATTTAATGTTGTCCCAGAGGTCTCTGAGACTGTCCTCAGTTCTTTTCATTCTTTTTTCTTTATTCTGCTCTGCAGTCGTTATTTCCACTATTTTATCTTCCAGGTCACTTACCCGTTCTTCTGCCTCAGTTATTCTGCTATTGATCCCTTCTAGAGTGTTTTTAATTTCATTTATTGTGTTGTTCATCATTGTTTGTTTCCTCTTTAGTTCTTCTACATCCTTGTTAAATGTTTCTTGCATTTTCTCAATTTTATTTCCAAGATTTTGGATCATCTTTACTATCATTATTCTGAATGCTTTTTCAAGTAGACTGCCTATTTCCTCTTCAGTTGTTAGGTCTGGTGGGGGATTTTTACCTTGCTCTGTCTTCTGCTGTGTGTTTTTCTGTCTTTTCATTTTGCTTATCTTACTGTGTTTGGGGTCTCCTTTTCACAGGCTGCAGGTTCGAAGTTCCTGTTGTTTTTGGTGTCTGTCCCCGGTGGCTAGGGTTGGTTCAGTTGGTTGTGTAGGTTTCCTGGTGGAGGGGACTAGTGCCTGTGTTCTGGTGGATGAGGCTGGATCTTGTCTTTCTGGTGGGCAGGTGCACGTCTGGTGGTGTGTTTCGGGGTGTCTGTGGCCTTATTATGATTTTAGGTAGCCTCTCTGCTAATGGATGGGGCTGTGTTCCTGTCTTGCTAGTGGTTTGGCATAGGGTGTCCAGCACTGTGGCTTGCTGGTCATTGAGTGAAGTTGGGTGTTGGTGTTGAGATGGAGATAGCTGGGAGATTTTCGCTGTTTGATATTACGTGGAGCTGGGAGGTCTCTTGTGGACCAGTGTCCTGAAGTTGGCTCTCCCACCTCAGTGGCACAGCCTTGATGCCTGGCTGGAGCACCAAGAGACTGTTCTCTACACGGCTCAGAATAAAAGGGAAAAAAAATAGAAAGAAAGAAAGAGGATAAAATAAAATAAAGTAGGATAAAATAAAGTTATTAAAATAAAAAATAATCATTAAAAAATATTTTTTAAAGTAAAAAAAAACAAAAACGGACGGACAGAACCCTAGGACAGATGGTGAAAGCAAAGCTATACAGACAAAATCTCATAGAGAAGCATACACATACATACTCACAAAAAGAGGAAAAGGGGAAAAAATAATATATCTTTCTCCCAAAGTCCACCTCCTCAATTTGGAATGATTTGTTGTCTATTCAGGTATTCCACAGATGCAGGGTACATCAAGTTGATTGTGGAGCTTTAATCCGCTGCTTCTGAGGCTGCTGGGAGAAATTTCCCTTTCTCTTCTTTGTTCACACAGCTCCCGGGGTTCAGCTTTGGATTTGGCCCCGCCTCTGAGTGTCGGTCACCTTCGGGTTTCTTCTCCGCTCAGACAGGACAGGGTTAAAGAGCAGCTGATTTGGCGGCTCTGGCTCACTCAGGCAGCAGGTGGCGGGGGGGTGTTAGGGGTACGGATGCAGGGCGAGCGTGCGGTGGCAGAGGCCAACGTGATGTTGCACCAGCCTGAGGTGCACCGTGTGTTCTCCCGGGTAAGTTGTCCCTGGATCATGGGACCCTGGCAGTGGCGGGCTGCACAGGCTTCCGGGAGGGGAGGTGGGGAGAGTGACCTGTGCTTGCACATAGGCTTCTTGGTGGCTGCAGCAGCCTTAGCATCTCATGCCCGTCTCTGTGGTCCGCGCTTTTAGCCGCGGCTCGTGCCCGTCTCTGGAGCTCCTTTAAGCAGTATTCTTAATCCCCTCTCCTCGGGCACCAGGAAACAAAGAGGCAAGAAAAAGTCTCTTGTCTCTTTGGCAGCTCCAGACTTTTCCAGGACTCCCTCCCGCCTAGCCGTGGCACACTAACCCCTTCAGGCTGTGTTCACGCCACCAACCCCATTCCTTTCCCTGCATCCAACTGAAGCCTGAGCCTTAGCTCCCAGGCCCCGCCCACCCCTGCGGGTGAGCAGACAGGCCTCTCGGGCTGGTGAGCGCCGGTCGGCACCGATCCTCTGTGCGGGAATCTCTCCGCTTTGCCCTCCGCGCCCCCGTTGCTGTGCTGTCCTCCGCGGCTCCGAAGCTCCCCGCTCCGCCTCCCGCAGTCTCCACCCACGAAGGGGCTTCTAGTGTGTGGAAACCTTTCCTCCTTCACAGCTCCCTACCACTGTTGCAGGTCCCGTCCCTATTGTTTTGCCTCTGTTTTTTCTTTTTTCTTTTGCCCTACCCAGGTATGTGGGGAGTTTCTTGCCTTTTGGGAGGTCTGAGGCCTTCTGCCAGCGTTCAGTGGGTGTTCTATAGGAGCACTTCCACGTGTAGATATATTTCTGATGTATCTTTGTGGAGGAAGGTGATCTCCGTGTCTTACTCTTCCGCCATCTTCTCCAACTCTATTTCATTTATTTCTACTCTGATCTTTATGATCTCTTTCCTTCTGCTAACTTTGGGTTTTGTTTGTTCTTTCTCTACTTCCTTTAGGTGTAAGGTTAGATTGAGATTTTTCTTGTGTCTTGAGGTAGGCTTGTATTGCTATAAACTTCCCTCTTAGAACTGCTTTTGCTGCATCGCATAGGTTTTGGATCGTCGTGTTTTCATTGTCATTTGTCTCTAGGTATTTTTTTATGTCCTCTTTGATTTCTTCAGTGATCTCTTGGTTATTTAGTAACATTGTTTAGCCTCCAATGTACTTGTGTTTTTTATGTTTTTTCCCCTGTAATTGATTTCTAACCTCATAGCGTTGTGGTCATAAAAGATGCTTGATATGATTTCAGTTTTCTTAAATTTACTGAGGCTTGATTTGTGACCCAAGGTGTGATCTATCCTGGAGAATGTTCCGTGCGCACTTGAGAAGAAAGTGTAATTTGCTGTTTTTGGATGCAATGTCCTATAAATATCAATTAACTCTATTTGGTCTGTTGTGTCACTTAAAGCTGTGTTTCCTTATTTATTTTCATTTTGGATGATCTGTCCATTGGTGTAAGTGAGGTGCTAAAGTCCCCCACTATTATTGTGTTACTGTCGATTTCCTCTTTTATAGCTGTTAGCAGTTGCCTTATGTATTGAGGTGCTCCTATGTTGGTTGCATATATATTTATAATTGTTATATCTTCTTCTTGGATTGATCCTTTGATTGTTATGTAGTGTCCTTCCTTGTCTCTTATAACATTCTTTATTTTAAAGTCTATTTTATCTGATATGAGTATTGCTACTCCAGCTTTCTTTTGATTTCCATTTGCATGGAATATCTTTTTCCATCCCCTCACTTTCAGTCTCAGTGTGTCCCTAGGTCTGAAGTGGATCTCTTGTAGACAGCATATATATGGGTCTTTTTTTTTTTGTATCCTTTCAGCAACCCTGTGTCTTTTGGTTGGAGCATTTAATCCATTCACGTTTAAGGTAATTATCAATATGTATGTTCCTATGACCGTTTTCTTAATTGTTTTGGGTTTGTTTTTGTAGGTCCTTTTCCTCTCTTGTGTTTCCCACTTAGAGAAGTTCCTTTAGCATTTGTTGTAGAGCTGGTTTGGTGGTGCTGAATTCTCTTAGCTTTTGCTTGTCTGTAAAGCTTTCAATTTCTCCATGGAATCTGAATGAGATCCTTGACAGGTAGAGTAATCTTGGTTGTAGGTTCTTCCCTTTCATCACTTTAAGTATATCATGCCACTCCCTTCTGGCTTGTAGAGTTTCTGCTGAGAAATCAGCTGTTAACCTTATGGGAGTTCCCTTGTATCTTGTTTGTCATTTTTCCCTTGCTGCTTTCAGTAATTTTTCTTTGTCTTTAATTTTTGCCAATTTGATTACTATGTGTCTCGGTGTGTTTCTCCTTGGGTTTATCCTGTATGGGACTCTCTGCACTTCCTGGACTTGGTGGTTATTTCCTTTCCCATGTTAGGGAAGTTTTCGACTCTAATCTCTTCAAATATTTTCTCTGGACCTTTCTCTCTCTCTTCCCCTTCTGGGACCCCTGTAATGCCAATGTTGTCGTGTTTAATATTGTCCGAGAGTTCTCTTAGTCTGTCTTTATTTCTTTTCATTGTTTTTTCTTCTGTTCCGCAGCAGTGAATTCCACCATTCTGTCCTCCAGGTCACTTATCCATTCTTCTGCCTCCGTTATTCTATTAATTTCTTCTAGTGTATTATTCTATTCAGTTATTGTGTTGTTCATCTCTGTTTGGTTGTTCTTTAATTCTTCTAGATCTATTTTAAACATTTCTTGCATCTTCTCGATCTTTGCCTCCATTCTTTTTCTGAAGTCCTGGATCATCTTCACTATCATTATTCTGAATTCTTTTTCTGGAAGGTTGCCTGTCTCCACTTCATTTAGTTGTTTTTCTGGGGTTTTATCTTGTTCCTCCATCTGGTACATAGTGCTCTGCCTTTTCATCCTGTCTCTCTTTCTGTGAATGTGGTTTTTGTTCCATAGGCTGCAGGACTGTAGTTCTTCTTCAGCATTCCCATTTTATATGAAAGAAACAAAGATGTGGGGAAGTCCCACAGCGTGTAAGAAGATGAGACCAGTTTAGCACTAATGCGGTTTGTCTCAAGTTCACATTCTTAAGTGACCTCTGTGCTATAAATACTTTCTTCTTTATTGTCTGTTTTCAATTCTGAGATGCTGTTTCTGAACATCAAAAGACAGAAAACATTTTAAAGATTCTGAACCCAGTGGAATGCAGACTGCCAAGCTCACTGCCGTATCGCTGCTGCATCAGAACTTGCCTTGCAGTAGCCTCTTCTGTGAACAGTGCTCTGTTTGATAATGAGCTGTGATCACTGGTTTTAGGTGCACTTGGATTGTTGTAAGTGTGGAGATGGTCTGAAGGCCACAAGGGCCAAGTATGTTTAAGTTTGTTGCAGAAGATAAAACAATGATTCTGTTCCTATAGTGTATTGTCTGACATACTGCAAACCACCTCCTGCTCCAAATGCTGGCTTGTGTTGGAAAGTCTTTCTGAGAAGACTGGGTCCCTGAAGTACAAAGTGGACCTGGCAATGCATTCCCTGAGGTAAGTAGAGCAGCCAGAGCTTCTGGATGTTCCAGGAAGAGCACACATGGTCTAGTTTTCAGACTTGGTCCCATTGTCCTGGGGTTTTACCCATGGGTACATATTATTATGGTACACTCATTCCTGCACCCTATAAATAATTATTAAGGGTCCTCTAAATTCAAGTTACATTAAGGTAACATAGAGATTGTATCTTCTCCAGGTGTTCCCCAAGGGGAATCTCATCTATCTGCTACACCTTACTGCACGTAATAGTTCTCTCATTTATTCATTCATTCCAAGTTTATTCAAAACTACATGTGTTCACCTACTCTACAGAAAATGCTGCCAGGTGCCATCAGGGATAGTAAGTATGTTAAAGATATTTAAAAAGTAGATATAAATATAACCTAGAAATCATTTTATCTTTTGAGATGGAATTAAAGTGGAAAGAATTTTTATCCCTCGTTCCTTGCCTTCTTTCTGGTGATTTTCTAGGCGAGCTGTATTTCTCCTAGACGCCTCAAACTCTTTTTTCTTTTTTTAAAAATATTTATTTATTTAGCCGTGTTGGGTCTTAGTTGTGGCATGTGGGATCCAGCTCCCTGACCAGGGATCGAACCCAGGATCCCCACATTGGGAGAGGGAGTCCCAGCTACTGGACCACCAGGGAAGTCCCTACACCTCAAACTCTTATGTCACTGCTTGTGCAGAATTAGTTCAATTTATGTATCATGCTTTTTCATCCATTCTTGCTAGTCATTGCTTACTACCTCATTCCTTCACTTTATCCGAGTATCAACTGACATGATCTTGGACTTCCCAGCCTCCAGACCTCTGAGAAATAAATTTCTGTTTTTTATGAGCTACCTTATTTTCTTATAGAAGTTGAGGCTAAGATAGACTCCATTCTCTCTCTCTTTTTTTTTTCTCACATCTTCTCTTCTGTACTTCAGGACCATATCCTCAGTTGCTTTTGGAGATATGATCCTACTCCAAAAAAGCTATCTTCTGAAAAAAACTTTTCTTCCTGGTAAACTAACTGATATTTTTCTCTGCTATATACAGAAAATTTGAACTTCCAAAAAACGCAGGCCCACTAAATGCCAATCGTCCATTAATAACAAAAACACATATCTTGTTATACACTTCCTCAAACTTGAGGTGAATTAATTCTTTTAATCCTTATAACAACTCTATGATATAGGTACTCTTATGATCCCTATTTTGTCAGATAAGAAAACTGAGAAATAGAGAGGTTAGGATTCCAAACTAGGCAGTGTGGCTCCAAAGTCTATGCTTTAAATCTTAAGGTATACTACCTATCACTATATTTATCTCTTGATAATAGCAGAGTTAAATATTGAACAATTATATAGTTTCTCTCTTTGTTTCAAAACACCAATGGTATATATTTGTTAATAAAGCACCACTCAGACCCTTTACTTGGACGTAATTGTGTTCACATATTTAAACTCGCCAAGTCCTAATCAAGATACCATCCTCAAACATTACCATTCTTCTTCTTTGGGTTTAGCTTGATTTTTCCTCTTTTAAGAAGTAATCAAAATTGAAATGAACCTGTCTCTCCTCAGTCTCTGATATCAAACCATTGGCAGTAATAGAAGCAAGCCAGGAGGAAGATAGTATTGTGTATGCAAAACCATTATTGTGTGGGCAAGTGCTGAATGTGTGAGTTGTGAGCTTTGGGGGATAAAGAGCCGGTGAAACACCTAATCCTTGTCATACAGTCTTGAGGTGGGAGGGACCTTAAAGTTTGGGTTGTCTAACCACTCATCAGATGCTTGAATTTTGTCTCTGATCATTTTTAGCTTATACCACCTCTTGATATATTCCTTTAATCTTGGATAGACCTAACTTTGTTATTTTGAACTGAAATCTCTTTAATTTTAACTTCAACCATGGGTCTCAGTTCTAAATCTCCTGGGATCACATAAACAAGTCCAATCTTGTTTTACATGGTGTATAAAGTATAAAGACCACTTACATGTCCACTTTGGTCTTGAGTTTTCAAGCTCCTTTCAGGGTTTTTAAGACAAGACTTTTGAGTCTCCTCATTACCCTGATCATGTAATTTGAACTTCATCCTAGGGAGAACACTGTGTCTATGACTAGGTTAGCCAAACAGTGCTGGTTTCAGTGTGGGAGCTCTATGTGAATGTCTGATGGAGAGTGTTTAAAATGAGAACTGAGCGAACAAGAGAAACAGTTGTTTGCAAGAAAAGGTTAGTGGATAGAACACAGTAAGCTAGTAAGCTTCTTAGAGGTAGGATTGATATCACCCAAAATTTACCATTTTTTCCCCAGTTTTTTAATTAATTGGCATAATGAATAGTACACCTATTTTCTGGTGACAGATATATTTTATTGAAAATAATATATAATTCAGTTATTTATCCCATGGTGGCAAGACAGCCTATATAAATTTTGTTTGTTAGTAAGAGTTATGTCTGGTACAATTCTAGTTCATTGTGGGTTTTTATTTTCATAGATTTTTATAAAGTAAAAATGAATGCATCCTTTGTGTTTATTATAGTTTAAAGTGAAATTTAAAATCAGTAAAATACAGAAATCTTTAATATATAATTTGTGGAGATTTGACAACGTAACCAACACATCAATCAAGATATATATCATTTCCATCACTCCAGAGAATATCCTCATGTCCACTTCCAGTCAGTTACCATCCCCCCTAATATACAACCAGTCTTCCAGTTTTAATCATCATAAATTAGTTTGACCTGATCTTGAATTTCATATAAATGGAATCATACAGTACATACTGTTTTATATATGACTTCTTTCACTCCACATATTATTTTTGAGATTCACCCATGTTGTGTTTCAGTAGTTTATTCCTTTTTAATTGCTGAGTATTATTATATACATATACCACAAATTATTTATCCATTTTAACTTTATTAGACATTTGGATTATTTCCAGTTTTTGATTATTTTGAATAAAGCTGATAGAAACACTAATGTACAAGTTTTTTATGCTATGTTTTCACTTCTTTTGTGTAAAAGAGTGAAAGTGTTGGGACACAGTGTAAGTGTATTTTTGACTTTATAATGAACTGCCAACAACTTTCCAAACAATCTGATGCTATTGTAAATGATTTTTAGAAATGTTATTTTCCAGTCATTTGTAACATGGTACACTCCCAAAATACGAGTGTTCCAGTTGGTCCACCTCCTCACCAATTATAGTGTTTTCAACCTTTTTAAAATGAAGTAGTATGGCATCATCATTTTAATTTGCATTTCTCTGTTGACTAATGATGTTGCAAACCTTTTCATATGCTTATTGGTCATTTATATATCTATCTTCTTTTTTGAAATGACTGTACAAATATTTTGCTTATTTTTAAATATGTGTTTTGTCTTTTGTTGATTTTTAGAACACATGTATATATGTTGTAGAAATATATATATATATATATATTTGGAGAGAGAGTGAGAGAGAGAGAGAGGACATTGATTATATGTAGGATTAATATCACCCCAAATTTCTCTTTTGTCCCCCAATTTGTATACTGGTTGGTCATTGTATACTAGGTCATTCCCCATTCTCCCCTTTTCCCCATCCTTGGCAACCACTAATCTTTCTGTTTCTATAGATTTGCCTTCTGGACATGTCATATAACTGGAATCATATGATATCTGGCTTTTTACAACTGGCTACTTTCACTTAGCATAATGTTTTCAAGGTTTGTCCATGATGTAGTATAGATCAATACTTCATTCCTTTTTGTGGCTGACTATTCCATAGAATGGATATACTACATTCCGTTTATCCATTCATTTTTTTAAACTTTTTATTTTATATTGGAGTATAGTTGGTTAACAATGTTGTGTTAGTTTCAGGTGTACAGCAAAGTGATTCAGTTATATATATACATGTATCTATTCTTTTTCAAATTCTTTTCCCATTTAGGTTGTTACATAATATTGAACAGAGTTCCCTGTGTTATACAGTAGGTCCTTGTTGGTTATCCATTTAAAATATAGCAGTGTGTACATGTTAATCCCAAACTTCCTAACTATCCTTCCCCCGACTCTTCCCCCGGTAACCATTATGTTTGATTTGCTAGAAATTTATTAATGATATTTTTGTACCAATGTCTATGAGGATATTGATTTGTATTTTCTTTTCATTAATAGCTTTGTCAGTTTTGGGGGAAGTTTTCTTTCCTCCTTTAATTTATGAAAGTTTATTTAAGATTAGTATTCTTCCTTCCTTAATGTTTGATATAGTTCAGCAGTAAAACCAAGTGGGCCCACAGCTTTCTTTTTGGTAAGGATTTTGTTTACAAATTAAAATTCTTTATCAGACATAGGGTTATACACATTTTCTTTTTCTGTCAATTTTAAATTTACTTTTCAAGGAATTCATAATTTTACCTCACTTGAATATACTGGCATGAGGATGTTCATAACAATCTCTTTTTGCACATATTACATGCATACGGGATTTGTGGCGGTGTTTTATCTACTTAGCTGTGGTAGGTAGGGTTTAACAATTTTAGTACTTTCTCCAAAAAATTTTTTGGCTTTGTTAATTTTCTATACTGTTGGTTTTATATTTCATTGTTTTGTGCTGTTTATTATTTCCTTTCTTTGATTTATTTGGGTTTAATTTGCTCTACTTTTTGTACCTTCTTAAGTTTAAGCCTTAGATTATTGATTTTAAAATGTTCTTCTTTTCTAACATGAGAATTTAAAGCTTACATTATTTATTTCTAAGACCTGCTTAAGCTGTATCACACAGTTGTATAGTGCTTTATTTTCATTTATATTTTCAAATATTTTCTAATTTCCCTTGTGAGTTCTTCTTTTGCTTGGGTTATTTACAAGTGTTCTATTAAATTTTTGGAAGACAGTTTGTCAGCTTTTACAGAACCAAACATACTCTTACCGAATGAATCACACTCCTTGATACTTACCCAAATAAATTGAAAACCTGTCAACACAAAAACCTGCACACAATGTTTATCATTTCTTGTAGTGTACTTTCTGCAAGCAACAAATTCTCTCAGTTTGCATTTATCAAAAATTATTTTATCCTCAATTTTTGAAATATTGTTCCTATAAGGTATAGAATTCTGAGTTGAAATTAAAAAAAAAATTTCAGTACTTTAAAGCTGTTACAAGATTTTCTAGCCTCTATTCTTTTCTGATGAGAAGTCAGATCTTTCTTATTATTTTCCTGTATGTAATATTTCTATTACTTTGTGGCTGCTTTTCAGATTTTCTTTTTATCATTGTTTTCAGCAGTTTGATTACAGCATACCTGGTTGAAGGTTTCTTTCTATTTATATGGCTTAGGTTTGGATATGTAGGTGTGGATATGTAGGATGACTTTTAAAACAAATTTGGAATTTTCACATTTTTTTTCTGCTCCCTTCTCTCTCTTTCTCTCTCTCCCTCTTCTTCTCTCTCTTATTCCCCTCTGGGAACTTAAATTACACTTATTTGGATTACCTGAACTACCAAGGCTCTGTTCTTTTTAAATTCTGTCTTCAGAATTGGTTAATTTCGATTCATATATCTTCAAGTTTATTGACCCTTTCTTTTGTTGTGTCCAGTCTGCTGTACATCTACCCAGTAAATGTATTCAAGTACAGTATTTTTCAGTTCTAGAATTTAAATGAAAAACAAATTCATGATCATATATGTAATAGCTGCTTTAAAGCCCTTATCTTCTAACTTTAACCTCTTTGTCATCTTGAGATCTATTTATATTAACTTCTTTTACTTTTGATTGTGAGCTACATTTTTCCTACTTCTTTGTGTGTCTAGAATACTTATAAGTATGCCAGATTATTATGGATGGTATATTGTAGGGAACACAGAGTATATCGTTTTTCTTTGAAGAGTTTTGTTCTGGCAAGTAGTTGAACTATTGGTGGTATCTCTTGATTTAGTTACAATTGATTTTATGCTTTATTTCAATATTGTTCTTAGTCTTTGGCATGGCTTTTACTATAGGGCATGATCTTTACTCCTAGGCATGATCTTTCTGGCATCTCATTTCAATGTCCAAGTTGCTCAGCAAGGCTATTCCACTCTGGATGGGTTAGAATTCGGACATCTCTGAGCATTGGTTAATGTATTGTTACCTCCATGCAGATGAACACAGGACTTAGCACTGCAGCAGCTGCTCTATGAGGGCTTTACAGAGTCTCTACCTGCATATGAGTAGTGCCTATTTTGGCCAAGGACCTGAGGGCAATCTCTTAGAGGTTTTCTTGCTTCCCTTACTCCATGCAGCTACCTTTCTCCAATACTCTGTTGCACAGATTCAAGCCACTTCAGCAGCCCCAAACTCTGATTTATGCCTCCTTATCTCAGTGAAATTGACATTCTCCATTTGGAGTCTGGCTTCCATGTTGCCTCTGGAAAATGGCCCCAGGTGAAAAGCTGGAATTAATGTGGAGCTTACCTCATAGTTTCCCTTTCTCTCAGGGATCATGGTTCTGTGCTGTGTTACCCAACACCTAGAAATAGTTTCCTAATAGATTTTGTTCAGTTTTATAGTTGTTTGTGTCAGGAAAGTAAGTCTGATGCTAGTTACTTTGCCATGGCTAGAAGCAGAAGTTCTGGAACTTTACCCATTATGTTTATATTTAATATGACACACACAGTCCATTCTTGGCTGCTATGGCTCCTGACCTAGGTGACTCTAAATCTCAGTTACATGAATTCAAGGGAGAGGAAGCTAAATTCAGTGGAGCAAAAATTTCCTTCTTTTTAAAGAATGAAAAAAAAGATGTTTATATTTTTCAAAATATTTGAAATATTTTAATGTACTTTTAAAATTTCATTGTGTTAAATCTATTACAAAACCTTCATTGACTCTTATTTTTTCTTGAATTAACTCTGAACTTTTTAGCTACATATCAGAAATCTTCTATCATGTAGCTCCAACCTGTGTTTCCACCCTTCCCTCCTACATTGTCTGACCTGATGCTCTAGTTTTGTGACTATTTGTTCTTTCATAAACCCTTTCCGTTTCTTTATGGCCTAGCAAACATGACATACTACACTCCTTATGATTCATTTCCTTATCTCTCTTTTCCAATGTTAATTTATTTCCCATATATGGCACTTTCACACATTCTGCTGAGAATAGCCATTGTTCTATCATGAATGAAAAATGTCTATGGAAGTCTCCTTTTTTATTTTGAGCTCCTTTTCTACTTATCATAATGCCAGGAGCTTGTATATCATTACTTCTTCCTCTCTTCCACTTTTCATATACAGTTAATTACCACATTCTATCAATTACATGTCCTAAGCATCCAAACCTGTTCTCCCATTTGCCACAGGGTAGGCCTGGCAACTTCTTGTCAGAACAACTTGGTCTTCTTCACTTCCATACTGGTACCAGAGTAATCCTTTTGAAACACATATTTGATTACGGAAAACTCTGAATTAAAATCTTTCAGTGGATTTGCCATGATAAAAAGTTCAAGTTTCTTAGCCTGGTTAATTAGCTGGCATGATATAGTTTAAAGAAGTATAACCTAAAAGATCCACTTTAATGCCTATTGAGTAAAACAGAAGTAGGTTGTAGCAGGAAAGTAACAAAGATTCAGGAAAGCCTTCTTTGTTGACAACAAACCAAGTGAACATTTTTTTTCAAAGTTTTAAGAAAGCTGTATTTTAATGAGTTATTTCCATAGGAACATATTATAGATCACTTTTGGGAATTAGTGTTCTTTTCTGATTTTTTGGTTATTAGTGCCAGTTTTAAAAAAAAATACTGTTTGTTGTTATTGCTGAATAAAAATATCAGTACATGTGTTTGGAGGAATGTAACACTACAGCTCAGGAAATTCATGTCTGTCTTAAAATCTTTCTGCTTCTGGCATAGAATGAGGATGTTATTAAAGAATAGTACCATCAGAATTAATAATGAGGATCGGGGGCTTCCCTGGTGGCACAGTGGTTGAGAATCTGCCTGCTAATACAGGGGACATGGGTTCGAGCCCTGGTCTGGGAGGATCCCACATGCCACGGAGCAACTAGGCCCGTGAGCCACAACTACTGAGCCTGCGCGTCTGGAGCCTGTGCTCCGCAACAAGAGAGGCCGCGATAGTGAGAGGCCTGCGCACCACAATGAAGAGTGGCCCCTGCTTGCCACAACTAGAGAAAGCCCTTGCACGGAAACGAAGACCCAACACAGCCAAAATAAATAAATTAATTAATAAACTCCCACCCCCAACATCTTCTTAAAAAAAAAAAAGAAAATGAGGATCAGAATCTGGCTAACAATACTTTGAGGAATTAATTGACCCTTATCCTAAGTATGGTAGATGAGTCATGGTAGTACCAAGAAAAGGACAGGTGATAGCCACATAGTTGGTAAGCAGGAGGCAATGAAGTGAAATCCTTTGGAAATGGTTTTAGAAATGAAAGGCTTGAAGTCTGCTCCAAGTTGGATCACTATGTTGCTAGTTGTTAATTTTCTTGAGTGATTCATTTCCCTTCTCTGAGCCTGTTTTTTCCACTTATACAGTGAAGGCATTGGATTGTATAATATCTTAAATCTATCAATTCTAATGTTCTTTTGTGAAATTGAAATTTTAAAAATATTTCCACTTCATGCTTTATGTTGTAAACATGTATCAGTGCTTTAGGACTTAGGGCCTTTAAATTGCTTCATGTTATCCATTGTCACCAATCCAGTTGACAAGAACTCTTAAGTTCTCTTTCTGTGTATGCATGCTCTTTCTGAGACCAGCCTGCCCCTCCTCTGCCTCAGTGTATCCTAAAACAAAACTGGAAGTGTGTATAGTTTTGGATATCAGTCAAAATTACTCACTTAAAAGTATAGCTAAGGAAGTCATGACCAAATCCTGTAATAATTTAAAAGTTTCTTATTTCATTTTTTTTTTTTTTTTTTTTTGACCTCACTTCTGGTTCTAGTCATGTATATTCTGCAACTGCAAATGCCTCCAGTAAATTTCCTAGCTGATGCTTGGAAAGTATTTTCAAAGGAATACAGCATTCTTTTTTGGTATGTGTTGAAGAAAAATGTGGCAGAGGTTATAGAGAAGAAAGTGATGATTGGGACTGCAGTGACTAAGAGATAACCCTGGACAGTCCCATAGTCAGAATACTAGTTCAATGAATAAGTGCTGGTCTTGTGAACCTAGACCAAATGTTTTGAAGAACTATAAGTTAGGGAGTGTTTCCTGTTGGTTTTGGAATCAGTTTTGTATTCTGAAAGTTGAAGGGAATTTAATATCATGTCCATGTGGCCAATTTTACTGCAATATAAGCTATAATTTGTATAAAAAACAAGGTCTGTTAGCTACAATATACCTTTGCAAATATTTTAGCCAAGTATAAAGTACAATCATGATTAATTTGACACAACTTTCCCTAAATGAGTTGGCACAGTTAATGTGATAGAAAAGAGAACACGGTACATAAAAAATATAAAAGAAAAAGAAAAAGAAAAGAGAGAGACTGGGGTTTTGCTGAAGGAGCAGAGGTATTGTGAAGAAAATAGTAAACTTAGGTGAGTTTCTCTATAGTGTAACCAGTCTTAGGAAGACTGATTCATGCTGACTAATGCAGAAGAAACAACATGCTGTTAATAGGTCAGTTGTCAGTGGGTGCGTTTGCACTGGGAGAGAGACCTCACGTGCTCCACTGCCACTGGAAATTGCCAGTCTGCTTTCTACAAAGAGTTTCATGTATAGTTCATAGAAAATTAAAATAGTAATGACATGCTCTCTTGGGATATGTGTAATTATTACAGAGAGGGTTGGGTATTTCTAAGGAATACTTGCTGAGGCTGAACTAAAATCTGGGTGGTTGCTCTTACCTTACCCCAGTGCCTGAACATCCTCATCATTCTCAGGTATGGAGTGGACCATACCACTTATCTAATCATTTATTTATGAACAGATATTTATCGAGTATTTACTCTGTGACAGATATGGTTCTGGTCTCTGGAAATATATTGATGAATAAGAGAAACAAAGTTCCTACCCTCATAAAGCTTGTATTCTAGGTGGAAGGAGAATAAGAATTGAATCAGGTAGCTACTGTCAATCCTTACTCCACAGTTGTGGTTTTGGTATATTCTTTATCTGTTACAATATCCTTTTTCTTTTTATAAAGGCAGCAGTTTCCCATGACAATCATGTCGCAGATTTTAAAATTACAACCCATCTTAAATTTCTCCTTTATTTGTAAATATATCTGAAATCAGTCTTTCCACAGATGATCTTAAAAGGCTGAGATTGCTGTGGTATATACAATTGCAATGTTAATGATGATAACTTCAATTCATTTGGTTTCTATTCTAAGCCTAGCATTGTGCTAGGCACTGTATATATAACATCTCATAGGCTCCTTACAATACTTTATAATAAGACATTCTTATCTATATTTAAATGAAGGAACTGAGACTCAGAGAGGTTATATAAGTTGTCTTAAGATCACACAACAAAATGACAGAACCAGGACTTGAAGCCAAGTCAGCCAGACTCAAATTCAGCGTTTTTTTTCCCACTATACTATTCTGTTCATCATTTAGTAGGAAATGGCTACAGCTAGCTAATTTTATCCAGCCTCAAGTTAGAGAAATTTTAAGTTTTTCTCTGGTTTCTTTGGGTAGAATCTGTTCAGGACAGAGAGATCCCTATGCCTTGAGTCAGTCTGGTTGTATCACTTTTCTTGTCAAAATCTCTGAGACTTAATTTGTCTCAGAGAATGTAGCCATGTGGTTCAACTTCCTTTGCCCAAATCTTAAATATCCTCTAATGGTGACAGGAAGCTCTCTAAGAGCAGAATAAGTAACTTCAACTGTGGGTGGATTGGAGGGAAAGAAAGATTTTCTTATATTGAGTTGAGAGTTGTCTCCTTAAAAAGACAGCATCTTGCCCTGAGTTGGTTAGGGGACTGCCACACTGAACAATTACAGTGTTTTGTATATAAAAGAGCTCTCTGGATATTTTATGGACAATTTTATTTTCTCCTGGGAATTACTTTCTCTAGATGCTACAATTCCATTCTCTTTACGATGTGTCACCGAATCACTCTCCGTTAGACGGGGGCCAGTAGGAGCTAAGGATAGCAATGGGACAGAATCCACAGCTTAGCTAGAAGGTAAACATTTCACAAAAGGTATGCACATGATTGTGAAGGGTTTTCTATGGGGAAGAAAGAGCAATAGTCATGTAGGAAAGATTTTTCTGAACATAATTTGCAGTTATTATCCAAAATTGCAGTTGAAAACTGTGTCCTTTATGACCGTCACTGCCCTTTTTCTGTGGATGCACATGATAAATGCCTTCTGGAATTCAATGCCAGGGAAAATGTGTTTGTCATGATGAATTGGTATACTTGTCTCAGTAATTAGAGCTTATACATAAGCAATTGTGGGGACTAGAGTGCAGTGTTAGGTTGGTACCTACATGAGGGGGCATCTTGTAGTATTTGATCTCTCAGCTATAGTTGGCACTGCAATCCTGTGTAATGCTACACTGCAGACTGCTGATCAGAACCCTGATCAGGTGTTCCTCATCATCGTGGGGTCCTCTCCATCAGGTGGAGACAGAGGGTGGGATTTCCTTCAGATGTGTCTCGATTGATCTAGTGGGAGTCTTCTGCTCATTGGGGATTCAAGTTCTTCTCAAGCTATCTCATCTGACTTTGCATCCAGTCCCCAGGAGAAGGAAAAGTCAAAGTCCCGACAAGGTAGTCGTGATGATGGTCCCAGAAATAGATGCCTAGCTCTTACCTAGACATAATGACTCACAGACTGAAATGCATTACAGAGGTCAGCTAGTTTAATGCCCCCCAATTTTGTGCCCAAGATCATACAACTGGTAAATGTTTGACAGCTGGAATGTAAATCCAAGAATTCAGACTCCAGAACCAGTTTTCTTAAACACTATACTATATTGCTTCATTTATAATACTTTAAAATGATAAAAGAAATGTGATATCCACACCATGCTTCCATGAAAAAAAAAACCCTGCAAAATTCAAACTTATCTGGAGAAAATTCCTACATTTTGGTATGTGTTCAGTGACTCTTTTGGAGATATTTAATACTAAGATAGTTTAAATTTATAGTACAATTCTCAGAAAAAAGGTAACTTACATGAGTAAATTTTTCAGATAGCAAAGCTTATTCCTTTTATTTTTTTAAAAGAGTTTTAAAAAATCAATTAATTTATTTACTTTTGACTGCGTTAGATCTTCACTGCTGCATGTGGGCTTTCTCTAGTTGCAGCGAGTGGGGGCTACTCTTTGTTGCTGTGTGAAGGCTTCTCATTGCAGTGGCTTCTCTTGTTGTGGAGCACAGGCTCTAGGCGCGCAGGATTCAGTAGTTGTGGCTCATGGGCTCTAGAGAGCAGGCTCAGTAGTTACGGTGCACGGGCTTAGTTGCTCCACGGCATGTGGGATATTCCCGGACCAGGGATCGAACCCGTGTCCCCTGCATTGGCAGGTGGATTCTTAACCACTGCACCACCAGGGAAGTCTCAAAGCTTATTTCTTTTAGTATAAATTATCTTCTAAACATTTTTTAAAAGGCAAAAAACTTATCTCTGTTTTTTTAAATGTAGTTTTTGAGTCTCATTTCTTTGGAGATTCTGAACGTATTTTACAACTTTGATTTCTCAGCGTCATTATTATTAATAATTGCATTGCACCATAAAAATACACAGTTCCACTCAGAGACTTGTTAAGGTGTCTGACGCTATTTATTCCCAAATGGCCGTTATTTTGTGACTTTGGGGGATCTGATATTTATTGGTTTGGTTGTTTACTTTTTCTCCTTAAAATTATTATTTCTTACTTTTTAATAATCTGTCTCTTTCAGTTTTCCTTTTTTTCCCCTTCTAGACCAGAAGGCAACAACCTTCTTTTTTTTTTCCTGAATTTTGAATTTTATTTTATTTATTTATTTTTATACAGCAGGTTCTTATTAGTTATCTATTATATATATATTAGTGTATATATGTAAATTCCAATCTCCCAATTCATCCCACCACCCCTGCCTCCTGCCACTTTCCCTCTTGGTGTCCATACGTTTGTTCTCTACATCTGTGTCTCTATTTCTGCCTTGCAAACCAGTTCATCTGTACCATTTTTCTAGATTCCACATATATGCGTTAATATACGATATTTGTTTTTCTCTTTCTGACTTACTTCACTCTGTATGACAGTCTCTAGGTCCATCCACATCTCTACAAATGACCCATTTTCATTCCTTTTTATGGCTGAATAATATTCCATTGTATATATGTACCACATCTTCTTTATCCATTCGTCTGTCGATGGGCATTTAGGTTGCTTCCATGACCTGGCTATTGTAAATAGTGCTGCAGTGAATATTGGGGTGCATGTGTCTTTTTGAATAACGTTTTTCTCAGGGTATATGCCCAGTAGTGGGATTGCTGGGTCATATGGTAGTTCTATTTTTAGTTTTTTAAGGAACTTCCATACTGTTCTCCATAGTGGCTGTATCAATTTACATGCCCACCAACAGTGCAGGAGGGTTCCCTTTTCTCCACACCCTCTCCAGCACTGGCAACAACCTTCTTCAGTAAACAGCCAGGTAGTAAATATTTTAGGCTTTGTGGACCATACAGTCTCTGTCACAATTGCTCAACTCTGCAGCTGTAGCATGCAACAGCCGTAGAAAACACACAAATGAACAGACATGGCTGTGCTCCAATACAACTTTATTTAAAAAAATAAGCCGTGAGCCGTATTTTTGTCTGTTGAGTGTGGTGAGATAGCTATGTAGAGTTCTATTAGAATTATTTTTAAGAGTAAAATAAATGTTGTAGTAAGACAATGTGTTCCTACAAATGAAGTATACAATATTTTGTGCCACAATTTTATGTCAGTGATTTGGGGTACTTAGATGTGTTTCCCTCCCTTTCTCTATTTTTTGTATCTTTTTTCAGGCTTAGGTCTATGTTGCAGATATTTGAGGTTATTGGACAAGTGAACTCCAGATACACTTGCTTCATGTGAAGGTGTGCGTGAGTGTGTTCATGTGTCTCAGGCATAGAGCTAGTCACTGGACCAGTGAAGAGCTAGATAAGATTGGTTTGATTCCCAGTCTATGAATTCTGAAGGGTTCAATATCCCCCACCCACACCACCAAATTTATGCAAAATTTCAGGGTGAGACTGTGTTTTTATGGTCACCTCTGCTCCAAATTGAAGTCTGCCAAATTATCTCAGTATAGAGATTGTTTGGCCCTGTTCTGAAAATTTTTTTGGCCATTTCTACACCTCAGACCCAGCCAGCTACTGTGTTTCTCACCTTTCCACAGTTCCTTCCAGATGACTTTGGAACTCCAAATTCTTACTTTGTTATGCAGATTAATTCCACTTTCTCTACCCCCACCCACAGACTCCTCTCTGATCCCTCAGTATATTTTCTAGTCCAACAAATAACACACCGTTATTTGTTTGCTCTGCCAAACAAAAAGGACCTCATCTCCTTTAGTTGAACCATCCTCCAAAGCAGGGAACTAAAATTTTATGTAGAATTTTTCCCTTTATGGATGTTTAGAAGAATGATTGGTTGGATGGTTGGATGAATGGCTAGACAGGTGTCATTTAGTACTATAAATCTGGACTAATATTCCATGTGAAGAATAATACCAAATGTGGAAAACCCATATTTGGTTTCTTAATCTTGTGATCTGGGAGTTATTTAGGGTTATTCTTCAACCCTTGTAGTCAAAATACGTCCAATATGCTGTTTCGATTGTTACTTGCATTATAGGGAGTATTTTATTCATTTCTTGTTTGTTTGCTTTTTAAATATCCCAATAATTATTTTATTACAAAAGGAGTCAAAATAGCATTTCCTATGACAGTCAGCTAAATTACAGAAATAAAATATAAGATCATAAACTGCATAAGGTAAAAGTTAGGCTGGGACTCAAAAGAACTACATTGTATCCCCTCAAACTTAAAATAATAGGGTGCTATTTCTATTTGGAGATATGTTCTCTAATCTCCAATATTAGAAAAATAGCTATTCCATTCACCTAAATATTAATATAAGAATGGCTTATCTTTATCCATAATTATTATTATTCAGTCATATATTAATTCATTGAACAACTCTCAATTGTCTGCAAAGAGTACTGAAAAGAATACAAAATAAGAAGATACATTTCTAATCCACTAAAGAGCATAAAACTTGCTTCAGGAAATAATCCAAATATGGTTAAATAATTATAGAAGAATAAAGAGTGCAACATAAGAGAAAGTTAATTTTTTAACTTATATTTTCTGAGCACTACGCTAACCTAAAATTGGTATCTTTTGAAGTCTGCTCAGAGTGTTGAACTGGAATGAAAGCTAGTAACTATACTGCTTACAGTTTTTCTTAGCCTTTCTAGAAAGCATTTGACCAGAAAGATCCTGAGTAAAGTTAAAAAATCAAGCAGAAACTGGTCATTTTGTAAAAATCCAGATTTATAAATAGGAATGGAGATATGACATAGTACTTTGGCTTGCTTTGTCAATATTTTTTGTGTTCTATAGGTTTGCTTCATTCAATTTATTTATCCTTTTGAGGAAAATACACTGCCAGGAGTCACAGTACACAAAGGCAAAGCAGACACAGTGTTGTTCCTTAAGGAATTTCTAGCCTAGAGGGACAAAAAAACATGCAGACAACAGAAGAAGGACGGTGCTTTTGACTTCAGGCTCTATGGCAGAGTTGATGTTTGGACTGGCCCACGATGAAGTTGAATAAACTAAAAGAGATGCAGAGGACCTTCTTGGCTAAGGAAAGAAAATTAATAAAGGCTCAAAAGTTCAAAGGTCTATGTCCAAGTAAAGCACATGCAGGTTCACAATGCATCCTCTATGGTTTCTAAATCTAAAAAGCTCTGAAAATCATTGTTTTCTTCTTAAGTTTGCAGCAAACTTATTTGGTGTCACAACATGACCTGAACTGACATGAGACTGTTTATAATTTTTACTTATTCCACTTATGAGAATCTTTGTAGTTTTTGCTGCAGATATATCAGTGTCCTTGATTATAAGTGCTGCTCCAACATACAGAGATTTTGCTAATATTTTATACATTAACTCTATTACTTTTTAAAAATACCACCTTGTGCCCCCCAAATCTGAATTATAATACACACTCAGCAGCAGGTATTTCAGATATGGGATTGTGGACCTGAAGTAATTATGGGTGGTGGGATATTGTAGAAACTGTGGTCAAAAAGCTAGAAAAAGATTGTGCCAGTTCTTGAATGCCAAGTTAAAGATGTTGGAAATTCTACTTTAAGCTGTAAAGAAACCATTATAAGCTTTTGAAGAAGGGAGTGAAATATTCAACAATGTTTTATCAAAATTAGTTTGTATTCCTGAGCGCACACTATTTTAA
>NW_006785433.1:0-21266 GCF_000442215.2 Lipotes vexillifer | reverse complement strand
CTTTCCCTAAACAATCACGAAACTGGGGATATTTTCCTTGAGTAAGATAATGATGTCAGATAAAATGCCTTTTGAAAATAGATATTTACATCCATCATTTGTTTCCTTGTGAAGGTGTGTGGGAGAAATAGGGTTAGAGAAAGCAATTTCAGATTGTGCTTGCAGCTTGCTAAGTGTCATGACACATAAATAGGGCCCGGGTTTGATGTCCCCCAAATGACTTTGCTTTGAAAATGCAAAAATTGCTTCTTAAAAGGAAAAAAAAACAGCAAAAAAAAATCCATCAGAAACAGTAATTTATTTATTTTTGTTCTTTTCCCCTTCAAACTAATTTATTCTAACTATGTTAAGAAAAGTAATTGAAAAATTAAGGGTGTGTGTGTGTGTGTGTGTGTGTGAGTGTGTGTGTATCTCACTCATAGTAAATCTTTAAACTCTGTCATTGGAAACAGGCAGCAAAAGTTTGGGAATTAGAAAACTGACTCTGGAAATTACCCATCTCAGTTTTTTTTTTTTCTTAGGGTATCTGGATAGTTATGTGGGCTCTCACTTTTCCCAAGCTTGTAATAATTGATCCTGGAACCCCAGGAATGAGTATATTTTATTTTCATGTTTAAAAATGTCATTTGAGGGGCTGGAAGCAGAGGTAGGCATATGTAATAAACTGTGAATTGGTATACTTTTCAAAAAGAGTATTTGGTAGCTGCCATAGGGATATTACTAAATTCACTTCTCACAGTGGTGTTTCAATCCCTGGAAGTCTGTACAGGTAATCAGGACATTCCATCCAATCCATAGCTTATGCTTTTCCAGAAATTTTCTACATTTAACTTCAGAAGAACTGTAAATAATAATAGTACATTTACAAACATTTTATGGCTCTCACTAGAGTCCAGGGATGAAGCATGTACATGAGGCCATAAAAGAAGTATGTTTTGATGCTGTAACCTCAGGAGTATTTGATGTTCATATACGTTTAAAAAATTCTTATAAAAATAAAAGATGCTGATATATATATATATATATATATATTTTTTTTTTTTGCGGTATGCGGGCCTCTCACTGCTGTGGCCTCTCCCGTTGCGGAGCACAGGCTCCAGACGCGCTGGCCCAGCGGCCATGGCTCACTGGCCCAGCCGCTCCGCGGCATGTGGGATCTTCCCGGACCGGGGCACGAACCCGTGTCCCCTGCATCGGCAGGCGGACTCTCAAACACTGCGCCACCAGGGAAGCCCGATGCTGATATTTTTAAACAAATATTTATTTCTGATTTTAAAAGTGTTCAGTGTTAGTTGCAAAAAAAATTAAAAATACAAAAATGCAGGAATAGAAATCATTGACAATGTCTACTGAGTGTTTTAGTGTTCTGCAGGCACTGTGCCTCCAGCTTTACATACATTATCTCGTACGAATCTTATCCTGTGATGCATTACTGTTCCCACTTTATATAAATAGAAACTGATGGCTAGAAAGTTAAGTGACTTGTCCATAGTCATCATACAGGAAGTGGTAGAGCAGGAGCGAGCCCGGGAAGTCCGATTGCAGAATTCATACTCTGAACAGCTGTATTCTACTGCCTCTGCTCAATTGCCAGTAACCACCAAACTAACCACTGGCAAATAGCCACTGTTACATTTTTGTGTGTATGCTCACAGACTTTTTATCCATATATATATATATATATATATATATATATATATATTTAAAACATAATTGAAATCTTAGTGCAGGCTGTTTTTTCTCCTTCAAGGTTGGTCTTTCTGATAGTTGCACCTAATGACTAATAAAATGGCTAAGGCACGATCTTGGTGCTTGCTAATCCAGAATGTAGCCCTGATGCTGAGTGTCTAGGTGTAATACCTTGGATTAAAAACAATGAATTAAAAAACAGGGCTTCCTTGGTGGCGCAGTGGTTGAGAGTCCGCCTGCCGATGCAGGGGACGCGGGTTCGTGCCCCGGTCTGGGAGGATCCCACGTGCCGTGGAGCGGCTGGGCCCGTGAGCCATGACCGTTGAGCCTGCGCGTCTGGAGCCTGTGCTCCGCAACGGGAGAGGCCGCAACAGTGAGAGGCCCACATACCACAAAAAAAAACCCCAAAAAACAAATAAAAAAGAAACACTCTCCAAGTAAGCGGGCATCATGCTAACACCTCCTCCTAAGCAGAAGCTACTTATATTCCTCATCACGAGGTGTCAGTGATGCATCAGGCATGTGGTAGAAAATCGAAGGGGGACTGATTTTACAAATTTTATCTTCATATTCTTTTCTTGCCAAATATAAGAATCCAAAACATTGTTAATAACCTTTAAGTTTTAGATTCCGTCTTTAAGAAAGATACTTGCATTTACATATTATAAATTTTAAATATAGGAATGGCCAGTGGGCAATTTATACCGTGTCCTGATTAAAAAATAACTCTCTTAAAAATGTGCCAGTCCTTATTAATCAGATCAAATATCTCAGAAAAAAAGGAGACAAGAAACTCTCATTTGTGGGGAGTCTATAAGTGCTAAACTCTGCATTAAACATTTCCTTTTCCTTTTTTTTCTCCCATATTTTGTTGCCAGAGCAACTCGGCAAAGCAGGTCATTAGCCTCACTTTACAAATGAGAAAAATGAAGCTGAAAGAAGTTAATTTGTCCTTGAACACACACAGCTGGTAACACTGGGATTTGAACTGAGGAACATACAGCTCTGAAGTCTTAAATGTTTCCTATGATACAACCTTAGAGATCGACAATTATAATCTGTAGGACCTAGAGTGGCCTTCCATCCAAATTGGAAAGACAAGTAAAATGGAAAGAGAAAAGGGAAAAGAAGTCACCACCTAAATTAACTTTGTAGTTGTATACCATCTTGCTGAGGCCCAATTATTTTTCTTATAGAATTTTTAAAAATTGAGATGTAATTCGGATATTATAAAATTCACTGCTTTAAAGTATACGGTTGAGTGGGGTTTTGTATATTCACAAGGCTGTGCGACCATCATCACTATCTAATTCCAGGACATTTATATCAAAAGAAAATTTATTTCCATTAGCAATCACTTCTTATAGAGTTTTGATGAAGCAAAAATCCTCAAAACCTTTCTTCTAAAACTCCAATTTTCTAAGATTCTTTCCTTAAACAAAAATGATCCTTAATTACTTATATACATGTAGGAGAAAAGTTATAAAAATAATGTCCCATAACAGATGACTGATTTTGTTGTTGTTGAATGTATCTTTAAGTATGAAAAGGATAATTAATGGGAGAGTTTCCCCAAAGTTATCAATGTCAGAAAAATCCCCACCACTACCACTATCATCATTACCACCATTAATTGAGCACTTACTCTCTGACAGGCTGTATACTGACATATTCATTTTATTTTATTCTGATAGCAATCCTATTAAGTAGTTATTAACACCCACTCCATTGCGCAAATGAGAAAAACTGAAGTTTGGAGAAGTGACATCACCTATTAAAATGTCTGGGTTGAGAAGTAAACCCAGGTCCAGGACGATTTGAAAGCACAAGTCTTATCTACTGAGCTTTCCACCAAGTGAGAGGAAATGGATCCAAAGAGAACATAGATCTAAAATGAAAGTAATAATGAGTCCAAATGAAAAATTTACATAAGCTGAGATGCTGAAGAAGGTTATCTAGTGCTAGCTCCTGCAAGCATTATCCCAATGATTTACATATCCAAGGGATTGGGTACTTGTATAAAGCTGTAGAAACCAGATCTTTCTGGTCTTTTCATTTTTTGTTATTTGATAATTAACCTATCAAACCAGAAAGGGAAACAAGTGTGCAGTTGGAAGGTATGAGACCTTTCAGATTGGTACTGTAGAAACCTCTTCTCCTAGGTCTTGGTCTGTTGGTCTTCCAGGATGATTGTGCTAGACTAGTCAATGAAATGGTTCCAAATGCTGCTTTTCTCTTGGCTTGAGTTTCTTTTCTCTCCTATCAAGATCTCCTTTATTTTTATCATGCTTAAAACCATCTGGCAGGTGTGTAATTGATTTTCAGGAAAGATAGAATGCGTGACACATGTTGCTTTTGTATATAATTGCCACATAAGTTTATAATAAATTTGATTAAGGCCTTATCTGCAGGTGAACTATACGGTTAACTCAATCTTTGAAGAAACAGAATCATGTAACTAACCTGCAACTCTGGATGAAATTTTCAGTTCAATTCAGCAGCTATTTATTGACCTTCCCTATGTTTTGAGCAGAGTGTGTGTGGAGGAAGGTGGTAGTGGTGTTTCATAATGAATAAACTTCAGAATTACCATGAAAGGGAATAAATTTTCATGTGCAGTGTGTGTGTGTGTGTGTGTGTGTGTGTGTGTTGAGTGTGTGTGTTTGAGGTGAGGAAATGTATATGAAACATATGCCCAACTAATTGTGATACAAGATATGATGTGATAAATGCCTCAGCTTTTCCTGATTCCAACAACTAGATTAACCCCCGCCCCCTACTTTATACATTACAGCACTGTGTACACCTCTCCTTTTTTGCACCTATCACAGTTGCAATTGTTTGTATGATTATTTGATTGAACTTTCAATAGTATTTTGTAACTCTATCAGACATAAAGGCTATATAAATAATACAAATCAGAGATAACTGTGTAAATGTTGTATACTAAGAAATACACATGAGAGCCCCAGAGTGGGACATCTAACCTTGTTAGGGAAAGGTTCTGATGGAGGTGACCTTGGATTCAATTTTTGAAGAATGGCTATGTATTCACTGGGAGAAAGGAAGGAAAGAAGGAAGGAAGGGAGGGAGAAGGAAGGAAGGAAAGGGGGAAAGAAGGGCAAGGGGAAGAGCACGTGCAAACATATACACATATGAAATAGCATGCCTCAAGGATATGAATGAAGTCAAGTTCATGTAGAGAGATGGAAGACGGTAAATCATCAGTGGTCTTAAGATTGAGCTTAAATTGTTGGCTTTATCTTCAATGCTATGAAGAGTTTCTGAAGAGCAAAATCCTCCAGCAATTTGAGTTTTAGGGGTGGTTACGTTGCCAGTGTGAAGGGTGACTTGAAGATAGTTGGACTGTCTTTCATAAATGTGTTATAATAAGAAATGAAGTGATGAGGGCCTGAAAGAAGGAGGGCAGGAACAAAGAGGATGTGAGAGATGTTAAGGAAATAGTATCTGTAATAGAGGTGATGTAGCAAGAGGAGTCTCTGATGGCTCACAGGTTTTTGAATCTGGAAACTGTATAGATGATGCAGTCATATGGAGCTTAACAGGTTTGAGGGGAAAGACATATATCCAGCCATAGATTTGTTGTTTTGTAAGGACTTGTGAAATATTTAAGTGGAAGCTTCCAGGAAAGCTTGGAAATATGTAATTAAACCTATGGAGGGATCTAATTAGCAGACACAAATCCAGGAGTCATCAACAGCCTAAGAAATTTAACATGTAAGAAGATGCTCAAGAAAAGTAACGAGAGCAAAAAGATTAGAGGCTGCAAACCTGAGAAACAGTAATACTTATAGGAGATGAACAGAAAGACAACCATGAGGTTAATTAGGGAAGTAAAGGAAAAACCAAGAGGAAAATTGTATCTTTGAAAATATGGAGGAAGGGTTTCATGAAATAGAGAGTGATCAATAATTTTAATTTAAAAAAATTTAATAAAAATAATAAAAAAATTATTTAATAAAAATAAATTTAATACATATAATTACTGTGTTAGGTAGAATTAGGACAGAATGTGTCCCTTGAATCCTAGTTTATGTTGATTTTATAAGGAAAGCTTCAGTGGTGTAGTGTGGGCAAAAGGCAACATTTAAGAGGTTAAGGAAGAATAAAAAGTGGTAAAGTGGAGACAGAACATGTAGACTTCTTTTAAGGATATTTGTATGTTTATGGGAGGAAGGAAAGAAAGGATAGAAAGAGAAATGCCCAGCTAGGAGGGGGGTTGGAAAATTCTACATGAGGTTCTTGTCCGGTACATGGCAGTAGCATTCTTGGCCTTAAGCTGTGTTCTGCACAGGCACAAAGATATGCATATTTGTATATTTGTGAACGTATTTGTGTGTATAACAAGTACCTTAAAGGAAGCTAAAATATTCATTTTCCAAAGTACCACATTTCCATCAAACCTTCAGTATGACTCTAATCAATGGCTCCAGTTGGCACTTTATCTCTTCCTTCCCCTGCCCCAACCATAGATCCATAACCACTTATATTAGGACAGTTAAATTTCACCATTATGAGAGTTAACCCGAGCCAGAAGCTAAGACAGTCTCCCATGCCTGTTCTGAAAGTTGACACTAATAAAACCTCATAGATTACTATAAAAGCAATACTTATTTTATTGTTGTCCTGTCTTTAAATGAATGGCTGCCTCCTGCTTTTGGAAAGCAGACAATATGCAGGGAGAAAATTCAATTTCCTGGGAAGGGAAAAAAATACCCTGAAATCATTTCTATGCATTTATAAAATAAAATACCTTTGATTCTTACATTATTCTTACATTTTCAAAACCAGAAGCAGTTAGCATAGTACTTTGTAAAGAATATTGCCCTGGGAGGCAGTGTCCTGAGTTAAGAGTTGCAGCTCTGTCACTGGGAGCCAAGTGACTTTAGGGGAAATCACTCTTCCCTTTTTTGTCTTCTTTTCTGTTAAAGGATGGGGATAGATATCGCCTATCTTGGTTTGACTTATGTTACAATTTTATTCCCTTAAATCCTGAATGAAGTCAGTCCACAAATACATTTCCTTTTCCTGTCTTTAGGAAGACTTCTGTTCTTGACAAATGTCACTATATTGGAGTGTGTTTATCCATCCTTTACCTTCCTCCTAGGCAACTGGAATTGCTCCTCTCCTCTTTGCCCTCACAATCATTTTCACAGGTCTCTATCCTTATCAACCTTATTTGTATAGCTATAGATGAAAAGGTCTGCATTTATTCAAAACAACTTGTTAAAGTGCTACTAGAAGAGAATGGAAAATGTCCAATGGTAGCAGCAAATCCCGACGTATTATTTATTTGAAGATTGGGGTCTGGGGTGGGGAGGTTGGAGGACAGGCATAGATGTCTTAGTTATTAACCTCACCTCAGCAGGTTTGATCAGAAAGTAATGTAAAAGTAACAACAGGGCCTCCCTGGTGGCGCAGTGGTTGAGAGTCCGCCTGCCGATGCAGGGGATACGGGTTCGTGCCCCGGTCCGGGAGGATCCCACATGCCGCGGAGCGGCTGGGCCCGTGAGCCATGGCCGCTGAGCTTGCGCGTCCGGCAACGGGAAAGGCCACGACAGTGAGAGGCCCACATATCGCAAAAAAAAAAAAAAAAAGTAACAACAGTATACCATGCGTGTTTTTGAGTCTGGTACAATAAGATATACCTATGGTGAACATGGGACAGAACTGGGGGTAAATATAGATTCTGAATTCTGGTTGCTGGTTTTTTCAGAAGCAGGATTTATTCTTTAGTGGAGGCAGTACCAATTAAGTGTGGCTAGAAAGTAAGGTGGTAACATTTATTAAGCATTGGGCATTCAATATTTAAGTGAGAGATATCTCCTTCAGTTCACCTCAAGTTTCTTAATCTATATGAAGCTTTTTCTAACAGCTTACTTCCCACCCTCAAAGATAGAATGAACCACTCATTTCCTTGTGCTTTCACTAAAATCTGCAGTACTACCAGTGTGGCAAAGCTGTGTTTTACTTCTGGTTTAAACACCTCTCTTCCTTTGCTAGCTTTTTAGGGTAAGAAGTTAGTTTTAGTTTCTAAATAATTGTGGGGAGGGTGCATAAATGAGTGAATGGGTTAAAAGATATCTTGAAACTTTACTCCCTTTTTCCAATGACACTGACCTTGTTTTGAACTCCTATCTCATTTTTTGAAAAATTTTAATTTAATATAGTTTAATTTAATTTCAATGCCATCTTCTTTACCTGTTCATTCATTGCTGGACTTTTAGGTTGTTTCCATATCCTGGATGTTATAAATAATGCTGCCAATGAACATAGGGATGCATGTATCTTTTCAAATTAGTGTTTTCATGCTCTTTGGATAATTACCCAGATAATTACCCAGAGGTTTCACTTTTCTTTACATACTCTCCAACACTTATTTCTCGTCTTTTCAAAGATAGCCATTCTAACAGGTGTGAGGTGATACCTCATTGTGGTTTTGACTTGCATTTCCCTAATAATTAGTGATGTTGAACATCTTTTCATGTGCCTTTTGGCCATTTGTACATCTTCTTTGGAAAAATGTCTGTTCAGCTCCTCTGCCCATTTTTAAATTGGGTTGTTTGTTTCTTTGTTGTTGAGTTGTATGTGCTCTATATAGTTTAGATATTAATCCTTTATTGGATATATGATTTGCAAATACCTTCTCCCATTTGGTAGGTTGCCTTTTCATTTTGATTACAGTTTCCTTTGCTGTGCAAAGCTTTTCAGTTTGATATAATCCCATTTGTTTATTTCTGCTTTTGTTTCCATTGGCTTTGGAGTCAGATCCACAAAAACATCATTAAGGCCAATGCCAGTGAGGTTATCACCTGTGTTTTCTTCTAGGAATATTATAGTTTTATATTCAGGTCTTATATGGAAGTCTTCAATCCATTTTGAGTTAATTTTTGGGTATGGTATAAGATAGTGGTCTAGTTTCATTCTATTGCATATGGCTCTCCAGTTTTCCCAATGTCATTTATTGAAGAGGCTGTCCTTTCTCCATTGTATTTTCTTTTCTCCTTTGTTATAAATTAATTGTTCATGTACTTGTGGATATATTTCAGAGCTCTCAATTCTATTCTGTTGATCTGTGTGTCTGTTTTTATGTACCATTCTGTTTTGATTACTATAGCTTTGTAGTATGGTTTGAAATCAGGGAGTGTGATACCTCCAGCTTTGTTCTTCTTTCTCAAGATTGTTTGGCTATTTTGGTTGTTTGTGGTTTCATACACATTTTAGAATTATTTTTTCTAGTTCTGTGAAATATGTCATTAGAATTTTGATAGGGATTTCATTGACTCTGTAGATTGTTTTGGGTAGTGTGGACATTGTAACAATATTAAATCTTCCAGTCCATGAGCACAGAATAGCTTTCCATTTATTTGCATCATTGGCAGTTTCTTTCATCAGTGTGTCTTATAGTTTCCAGTGCACAAATCTTTTACCTCCTTGGTTAAATTTATTCCTAGGTATTTTATTCTTTTTGATGATTGTAAATGTGATTGTTTTCTTAATTTCTGATTGTTTGTTATCAATGTATAGAAATGCCACAATATTTTGTATATGGATTTTATATTCTGCAACTTTACTGAATTAATTTATTAGTTCTAATACCCTTGGTGAAGTCCTTAGGATTTTCTCTATATAGTATCATAATGGCAGTTTTACTTCTTCCCTTCCAATTTGGATCTGTTTTATTTCTTTTTCTTGCCCAACTGCTGTGACTAGGGCTTCTGATACTATGTTAAATAAAAGTGGCAAGAATGGGCATCCTTGTCTTGTCCTGATCTTCGAGGAAAATCTTTCAGCTTTTCACTGTTGAGTATGATGTTAGCTGTGGGTTTGTCATATATGGCCTTCTTATGTTGAGGTACATGCCTCAACATATACCCACTTTGTTGAGAGCTTTTATCATAAATGGATGATGAATTTTGTCAAGTGCTTTTTCTCCATCTATTGAAGTGACTGTATGAATTTTTTCTTCCTTCTATGAATGTGGTATATCACATTGGTTGATTTGTGGATGTTGAATCATTCTTGCATCCCCAAAATAAATCCAGTTGATCACAATGTATGATCCTTTTAATGTATTGCTGGAATTCTGTTTGGTAATATTTCACTGAGGATTTTTGCTTCTATGTTCAAGAAGGATATTGGCCTTTAATTTTTGTGTGTGTGTGGTGTCCTTGTCTGGTTTTGGTATTGGGATGATGATGGCTTTGTAAAATATGTTTGGAAGACTTCTCTCATCTTCAATTTTTTTGGAAGAGTTTGAGAAGTATAGGTATTAAATCTTCTTTGACTATTTTATAGAATTCACCAGTGAAGCCATCTATCTGGTCTTGGGCTTTTGTTTGTTGGGAGATTTTTGATTACTCTTTTAATCCCTTGATTAGTAATTGATCTATTTGATTTTCTATTTCTTCATGATTCAGTGTTAGAAGATTGTATGTTTCTAGGAATTTATCCATTTCTTCTTGGTTGTCCAATTTGTTGGTGTATAACAGTTAGTAGTAGTCCCTTATGATCCTTTGCATTTCTGTGGTATCAGTTGTAACTTCTCTTTCATTTCTGATTTTATTTATTTGAGGCTGATCTCTTTTTTTCTTGATTAGTCAAGCTAAAGCTTGTTGATTTTATCTTTTCAAAGAACCAGTTAATTTCATTGACCTTTCTTCCTGCCTTCCTTCGTTCCTTTCCTTCTTTTTTGTCTCTAGTTCATTGACTTTCACTCTGATCTTTATTATTTCCCTGCTTCTACTGATCTTGTGCTTTGTTTGTCCTCTTTTTCAAGTTACTTTAGGTGTAAAATTAGATTGTTTATTTGTGATTTTTCTTGTTTCTTGAGGTAGGCCTGTATTGCTATGAACTTTCCTCTTAGAACCACTTTTGCTGCATATGAAAGATTTGGGTATGTTTTATTTTTGTTTTCATTTGTCTCTAGGTACTTTTTGGTTTCTCCTTTGATTTCTTTGATGACCCATTGGTTTCTGTGTAGCATGTTGTTTACTCTCCACATAGTTGTGTTTTTCCCTGTTATTGATTTCTAGTTTAATATCATTGTGGTCCTAGAAGGTGCTTGATAGGATTTCAGTCTTCTTGAATTTATTGAGACTTGTTTCCTGACCCAATATGAAAAGTAGGCTGTTAGATTTCCTCACTATTATTGTATTGTTTTCAGTTTCTTCTTTTAATTTTATTAATGTTTGCTTTCTGTATTTTGGTGCTCCTATAGTGGGTGCATCTATATTTATAAATGTTATATTATCTTGTTGTATTGACCCCATATATCATTATGCAATGTCCTTCTTTGTCTTTTTTTATAGTCTTTGTTCTAAAGTCTATTTTGTCTATTTTGATATGAGTATAGCTACTCCAGTTTTCTTTTCATTTCCATTTTCATGGAATATGTCTTTCCACCCCTTCACTTTCAGTTTGTGTGTGCCCTTACTTCTATAGTGAGTCTCTTATAGGCAACATACAGATAGGTCTTGTTTATCCATTCAGCCACTGTCTGTCTTTTGATTGATGAATTAATCCATTAACATTTAAAGTTATTATTGATAAGTGTGTACTGATAGCCATTTTGTTAATTGTTTTCTGGCTGTTTTTGTAGTTCCTTTCCTCTTCTCTTCCCTTGTGTTTTGGTGGTTTTCTGCAGTGTTATGTTGAGATTTCTTTCTCATTTTCTTTTGTGTATTTACTATACATTTTTTTCCTTGTTGTTACTGTTAGGCTCACATATACTGTCCTTTGTAAACAGCAGTCTGTGTTAAGTTGGTAGCAACTTAAATTTGAACACATTTCAAAGCTTTATCTTTTAATTCACTGCCCTCACTCCCATTTTATACTTTTGATGACACATTTTGTATCTTTTTATTTTATGCAACCCTTAACTAATTTTTATATTTTTAGTTAATTCTACTACTTTTGTCTTTTAACCTTCATGCCTGCTTTATACATCACTGATCCACTATCTTTATTACATATTTACCTTTTCCAGTGAGATTTTTACTTTCATATGTTTTCTTATTATTAATTAGCATAATTTCTTTTCAGATTAAAGAAGTTCCTTTATCATTTCTTATAGGGCTGGTTTAGTGGTGATGAACTCCTTTAGTTTTGCATATCTGGGAAACTCTTAATTCCTTCAATTCTGAATATTAATCTTTTGGGGTAGAGAATTCTTGGTTTGGAGTTTTTTTCCTTTCAGCATTTTGAATATGTTATACCGCTTCCTTCTGGCCTGTAAAGTTTCTGCTGAAAAATCTCCTGATAGCCTTATGGGGCTTCCCTTGTACATAACAAATTTTTCTCTTGCTGCTTTTAAGGATTCTCTCTTTATTCTTAACTTTTACTCTTTTAATTATAATGTCTGTTGGTGTGTGTCTCTTTGGGTTCATCTTAATGAAACTCTGGGCTTCCTGGACCTAGCTTTCTGTTTCCTTCCCCAGATTAAGAAAGTTTTCAGCCATTATACCTTCAAATAAATTTTCTGGGCCTTTTTATCTCTCTTCTCCTTCTGGGACCCATATAATGTGAATGTTATTCTGCTTGATGATGTCACAAAGGTCCCTGAAGGTATTTTTACTTTTTAAAATTCGTTTTCATTTTTCTCTCTCTCTAGGTGAGTTCTATTGCTTTGTCTTCCAGCATGCTTATTTGTTCTTCTACCTCATCCAATCAGCTATTGGACCCACTAGTGTATTTTTCTGTTCAATTATAACTTCCGTTTGGTACTTTCTTATATTTTGTTGAAGTTCTCACTGTGTTTATCCAGTATTCTCCTGAGTTTGGTGGGCATTTTTATGACGATTACTTTGAATTCTATCAGTTAGATTTCTTATCTTCATTTAGTTCTTTCTCTGAAGTTTTGTCTTATTCTTTCAATACAATAGGAACATATTCCTCTCTCTCCTCATTTTGCCTAGTTCTCTGTGCTTACCTCTTCCATGTATCAGGTAAATCAGCTACCTCTCACATTCTTGAAGGTGTGGCCTTATGTAGGAGATGTCCTGTAGAGCTCAGAAGCACAATCCTGCCTGGCCACCAGAGTCAGATTCTCAAAGGGTATCTCCTACATGAGCTGCATCAGCCCTCCTGTTCTGGCAGGGCCATGGCTGCTGCTGAGGTGCACTGGTGGGAGGGGCTGACCCAGTCACCCAAGCTTTTGAAGAGAAATTTGGCAAGAGCTAACAAAACTATCTGTATACTTATTTTTGACTCAGCATTCTCACTTCTAGAATCTATCCTGAAGATATACTTCCAGCAATATGAAAACACTACACAAGTTATTTATTGCAGTATTATTTGCAATTGCAAAATATTGAAAATAACCTAAATGCCACTACATAGCAGAGTGTGTGCTATTTTGTGCAAAAGAAACCTATGGAAGATAAATCAGAAATTAAAGAGACCAGTTACCTATAGGGGTTGTTGGAAAAGGAGTGGAAAGAAGGGGAAATGGGAATAGGACAGGAGGATGAGAGTGTAAAACTTTTTTGTAGCTTTGACTCTTAGAACCATACCAAAACATACCATGTTTTACATATTCAAATAATAATAAAGTAATTAAATAAAATCAACCAATATGGAAGATAAACAATAACAAAGGAACCTAACTGGATTACAAATGAATAACTAAACCACACTGAAGAGAATGGAGAAGAAAAGAAAAATCTATCAAAAACAAAGTCGATAATAATATTTTGACTGTGTAAGGCTAAAGACAAAAACAAATGTGCATCAATACTGTACTCTAGTAATAAATCTGTTTCTCACAAGAGTGTTGGTTAGGAATTCTGTAACTACTTTAAGTACATACTAGGATTGAATGAATAAGTGAATATATTATAAATAATAAAATATTTTTCACTGTTGGAAAAAGAAGTTACAGATAAGGAAAGGGCAAAGCCTAAAATGGAAATTGTGATGTTGGATTGGAATCATAGGTATTAACCATCTATAGCTATATCTATACTTATCATCTATAGATATCTATCTATTATTTATTTATGTATGGATATATCTACACATAGATATTTCTACATATAGATATCTGTATAGGGAGAAATATATATTTATCAACAGAAATAAATATGATGGATGTGTATGTGTGGGTTTGTATATATGCATATATTTCATAGCTTTCTCCACTGAGAGAACCTAGGATCAATGACACCCCAGTAACAATGGGCACACTAGCACCCCGATTTTAGTTCCTAAATACTATTTTCCAATAAAAAGTATTAGACTCATCTGAGAATTAGTTGATTCCAGAGCTAGGGCTGGAAAATAAAAGGTAAATTTGGAATATCTTATGATGCTAGAAAATTAAGGAACTGCTCATAAAAAAACACCAGAGCCAACCAAAAGGATCTCCTAAAGGCTAAAGTTGAAACAATTTGAAACACAAAATAAATTACAGTATTGGATTATAATGCATAGAATAAACATTCCTGAGGCCATACTGATTTAAATAAATACTTGAATAAATAAATAAGTGGGGGAGAATTTACAGCTCTTGCAGAAGAATTCCCATTACAATAGAAATAATTAGGAAAATACAAAGTTACTATTAGGGAAACAGCACGATAATAATTACTGCAAGCAAGTTCCACCAATGGATGCTAACATCAGTGGATGAAAGTTGAAGGAGAAACAGGATATTAGCATAGCCTCAGAATTTCTTCTTCAAGATATTTATCAACCATAAATGAAAGTAAAATATAACTTGGCAGTACAGATACCTAGCAGACACTACTTTACCCAAGTGATTGATATTAATAACACTAGTTGACATCATGTAGCTCTTGATAAGATCCTACCGAAAAGGATACATCACTTCTGTGGCATTCTTGCTGAAAATGAATAACTGTCGACTAATCATTAGAAAGCATCAGACAAGCCCAAATTGAAAGACATTCCACAAAATATTTGATCAATATTTATCAGAAGTTTCAAAGTCCTGAAAGACAAGAAGAGACTGGGGGACTGCCATACACTGAAGGAGACTAAGGACACACAACTAAGTGCAGAGTGGATCCTAGTTGGATCCTGGAATAGGAAAAGGGCATTAGGGGGAAAAAAAACTGGTAAAAATTCAATAAAGTTTGTAGTTTATTTGATAGCATGGTTCCAGTATAAATTTTCTGGTTTTGATAACTATACACTGGTTATGTGAGTTGTTAATAGTAAGAGAAGTTGGGTGAAGAGTATACATGAACTCTGTTATTTTGCAACTTGTCTGTAAGTCTCAAGTTATTCCAAAATAAAAAGTTTAGAAAAGAATAAATAGAAGAACAACAAATAAAAAAAGAACAAGAGGAAGAAGATAACAATAAAACCTCACGCATTGCTTTTTTGAAAATAGTTTAAAGTTATTTTAACTTATTTGGACCATATATGTCATTAATAAATAAGTTTGCTGCCAGGGACTGTTTTTGTCACATCTGATAAGATTGATTTTCTTGCTTTCTTTGTCTGTTGAGGCTGCTATAACAAAAAGTACCTTAGATTAGGTGGCCTAAACAACAAACATTTGTTTCTCACAGTTCTAGAGTCTGGGAAGTCCAAGATGAAGGCACTAGCAGATCCAGTGTCTGGTGAGGGCTTGCTTCCTGGCTCATAGATGGCCATCTTCTCCCTGTGACTTCACATGGTGAAAGGGGAGAGAGAGCTCTCTGGGGTCTCTTTTATAAGGGCACCAATCCCATTCATGAGGGTGAAGCTTCCCAAAGATGCCACTTCCCAATACCTTAGGGGTTAGAATTTCAATATATGAATTTTAGGGAGATATAAACATTCAGTCTCTGATAGTTGCCTATAAAAATTGGATTTGAGGGTATCTCTAAAGACATGAGATACAGACCTGGTTTTTATCCTGGCAGTCGGTGGACTAGACATATAACATAGGTCAAAGATACTGTGTTAGCTATTGGACTGGTTTTCATCTTTCAGTTTATACATTGGTTTGGTTTCTTTGTGAAATAGAGTTGCTTTCCTTTTGATAGACATTTTGACATTACTATACTCATTAAAAGTTTTCGGGCCTGGCAATACTCTTGAGTATGCTATTACTGATTCAATGTAGGCTTCCAAACAGATACATACATTGATTAATTGAAGAGCTGATGCCAAGAGTCAACAGATTCCTATGTTTAATATGAACAGAAATAAATTACCACTTAAAAATCTCAGAACTTCCTCATACAATTATTAATTTATACAATCTGTGAGTAAATAACTCTTTATAAAATGAAAAATTTAGATACTAAGAATTTAAATAAGTTCACCTATCATTATGTACCAGATTTCCCAATCCCTCTCAGAAAGTGATAAATGATTTCATTTTGAAATTACACCGGCGAGTCACTTGCTAGAGTTGGTCCAAGGTCAATAAGAAAACAGAAAGAATATCTAACTTATGAAATTTTAATTAGAGACAGATAATTTAAAATTTGGTCATTATATAATATATCTTCAATTTAAAATTTAAAAATATAATTGCCAGTAAAAATTTCATTTTGGCTTATGGAATAATACACAGAAAGCAGAAAATTTCCAAGTTTTGATTAAACTAAAATATGCTCCTTTCCTACCATCCGTTGTGAAGCTGGCTCTTACTATTTGCTTGTTTTGTCTTGTTTTTGGATGTTACGGTACTTGGAAAAATGCAGTCTCCTTATGTTCTGCCCAAGATACTTAAGGAAGACTATATATCTACATACCTGACTGTGAAACTGGATGTCACCTTAGGAGTTGTTTTAACAAGCATGTACATGAAAGTCTGATAAGGGCAAAAATCTTTATTTTTTTAAAACTAACTCTAAGTAATACAATTCAATTGATCAATTCCCCTTTATACCTACTTCAATCAAATATCCATAATTTACAGTAAGAAAATATTTTGAATTTAAATGTTATGTGCTCACTTTGGTGTAATCTGAACTCATCTGAGAGTTCAATAACAACAAAAAATATCTATAAATGTGATCCCCCAGTTTGTTTTCCAAGTACTATGATGATCCACTTTCTTTGCGATGAATATATCTGGCCATAAGAATCACTGTGACAGCTGCTTAAACAAGACAGCAGGACTTTTAAGTATTATTTGTGACAGAGTTGGCTTTCCTGCCCTGTTTTCTAAGAATTTATAGTTCTGTTAAGGAGACAGAACTATAATCAAATAAAAGAGCCACTATGTTAGACCATTAAGGTGCACCTAGAACCCAGGGCAGTTGATAAGAGCACCCTATCTTGTGTAGATAATTAAAATCTTCAAAGCTCTTTCACATGTTTCACCTCATTGAATCTTTGCAACAGTCTTGCCAGGTAGGCAGAAAGGCTTGTTGTGAATATGAGAATTGATGCTCTAGAGGTCATGTGTATTTTAAATCACACATGGATTTGCTTGCTCTGCCCAAGTTCCTTGATAGGGGCCTCATCCTATTCCTTTGCTGCGTTTCAAGAAATAGCTTTTCTCTCAAAGTACAAAACAGCTCTAAGCATTGGGTTCCAGAGGAGGAGAGCTCTACCGGAAAGCTCTCTGTCTCTGCTGCAGCAGGAAAGACTATTTTTAGATGTTTTCCTTTTGCTAATTATCTCCCTCTCCGTGGGGAATTTCTATGGGTAGAATCCCCAGAGGAGCCAAGTTTCTCACTAATTCCCGCAGAGACCGGAAAGACAAAGGCCATGGCCCAGCTTACCCTGGAGCCTCAGAACCTCTCCAGTGATGACAGTGTGGTGGCTTTAGCAAGTTCTTCAAGGACTGTGGAGCCCACAGAGCTTTGGTGATCACACTGAACAAGGGGACTAAGGGGCGACTGGAAGGAAGGTCTGCACATATCTTCTTGAATCTTGGAACCACCCCAAATGACCTTGCCTGGAGCTCAATTCTGAAAGGACTTAAGAGAATGTGGAGCCAGTGGTGGCTGAAGGCTCAGGAGGCCCTGCTGATGTTCTGGCTTTCTTCCATCATCTTTGAGAGGAATAAGGAAGAGACTTCTGAAAGAATATTTTTCCAGGCAACTTCAACCTTAAGCTTCGATCTCCAGGGAACCCCACAAGAACTGTGAAGGATTAGCCTATAGAAGAGAAAGAGGAAAGGGGTGATGAAAACCATTTTCACTCCTTTGCTGGGAAGAGCTAACCAGCTAGTGCTAGGTGGTCTGGGGACAATGGGTGGAAAGAAAGTAAAGTAAGATTTTGGTTCAATGTCAGGATAAATCTTCAAACAGGTTTTGTGCAATGAACTACCTGGGGAGCTGGTGAATTCTGTCACCTGAACTGTTCAAGCAGAAATGTGGACACTGAAATGGACGCTGGCATTCATGGGAAGGTGGGAGTGATGGAAAACCCTACAGGTTGAGGACTAAGGAGTAATAATTGCTAACACTATTATAGCACTTATTTTCTATCAAGTTTCTTTTTTTTAAACACTCAACAAGGGGTATAGAAGGTAGATGTTATTATTAACTCTCTCTTAGAGATAGGGAAACTGAGGCACAAAGAGGTTAAGTGATTTGTTCAAGGTCACACAGCTAGTAGGAATTTTCACTGTTGCTGCCTGTTGTCAGTGTCTGTGCTTTTAACTACTTGCTGTATTGCTGTGTCCTCTAAGGACCCTTCTTGCCCTGAAATTCCTGATAGGGTGGAGTCCGATCCCAATGCCAGCATTCTTTGTATGCATCACTCATAAGACTTCTTCCAAGAAGGGAAGGGAAAGGAAAGGAAAGGAAAGGAAGGGGAGGGAGGGAGGGAGGGAGGAAGAAAAGAAAAGAAAAAAAGAAAAAGAGAAAGGTAAAGGATGATGGAAAAAAAAAAATCAAGACCTTTAGACCCAAAGGGAAGCTCCCTAGTCATTTTTGGGGCCAGTTGGCAGAGACAGAGCCTAACAGAATATCGCATCAAAGTTAAATACTGCCTATGTTTTCCTGTAAGAGTTTGATAGTGTCTGGCCTTACATTTAGGTCTTTAATCCATTTTGAGTTTATTTTTGTGTATGGTGTTAGGGAGTGTTCTAATCTCATACTTTTACATGTACCTCTCCAGTTTTCCCAGCACCACTTATTGAAGAGGCTGTCTTTTCTCCACTGTATATTCTTGCCTGCTTTATCAAAGATAAGGTGACCATATGTGCGTGGGTTTATCTCTGGGCTTTCTATCCTGTTCCATTGATCTATCTTTCTGTTTTTGTGCTAGTACCATACTGTCTTGATTACTGTAGCTTTGTAGTATAGTCTGAAGTCAGGGAGCCTGATTCCTCCAGCTCCGTTTTTCCTTCTCAAGATTGCTTTGGCTATTCGGGGTCTTTTGTGTTTCCATACAAATTGTGAAATTTTTCATTCTAGTTCTGTGAAAAATGCCAGTGGTAGTTTGATAGGGATTGTATTAAATCTGTAGATTGCTTTGGGTAGTAGAGTCACACTCTATGACATAAATCACAGCAATATCCTTTTTGACCCACCTCCTAGAGAAATGGAAATTAAAAACAAAAATAATGAAACTTAAAAGCTTTGGCACAGCAAAGAAAACCATAAACAAGACCAAAAGACAACCCTCAGAATGGGAGAAAATATTTGCAAATGAAGCAACTGACAAAGGATTAATCTCCAAAATTTACAAGCAGCTCAATATCAAAAAAACAACCCAATCCAAAAATGGACAGAAGACCTAAAGAGACATTTCTCCAAAGAAGATATACAGATTGCCAACAAACACATGAAAGAATGCTCAACATCATTAATCATTAGAGAAATGCAAATCAAAACTACAATGAGATATCATCTCACACTGGTCAGAATGGCCATCATCAAAAAATCTAGAAATAATAAATGCTGGAGAGGGTGTGGAGAAAAGGGAACACTCTTGTACTGCTGGTGGGAATGTGAATTGGTACAGCCACTATGGAAAACAGTATGGGGGTTCCTTAAAAAACCTCAAATAGAACTACCATATTACCCAGCAATCCCACTACTGGGCATATACCCTGAAAAAAACGATAATTCAAAAAGAGTCATGTACCAGAATGTTCATTGCAGCTCTATTTACAATAGCCAGGACATGGAAGCAACCTAAGTGTCCATCAGCAGATGAATGGATAAAGGAGATGTGGCACATATATACAATGGAATATTACTCAGCCAAAAAAAAAAAAAGAAACGAAATTGAGTTATTTGTAGTGAGGTGGATTGACCTAGAGTCTGTCATACAGAGTGAAGTAAGTCAGAAGGAGAAAAAGAAGTACTGTATGCTAACACATATATATGGAATCTAAGAATAATAAAAAAAAAAAAGTTCATGAAGAAACTAGGGGTAAGCCGGGAATAAAGACAGAGACCTACTAGAGAATGGACTTGAGGATATGGGGAGGAGGAAGGGTAAGCTGTGACAAAATGAGAGTGGCATGGACATATATACAGTACCAAATGTAAAATAGATAGCTAGTGGGAAGCAGCTGCGTAGCTTGGGGAGATCAGCTCGGTGCTTTGTGACCACCTAGAGGGGTGGGATAGGGAGGGTGGGAGGGAGGGAGATGCAAGAGGGAAGAGATATGGGAACATATGTATATGTATAACTGATTCACCTTGTTATAAAGCAGAAACTAACACACCATTGTAAAGCAATTATACTCCAATAAAGATGTTTAAAAATAAGTTAAATACCGCTGTTGTTTTAAGAGTTCCCGCCTCATCTGTCTCCTGTAACTCTGGCCGTCCCTTCTGGCCTCCCTTACTCCACCTGCACCTGCCTTCCCGTGGCACCTGTGCTAAGCTTTTCCAGGAGACTGGGAGGCACGGGGACAAACAAGCAGCTGCCAGTTCTCTATTCTGCACCCTCTTCCCCGCCCTGATTTACGGAGAAAGAAAGTGACGCCCAGGGTGGTATGTAACTTACCCAAGGTCACAGAGCCCGGATCAGAAAATCCAGGTGTCCAGACCCCCACCTCAGCGCCCGGCCCATGCCTAGAGACCCCTTCGCTCTCCGCGCCTGAATCCAAGAGCTTTCTTTATTTCACATCCCCGCCTCCCCAGCCCCACCCCCCAGTTCCCCGGAGTCGCTTCTGACGCTCAGCAGCCTCCAGGGTCCAGCCCTTCCTGCGGGCGCTTCCTTTCCGCCGGATTCCCACGCCGGAGTCGCCCTCGGCCCGCGCGCAGCCCCCGGGAGCGCTGCCTTCCGGCCCGGGAGCTCCTCTCCGCACCCCGTAGCCCCGCACGGCGGGGGCACAGAGGCGGGCGGGCGGCCAGGGCTCACCTCCCGACGTGGAGAACAGAAACTGAGGGGGTGTCCCGAGCCCCCAGGCCAGAAGGCCAGGGACCCCGGGGACCCCGCCCTCTTCCCTCTCTGCGCCCGCACCTGGAAAGGGGCAGCAACCCACGGTGACGTCCTCCGCGCAGCCGGTGCGCTCACCCTCCAGCCCGCAGCCCCGCCGCCTCCTTCGGGAAGTCCCAAAGTGTCACGGTCGAGCCCGCTGGGGTGTGGCCGCGCCTCCCGCTCCCCCAGGGGCTGTCCCCAGCCGGGCGGCCCTTCCTACTCCCCGCCGGGTCCCGGCCCCGCGTCCGCTGTGCTCC
>NW_006785431.1:0-572 GCF_000442215.2 Lipotes vexillifer | reverse complement strand
GTACGCTAACCCTAAACCATTGTCATACCATAACCTGTACCCTAAAACGTCCCAGATCCCTAACCTTAACCCGAACCCTAACCCGAATCTTAAGCCTTACCATTAGCCTTACCCCAAACCGTGCCCTATTCCAAATCATATGCTAACACTAAACTGTGCCCTAACCCGTACGCAAAGCATTAAACTTTGTCTTACCCTAACCTGTACCCTATACCGTCCCCGTTCCCTAACCCTAACCCTAACCCTAATTGTAATCCTAACCATTACCGTTAACCTTACCCTAAACCGTGGCCTCATCCAAATCTGTACACTTACACTAACAAGTGCCCTAACACGTACGCTAACCCTAAACCGTTGTAATACCCTAATGTGAACCCTAAACCATCCCCTTTCCCTAACCCTAACCTTAACCCTAACCCTTACCCTTAGACTTACCCTAAACGATGCCCTAATCGTAACCCGTACGCTCACACTAACATGTGCCCTACAACGTAGACTAACTCTAAACCGTTGTCGTACCCTAACCTGTAGACTAAACCGTACCCTTTCCCTAACCCTGACCCTAACCCTAA
>NW_006785430.1:0-359 GCF_000442215.2 Lipotes vexillifer | reverse complement strand
GATCGGGCAACGTTCCTAAAATGCATCTCAGTTTACGTGCCCTGGAACACGGGTTGGCCTTTCGAGACGCTTTCCTGACACTCCTCACACTTTCAGAGTCTGTGCCTTCAAAGCCCTGTTTGGCACACTTTTCGATTTCTGCGTAAGATGGACAGGAATTGGTGAACCAACAAGAGACTAGCTGTAGGTGTTTGGACGAGCACATTGAACTCTAATTTCCCACCAGCAAGAAGAATGAACCAAAGCCTCAGCATGCCGTACCTGAACGAGACTAGGTTCTGAAGCAATCCTGCGGTATGGCGGGCAGCTCACAAGAAAGCGAGGGGAGAAAAGGAGCTCAGGGCCACTGTATTTCACAA
>NW_006785429.1:0-348 GCF_000442215.2 Lipotes vexillifer | reverse complement strand
TTTTTTTAGATTCCATATATATGTGTTAGCATACAGTATTTGTTTTTCTCTTTCTGTCTTACTGCACTATGTATGACAGACTCTAGGTCCATCCAACTCTCTACAGATAACTCAATTTCATTTCTTTTTATGGCTGAGTATATTCCATTGTATATATTTGACACATCTTCTTTATCCATTCGTCTGTAGATGGACATTTAGGTTGGTTCCATGTCCTGGCTATTGTAAATAGTGCTGCGATGAACATTGTGGTGCATGTGTCTTTTTGAATTATGGTTTTCTCAAGGTAGATGCCCAGTAGTGGGATTGCTGGGTCATATGGTAGTTCTATTTTTAGTTTTTTAAGGA
>NW_006785427.1:0-229 GCF_000442215.2 Lipotes vexillifer | reverse complement strand
TCTGTTCCAAAAGAGGGCCTCTAGAGAAGTATTGGCCATTGAGTAGGAATATTCATGATTTAATAAGCATTCTGTATGCCAGAGTTTGTCATCCAGTTCAGACCATATGGTGAGCCTTCTGTCAGCTGGGCTTGGTGCATCCTTGCCAGGTGGGAGAAGAAAGCCTGGTGAAACCTCACTGTTTTATCTTCCAAGGCTGACAAAGGTTGGGCATATCATTGTAGTGTCA
>NW_006785426.1:0-6334 GCF_000442215.2 Lipotes vexillifer | reverse complement strand
GTTGCGGAGCACAGGCTCCGGACGCGCAGGCTCAGTGGCCACGGCTCACGGGCCCAGCCCCTCGGCGGTGTGTGGGATCTTCCTGGACCGGGTCACGAACCCTTGTCCCCTGCATCGGCACGCGGACTCTCAACCACTGTGCCACCAGGTAAGCCCGGGGCTCAATTTTTATGCTGTGATTACTGTAAGTTAATGTAGGAGGAAATATAAGCTCTAAATCCTATCCTAGTAAAATTTTTCTAATTTTTTTTTCTCTAGGAAAGGTATGTTTCTGATTTCTTATATTTCTAAATTGAAAGTATTTGAGAAAATGCCTCAAAAGGTTAGTTCATCTGTAGAACATTTTAAAATATAATCACTTGAATCTTTAGAAATGTGTTTCTTCTATATATTAATCATTTAAAACATTTTTATGCCTTAGTGTTAATAATCTATATAAGTGTAGATTTTTAGATGAATTTAATGTCAACTGGGGATTAATGTGAATTAATTAAATTGACAGTGTCTTCTTTAATGAGAAAAAAGGATTTAACTTTAATACAGATGATCTTAATAAAGCTTCTCTCTACTTGTCTGTATTTTCTGAACATTAGGAATTATTTTTATTAGAAGGTGAATTAATTTAATAACGGCAGAGTGGCAAAACATGAATTAAATCAAGTGATTGCGAGCTGACTTTGTTATTGTTATGGAAGTTGCATAATCAAGCCAAATAACTTTCAATTAAAAAGGAATCAATTTGTGTAAGCCATTTAAAAAGAAAAACATAAATTGGAGTTCACATTTAATTTTCTCTTGAAACAGTCATTGGACAGAATTTGAAATAATATTTACGATGGAAGGTAAATGTTCAACAGGCTTGACTCTTTTCTCTAAATAGTGAAAATTCACATCTCAGAAATGCATTTCCAATAAAATTACTGTCCCCAGAGATGCAGTACCATAAAGTAAAATTCTAGCAGAAATCTGTGAGGTCTCTGGAATTAACTCATCACTATATTAACAAAGAGACATAAAACTCCAAGCACATACCTGGAGTGTATAAGGTCTCATGACACCTCCCGTATAAGATAAGATGCCAAAAGAAGATGAAGGTTAGTTGAACACGCCAGACCACCTTGTAGTTCTTATTCTTTATTTTGAGGGGTATTCATTGGAATTATAGGCTATGTTCTTTTTTAAATTAAAATTGCATTTAGTTATAGCTATTTTAAAAATGAAGATGGAGGAGGAATGCAGGGGGTACAGGGACTAGCAAAAACAAAACAAAATCAAAGCCCAAATCAAAAAACAAACAAAACAATCCAGGCTCTTTTCCCTTCCCCCACTTTTTTTTGTTTGTTTGTTTTATTTTTTTACATTCCCAAATACAGCCCACATTTTAATGGTCAAAGGTCATGTGTAGTGTCTTCTACCCAGTCCCTCATGAAGGCTTCTCACCAATGAATACTTAGCTGTCCTTCCCCCTATTCTGTCAGGACTCTTGTCTTGTGTTTAAGGACCTAACAAGCTAATCTCCCAACCCCTGCATTTTCAGGTGGATGCGTGCGATGGATTATGCATTTAGCAAGCTGCTCCTGACATCTCCCAAGGTTCATCTTCCAATCAGTCAGATATGAGACTGAGTCTAAACCAAATTATGCAATGCTTTGCTTATTAACTTTAAACCTGAAAATACAGTGTTCTAAACCAGGAATCTCCCAATTTAAAAAATATTGTGCCCAGATCTGTCCACCAAATTGTTCCAGGCCAGTAAAGTTTTTACTAGTGGGACTGACTTGGTCCCAGTTCTGGCTTTGCCAGTTGAAGAATGGGTGATAGAATCCACTTTTCTGTCTTGTTGAGAATGTGAGAGAAGGGATCCAAAGTTCCTAGTCCTATACCTGACACAGAATAAGGTTTTCATAAATGACAAATCTCATTATGACTCCTAAGGATGATGGCCAAGATAGATCTCAGTTCAGAAACAAAATGATTTAAAGATCAGTTCAGGTACTTTTGGGTGGGATGTGCAAAATGTCCCCAAAGAGCTTTCAAAGGGAAAGGGGTAGAAGACAACGACTGCAGGTAGTGGATTTCGGTTTCATAAGGAAGGATTCTCCAATAATTAGATCAGTTTAAAAACATTAAAAAAAATGACCATGTCGTCCGTCAGTGGGGGCAGAGGGAGGATAATTGGATTATGTTGGGGCCGCACAAATCAGTGCTTCCTAAAACTGGTTGCATAAAATGGAATCACCTGGGACACTTTAAATATCCACATTACAAATATATTAGAAATGTCTTTTTGCACAGACATAAGCACAGCATTTACATGTGTAATTTCATGGTATTTGTCAGAAATGAGACACTTTGTCTAATACCAAGTTTAAATGCAGTCAATGTGAGACCAAAATTGTTGGCCTTTTTGATTGTTCCCTGTGAAACTCAGCAAATCACATTGTGTATCCTTTTCCAAATAGCACTCTGATATGGGAGGAATCTGATAAAAGTGAATATCAAGAAAAGTCACAGAAGAAAAATATGCAGAACCATAATACAGAAACCATCTCAAAACTAGCATCCTGGCCCAAATTATTTTTTTCTTTTAACGAGTGATATTGTAATAATGGCTATCATTTATATAATACAGTATTCTGTTCCTAAATTGCAAACTGAATTTGCTTAAACTCTCTGACACTAAGTTTACTTTTCTGAACAGGGGGTGGAGGAGTTGAACTAGATCAGGATTGGTCAAACCAAATGCCCATAGGGACCTGATGGGGACTATAGATGGATAATATAGACCAGGTGCGATAATTGGGAGTGGTGGGGACCATGGTAAAATGGAGAGAGAGGTTCTAAAGAGTGGCACCGCTATTTAACGCTTGTTAAATGTGGCCTTGTGGAAATGCAGGATTCAGTTTTACCACAGTTTTTGATTTTCAAGGTGACGTGGAAATTCAAAATTTCAAAATGCGAAAGCAGCCATTTAAAAAATTATTTGGCAGTTCCAAACAAATAATCCTGGAGGCTAGATCTAGCCTGTGGGTCACTGGCTTGTTCCATTCGGACTGGCTGATAGCTACAGGTACCTTCTGTCATTATATTCTCCAGCAGCGCTTCTCAAACTTTACCATGTTTAAGAATCACCTGGAGAACGTGTTACATCACAGACTTCTGGCCTCCACGGTAAGAGATTCTGATCGGCACTTCTTACAAGTTCCCAGCTGATACTGAGACTGACTCTGACCAGTGAACGTGCAAGTGGCGAGCCGGTCATAGTGCTGCCCCCACTGGCTTAGTAATTGTTGGGTATTCACTTGTGGATAAATTGAGGGAGTCTCCCTGACTCCTCTTCCTCTGTTTCTTTTATTTCCCTCCCTCCCTGTATCAACATGAGCTATTAGGGATGGATGTAGCTGACACTTCTGCAGTGGGACAGAGGAAGCAGGGCAGTATTGATATTGTTGGATTCAGCCTTGCTATCTTGGTAGGAAATGCTCAATCCTATTAATCATGAACCAATTATTTTAAGATTGATATATAACTGACATATAACATTGTATAAGTTTAAGGTGTACAACACTTATATGTTGCAACATGGTTACCACCATAGCATTAGCTAACACCTCTATCACGGCACATAGTTCTCATTTCTTTATTGTGGAAAGAACATTTAAGATCTAGTCTTCTGGCGGCTTTGAAGTATAGAATACAGTATTGTTAACTATAATCAGATTAACTCTCCAGAATTTGTTCATATTTTAACTGCAAGTTTGTACCCTTTTGCCAACATCTCCTCAAGTCTCTCACAACCCCCCCACTCTTCACCATCCCCAGACCCTGGTAACCACTATTCTCTCTGTCTCTACAAGTTAGGCTTTTTTAGATTTCACATATAAGTGAAATCATACAGTATTTGTCCTTTGCTGTCTGATTTATCTCAGCGCAATGCCCTCAAGGTCCATCCATGTTGTCACAAATGGCAGGATTTCCTTCTTTCTCATGGCTGAATAATATTCATAAATAAATAAATATATATATATATGTCTATACGTACATGCACACAATGGAATTTTACACACACACACAAACACACATATATACACATACATATATCATATCTTATCTATTCATCTGTCGGCAGACACTTAGGTTGTTTCCATATCCTGGTCATTGACCACAGTAAACATGGGAGTGTGGACATCTCTTCGAGATCACGATTTCATTTCCTTTGTATATACACCTAGAAGTGAGATTGCTAGGTCATATGGTAGTTCTGTTTTTAACTTTTAAAAAAATTATAATTGATATAACATGTTAGTTTCAGGCATACAACATAGTAATTCAGTACTTTTATTCATTATAAAAGAATCACCACAATAAGTCTAGTTACCATCTGTCACCATACAGTTATTACAAGATTATTGACTAAATTCTGTATGCTGTACATTATATTCTTATGACCCTTATTTCAGAACTGAAAGTTTGCACCTCTTAATCTCCTTTACCTATATTGCCCATCCCCGCCCCCCATGCAATGAACATAGGGGTACATATATCTTTTTGAATTAGTGTTTTCATTTTCTTTGGATAAATATCCAAAAGTGGGATTGCTGGGTTGAATGGTAGTTGTATTTTTAATTTTTTGAGGAACTTCCATACTGATTTCCATAGTGGCTGAACAAATTTATTTTCCTACCAACAGTATACAAGATTTCACTTTCTCCACATCCTCACAAATACTTGTTACCTCTTGTCTTCTAGATGATAGCTATTCTAACAGGTGTGCATTTCCCTGATGATTACTGATACTGAGCAACTTTTTATCTACCTGTTAGCCATTGGGTTATCTTCTTTGGAAAAATGTCAACTCAGTTCTTCTGCCCATTTTTAAATAGGATTATCTGTGGGACTTTTTTTTGGTTATTGAGTTGTATGAATTTTTTATATATTTTGGATATTAACCCTTTATCAGATATGTAGTGTGCAAATATTTTCTCCCATTCCATAGGTTGCCTTTTCATTTTGTTGTTTCTTTAGCTGTGCAGAGCTTTTTAGTTTGATGTAGTCCCACTTGTATTTTGCTTTTCTTGTTTGTACTCAGTCCTGTTTAGAAGATAGATTCATCTCTAAATACTTTGCAGATAACTTGCTTCATAAATAAGTTTATCTAATGATACATGGGTGAATACTGGGTGCCAGGCAATGTGCAAGGCATTTTACCTATGCTACCTTCAGTCCTGACAACCTTTTCTGAGGTAGATATTCTCAGTCCTAATTCACAAGTAAAGAAATTGAATCTCAAAGAGGTTAAATAACTCATCCCAGGTCACACAGGCACCAAGTGGCAGTAAAGAGATTTAAAGCAAGAAGGTATGATTCCAAAGCCTCTTTTGGTGATACTCCCAAATTTATATGCACACACATTATAATATAATAAAATAAAATATAATATAAATCATACCTTGCTCCATAAAGGATTCAAAGGGATTAACAAAAATACACATTATATTGCTAAGTAAAACAAATTAGAAGCAAATACAATAAAGCAAGAAGGAAAGGCAGATGGAGTACAAAATAGCATTCCATAAAGTCCTATTCCCCTACTCGTGTTGGGTTATGAACTTGACTCTGAGCTCATAAAGAAAAGGTAGTCTCTTAGGCTCTAAGGGTATCATGTTACAGGGTGACGTGGGCCATGTGAAGGCAGAAAGGAAGCAAAGTGGATGAAACGGTCTCATTTCCGAAATGAGGCCCTGACCTTGTCTCTATCCTTACTACAGGATGTCCTTTTGGGTTTGTGACTCCTGAATGCTGAGGTGTTAACAGATCTATCTGCACCTGAGACATGGAGAAATGATGGGTGATACCTAAGAAGAACACTTGTTGCTAGTAACCTAAAGCAACCTGCATGGGATTATAATCTGAAACCTGGGATCGTGTCTATTTGATTCCATGTATAATTTATCTGGCACAGCACTATAGACAGATTTTTAGTTAAAACAGTGTCATCAAATTGATGATAGTGCTTCAGGTCAATTGCTTTAAATCAAATGTACGATCATGTCCATCACACACTTCAACACTGAAAGTCCTTCTTTGATTTTTCATTTAAGGTTCATTAAATTTGGTTGGTTGAAACATAGAGAGGGCTTTAGGGTGGATGATTTCAGAAGAGGAAGAAATAAAAAGAGCCATGGGAAAGAAACAAGATAAACACAAAGCAAGAAGTTTTTTTTGTTCAAGGGCAAGGAAGTTATCTCACACTTAAAAAAATTCCCAGAGGGATGGGCTTCCCTGGTGGCACAGTGGTTGAGAGTCTGCCTGCCGATGCAGGGGACATGGGTTC
>NW_006785425.1:0-467 GCF_000442215.2 Lipotes vexillifer | reverse complement strand
CGGATACATATAGATACATAGGTTTTTAGATTCCTATCAGTCAGGTCTATTCCTATGCGTTGGTTATGGGGTGTTGAGTCCATTTCGTGGAGCAAGGAGTAGATCTCGTCTATTACATATTAGGCTTCTGGAATGGTATCTGTGCAGATTTCAATCTCTGGTTTTATGCAGCACCCCCACTTAGCTTTCCCCTTACGCAAGTATAAGTTTGTTTTCTAAATGAGAGACTCTCTTCTGTTTTGTAATTCCTTCCATGTGTAGAAACGTTAACAATCCGTGCATTAGTGATACCGTATGAGGTTTCTTTTTCCGTGTGAATTATTTCACTTGGAATCATCGTACCTAAATCCAGTCACTAAGATGCTACGGGCCAGATGACCTTGATTTCAGTGCTGACTGATATGCCATGGCACGTAAGTGCCGCAACTTGACGATCCGTTTTTTCCTTTCGTGGGTATTTAACTTGT
>NW_006785424.1:0-286 GCF_000442215.2 Lipotes vexillifer | reverse complement strand
ATGGAGAAATATACTATGTTCTTGGATTGGAAGAATCAATATTGTGAAAATGACTATACTACCAAAAGCAATCCAAAGATTTAATGCAATCCCTGTGGCATTTTTTACAGAAATAGAACAAAAAATCTTAAAATTTTTGTAGAGACATAAAAGACCCTGGATAGCTAAAGCATTCTTGAGGAAAAAAACTGAGCTGGAGGACTCACACTCTCTGACTTCGGAGTATACTACAAAGCTACAGTAATCAAGACAACATGGTACTGGCACAAAAACAGAAATATAGATC
>NW_006785423.1:0-240 GCF_000442215.2 Lipotes vexillifer | reverse complement strand
AACGTGTTAGGGCTCGGGTTAGTGTTAGCAAACGGGTTAGAATTAGGGCACGGTTTAGGGTAACGCTAACAGTGAGGGTTAGTGTTATGATTACGCTTAGGGTTAGGGAACGGGGATGTTTTAGGGTACAGTTTAGGGTACGACAATGCTTCAGAGTTAGCATACAGGTTAGGGCACAGGTTTGTGTTAGCGTACGTCTTAGGATTAGGGAACCGGTGAGGGTAAGGCTTTGGGTAAGGG
>NW_006785422.1:0-336 GCF_000442215.2 Lipotes vexillifer | reverse complement strand
TATTGGAGTATAATTGCTTTACAATGGTGTGTTAGTTTTTGCTTTATAACAAAGTGAATCAGCAACACACATATACATATCTCCATATCTCTTCCCTCTTGTGTCTCCTTCCCTCCCACCCTCCCAATCCCACCCCTCTACATGAGCACTGAGCTGATCTCCCTGTGTTGTGCAGCTGCTTCCCACTAGCTATCAGTTTTACATTTGGTAGTGTATATAGGACCAAACACCTCACTACAAACAACTCAATTCCGTTTCTTTTTATGGCTGTGAAATATTCCATTGTATATATGTGCCACATCTTCTTTATCCATTCATCTATCGATGGACACTTAG
>NW_006785421.1:0-299 GCF_000442215.2 Lipotes vexillifer | reverse complement strand
TGTAGTGAGGTGGATGGACCTAGAGTCTGTCATACAGAGTGAAGTATGTCAGAAAGAGAAAAATACCGTATGCTAACACATATATATGGAATCTAAAAAGAAAAAAAAATTTTCTGAAGAAACTCATGGAAGGACAGGAATAAAGACACAAACATAGAGAATATACTTGAGGACACAGGAAGGGAGAAGTGTAAGCTGGAACGAAGTGAGAGAGTGGCATGGACATATATACAATGCCAAATGTAAAATAGATAGCTAGTGGGAAACAGCCACATAGCACAGGGAGATCAGCTCTGTGC
>NW_006785420.1:0-641 GCF_000442215.2 Lipotes vexillifer | reverse complement strand
AGTCCTGCAAACAATAGTCTAATCTTCTGGGACACACTCTTGCTCTTTTCTGAGAGAAACTCCGGGTCAAATGATGGTCACACGAGTCATCATGGTGCCCCGTTATCCCTGGTTGTCTCTCTGGAGGTGGGAGATGGGGGGCCTCCTTCCTCCAGGTCAGTGTGTCCATGGAGTGAACCCTGCAACTTCAGGGCATGGTTGGTGGTTAGGATCACCACGTGGGGTCCTTTTCCCTTAGGAGGGAGGTGGCCTTTCGCGCTGCTGATTTCCAGGTTTTAGATACCGCCTGTATCTTGGCCAGATGTAGTGGTGGGCCAAGCCCCTTGGTGTCGGTACTTTATCCTACCTGGATGACATACATGCATTGTTCCATTTCAAGTGGTCAAAGTATTTGCACTAATACTACAATGGCGATTAACCTTTCACCAGGTATGTAAAGGTCAAAGGGTTTAGCTAAATGAGGGAATTCCAGGGCAAGGATCTGAATTGACTGCTCTTTCCATTCTTGAAAGGCCACCTCTGGATTCTATTCAAAAGGATCATCATCTTTTCCTTTCACTGTTTCATGTAGATGACCTGCTATTAGACTGTAGTTAGTGATCCAGATGCAGCAAACCCTGGTCTCCCAAGGAACCCCTAAG
>NW_006785419.1:0-2600 GCF_000442215.2 Lipotes vexillifer | reverse complement strand
CATGCAATTCCAAACTACCTCCTGAAATTGGTTTCCTGCAGTTCTACCTCACTTTCACGTCCTCTTTGCAGACTTAATTCAATATATTTTTGAACAAAAGCTGTCATTTATAACTCTGCAGGTTTTGTGAATTACAGTGATCCTGAGCTCCTTTTCTCCCCTCGCTTTCTTGTGAGCTGGCCGCCATACCGCAGGATTGCTTCAGACCCTAGTCTGGTTCAGGCACGGCATGCTGAGGCTTTCGTTCATTCTTCTTGCTTGTGGGAAATTAGAGTTCAATGTGCCCGTCCAAACAACTACAGCGAGTCTCTCGTTGGTTCTCACCATTCCTGTCCATCTTCCGCAGAAATTGCAAAGTGTGCCAAACAGGACGTTAAAGGCACTGACTCTGCAAGTGTGAGGAGTGTCAGGAAAGCGTCTTGAACGGCCAACACGAGTTCCAGGGCACGTAAACTGAGATGCATTTTAGGAACGTTGCCCGTAGACACGGTGGAGCATACTCTAGGTTTCCCATGCATATGTATTAGGGCACGTGGTAGTGTGAGCGTACGTTTTAGGATGAGGGCACGATTTAGGGTAAGGCTAAGGGAAAGCGCTAGGGTTATGGTTAGGGTTAGGGTTATGGAACTGGAATGGGAAGAGTTTAGGTTACAGGTTAGGGTACGACAACGGTTTAGGGTTAGCGTATGTGTTAGCGCACGGGTTAGTGTTAGCATACGGGTTAGGGTTAGGGCACGGCTTAGGTTAAGGCTTCGGGTAAGTTGTAGGGTCAGGGTTAGGCTTAGGGCTATAGTTAGGGTAAGGGAATGGTTTAGGGTAGAGTTTAGGGTACGACAACCCTTTAGGATTAGCATACATGTTAGGCTAAGGGTTAGTGTTAGCGTTCGGGTTAGGATTAGGGGACGGTTTCGGGTAAGGCTAATGATAAGGGTTAGTGTTAGGATTAGGGCTAGGGTTAGGATTAGGGTACGGGTACTGTTTAAGGTACAGGTTCATGTAAGACAACGTTTTAGGGTTAGCGTACGTGTTAGGGTACAGGTTAGTGTTAGGGTACGGGTTCGGATTAGGGCACGGTTTAGTGTAAGGCAAAGAGTAAGGGTTAGGATTAGGGTTAGGTTTAGGGAACGGCGACAGTTTAGGGTACAGGTTAGGGTACGACAAGAGTTTAGGGTTAGCGTACGTGTTAAGAGTAAGGTTAGTATGAGCGTATGGATTAGGATTTGGGCACGGTTTAGTGTAAGGCTCAGGGTAAGGGTTAGGTTAAGGGTTAAGGTTAGGCTTAGGGTTAGGGTACAGGGACGGTTTAGGGTACAGGTTAGGGTACGACAACGGTTTATGGTTATCAGACGTGTTAGGGCAGGTTTCAGTGTGTGTGTACGGGTTAGGATTAGGGCACGGGTTAGGGTAAGGCTTTGGGTAAGTGTTAGGGTTAGGGTTAGGATTAGGGAATGGGGACATTTTAGGGTACAGTTTAGGGTACGACAACCCTTTAGGGTTAGTGTACATACTAGGGCTCGGGTTAGTGTTATCGTATATGTTAGGATTACGGCATGGTTTAGGTTAAGGCTAAGGGTAAGGGTTAAGGTTAGGATTTGAGTTAGGGAACAGGGACGGTTTAGGTTATACGTTAGGGTACGACAATGGTTTAGGGTTACCGTACGTGTTATGGCATGTGTTAGTGTTACCGTACAGGTTAGGATTAGGGCACGTTTTAGGGTAAGGCTAACGGCAAGGGTTAATGTTAGGGTTTGAGTTAGGCTTAGGGTTAGAGTTATGGAACAGGGATGGTTTAGGGTACAGGTTAGGGTACGACAATGTGTTAGTTTTAGTGTACGGGTTAGGTTTAGGCCACGTTTTAGGGTAAGGCTAACTGTAAGGGTTAGGGTTAGGGTTAGGGTTAGGGCTTGGGAATGGGGACGATTTAGGGTACAGGTTAGGTTATGACAGTGGTTTAGGGTTAGTGTACGTGTTAGGGCATGGGTTAGTGTTAGCGTATGTGTTAGGATTAGGGCATGGGTTAGGGTAAGTCTTAGGGTAAGTGTTAGGTTTAGGGTTATGGTTAGGGAGCGGTGATGGTTTAGGGTACAGATTAGGGTACGACAATGCTCTAGGGTTAGCATACATGTTAGGGCACAGGTTAGTGTTAGCGAACGGGTTAGGATTAGGGCATTGGTTAGGGTAAGGCTTTGGGTAAGTGTTAGGTTTAGGTTTAGGGTTAGGAACGGGGACAGTTTAGGGGACAGTTTAGGGTACAGTTTAGGGTACGAAAGTGCTTTAGGGTTAGAGTACATATTAGGGCATGGGTTAGTGTTACCGTACGGGTTATGATTTGGGCACGTTTTAGGGTAAGGCTAACGGTAAGGGTTAAGGTTAAGGCTAAGACTAGTGTTAGTGAATGGGGACGGTTTAGGGTACAGGTTAGGTTACGACAGCGGTTTAGGGTTAGCATACGTGTTAGAGGACGGGTTAGTGTTAGCGTACGGGTTAAGTTCAGGGCACGGCTTAGGGTAAGGCTAAGGGTAAGGGTGAGGGTTAGAATTAGGGTTAGGGTTAGGGTTAGGTCACGGGGACAGTTTAGGGTACAGGTTAGGGTACGACAA
>NW_006785418.1:0-844 GCF_000442215.2 Lipotes vexillifer | reverse complement strand
CATCAAGTCATCACATTACAGCTGCCCTGACAATAAGACTTGAGGGAACTCAGGATAGAAACACGATGCCAGCTATCTAGCAGTCAACCACTGCAGCCACCCCCAACAGTGCACCCTGAGGAGCCTCGCCATGAGAAATCATAGGATACTGGCCTCAGATAGCTGAGGTACATATCAAAGGAATGATTCCAGTGAGCCCAGACTCTCGCATCTTCCCATACACAGAAAGTGCTAAATTCCTTAACTTGAGATAATTGATTTTCTTTAATTAACAGTAATCTTTTAAAGTTCCGACTACCTGGTCTTTGTTGCAGAAACTCCTATTGATCCTGGCTCCTCTACCTCTTCAGAGAAATCTCTCGGAGTTATCTGAGATGCTGTGTCTTGGGCTTAAGTCCTCAGTTTTGTTCACTGAATAAAAACATAATTCTCAGCTTATAGGTTGTGAATATTTTTCATTTGACAATACACATACAAGTGAGTTCCCACCTACTTAATTGGTATCATTCATGCAACAATTATGTACTAAGAATATACCATGGGCCAGATACAGCGTTACTGCTGTAGGAGGAGACCTCTCTGATTTGGTGAAGAACATGGGCTTTGCAGTCAGACACTCTTGACTTTGAATTCCAGATTCTACCAACTGCTAGCTGTGAAGATGGATTTACCAAGTAGCTAATAAAACTAACAATATTTTCTCCCAATCTGTGACTTTTCATTCTCTTAACAGTTTCTTCTGAAGAACAAAACTTTAAAATTTTGATGAGATCTAATATATTAATTTCTCTTTTTATGGATCATGTTTTTGGTGTCATATTTTAGAAATCTTTGACTAACTCAA
>NW_006785417.1:0-215 GCF_000442215.2 Lipotes vexillifer | reverse complement strand
CTTCAAAAATAGATGTGCAGTTCTTTAAAGATTTTTAACATTTTTCCAGCTACATGTAGAATACAACTTCGCATAAAAACGGTATGGGTTTTGTTTTAAGTAATGTAGCATTTTGACATCCTCATAATGAAATTAAATCCAGAAGGAGGTTTCCCTCCATGATCTCTTGAAATGGTCCTTGATCATCCACAATATTTCCCATCATCACAAAGGTG
>NW_006785416.1:0-493 GCF_000442215.2 Lipotes vexillifer | reverse complement strand
CCCTTTTTGGCCAACCAAGCAAGCTTGCAACGGAAATCTACGCTACAATGAACTCCCACTTCCGCCCGGTCAAAAAGGCCATCTGAAAAAAGTGGAAAATCCAGAAAGGCAGCACAGGCCAGGGAGAACAGGGAGCATTGTTATGCTGATGTAAATTGCCAACAGCCACCCTGGAGAAACGGGATGTAAATTGCCAACAGCCACCCTGGAGAAACGTATGGTATTTCCTGAAACATCGAAAAAACAAGGTACATAGCCTTGGGCCCTAGGCTTAGGGAAACAGAAATCAAAAAGACAGAGCCAACCCTAAGTTTGGGGCTGCCCTCTTTACAGTAACATCGTCCACTGTACAAGTAAAATAACCAAGAAAGGAAAAAATGGATCGTCAAGTTGCGACACTTACGTGCCATGGAATGTCAGTCAGCAATGGAATCAAGGTCATCTGGCCCGTAGCACCTTAGTGATTGGATTTAGGTACGATGATTCCAAGTGA
>NW_006785413.1:0-2335 GCF_000442215.2 Lipotes vexillifer | reverse complement strand
GCAAAAAAAAAAAAAAAAAAAAGTGTCAGGAAAGACAAAGACTGTGGAACCATCACAGAGTGAGGAGACCAAGACATGGAAAGGAAATGTGGGATCCTGGATTGGATCCTTGCCTTAGTCTGGGCTGTTATAACAAAGTCCCACAGACTGGCTGGCTTAAACAACACACGTTTATTTCTCACAGATCTGGAGGCTGGAAATTCAAGATCAAGGCTCTGGAAGAATTGTTGTCTGGTGAGAGCCCATTTCCTGGTTCACAGACTCCATCTTGCTATGTCCTTACATTATGGAGGGAGAGAGGGAACTCTCTAGGGTCCCTTTATGAAGACACTAATCCCATTCATGAGGGCTCCACCCTCATGACTTAATCATTTCCCAAAGACCCTCACCTCTTCATACCATCACACTGGGTGTTAGGGTTCAACATGAGTTTGGGGGCAGAGGACATAAACAATCCGGGACCAGAAAAATGACATTAGAGGGAGAAATGATGAAATCCAAATAAGGTCTGTATATTAGATAAAAGGATTGTACTGATGTTAATTTCCTGGCTTCAATAACCTGGCTTGTACCATAGTGACATAAGATGTTCACATTAGGGGAAGCTGGGTGAAGGGCATTAGGGAACTCCACTATTTCTGCAGAAATAGCTCCCTCTTTGCAGCTGGCTGCTGTGGACCCGTTAGGAATTGGCTCCATAAATTGGAGGCCGGCAGACCTATTCTGTGTTAAACACAGCAGGATTCCATTATATCTCCATATCCTCAGCGCTGTGTTTGACCAGCATGTCACTATGAAGGATTCAATTAGTGGCCAAGAGCTTTTGCTAACAAGGTATTTCAGTTGTGAGTGGTCTTGAGTTTCCTACTCAAAGAGGGATAGGTGTGTGTGTGTGTGTTTTCAGAAAGACTGAACCCCAAGCCTCTTGTTTCTCCGTTTTCCTTTTTGCCTCCAAAAAACAAACAAAAAACTGAAGGGATTAAAAGAAAAAACCCCATCATTCCCAAGATCCTGCTTTTTGATCATGACATGAAATCTAGCAGTCATAAAGGAAGAAAAGATTTGATAACACAGATATCACGACTTTTCTCCCCATGGTCAGGACACCATAAACAGGGTGGGTGAGGACATAATAAAGAGGATGCATGAAGGAGCTCCCTTGTGGTGAATAAACAGCATTTTTTCTTCTTTTTTTTTTTGGCCACAGGGCGTTTGAGATCCTAGTTCTAAGGACCAGGGATCAAACCTGGGCCCCCTGAAGTGGAAGCATGGAGTCTTAACCACCTGACCCACCAGGGAAGTCCCCAACAGCTCTGTATTTTGACTGTGGTGGTGGTTCTAGGAATCTGTACAGGTGACAGCGTGGAACAGAACTACACACACACAAATGAGTGCATGTGAAAGTTGATAAAATCTGAATAAGGTCTAGAGTCTAGTTAACTGTGTCGTATTCACACCAGTTTCTTGATGTGACAGTGTGCTAGGGTTAGGTAAGATGTAAGCTGCGTGAATGAAGGGTACACGGGACTCTGCACTGTTTTTGCAACTTCTCATGTGTCTATAGTTGATTTAAAAAGAACACACACACACACAAAAGAAAGAGGCTTCCCTGGTGGTCCAGTGGTTGGGACTCCGCGCTTCCGCTGAGGGGAGCGTGGGTTCAGTCCCTGGTTGGGGACCTAGGATCCAGCATGCCTCGAGGTGCGGCCAAAAAAACAAAACAAAACAAAACACCATACAGCATTATAAATCAACTATACTTCAGTTAAAAAAAATAGAGAATTTTAAAAATACCATAAACACGTTTGAAAGGCAAGTGACAAACTGGGAAAGTATCTGCAAAAGATATGAAACGGGTTTTTATGTCCATCGCTTATGGGTTCTTGCCAGTTAGGGAAGAGCTGAGCACTTCCACCAAGAAAGGACTCGAGCATGTACATGGGCGACCTGAAACAGAGCAGGAACCCTCTCTCAGATGGAAATCCCACCAGTGGTGGAGAAAACAAGTGGCCCTGTATCAACCATGAAGAAAACAAAGGTCTCTTAAACTGCCACCTCCAAGACCAAGACCTTCTGCCAGCAGACACTTGTCCTTTTGTAGCTGCCCGTCACCCATCCCCCCATGTCCCTCCCCAGGCCTTGTTGTCTGGGTAGGAACACAACTGACTGAAGTTTGACTGATGGATGCTGAGTACCGACCGAGGGAGGTAGGGGTAGTAAGTTCCAATGCAGAGCTCCTACTTGAGGGGCTTCCCTGGCAGTCCAGTGGTTAAGACTCCACAATTCCACTGCAGGGAGTGTGGGTTCGATCCCGAATGCTGTGAGGCACGCCCCA
>NW_006785412.1:0-207 GCF_000442215.2 Lipotes vexillifer | reverse complement strand
CCTCAGTGAAGGACCAAAGAAAGGATTATTTCATTTAGCAGCATCTGCAAAAAATTGCCTGGCTTTATATCAGAAAAAAGTCCCGATAATCCAGTTTTAAAAGTGCTTGCTCCATATATTATGCATGACATTTGCAGGCTGCCGAATTTCTAATTGAGCTGGTGATTAGAAGACAATGCAGCACCTCCTTTTCTCTTTCTTACTTTC
>NW_006785409.1:0-597 GCF_000442215.2 Lipotes vexillifer | reverse complement strand
GCACCCTTAGTGTCTCCCGACCGTCTCTGGGGTCCGCACTTTTAGCCGCGGCTCGCGCCCGTCTCTGGAGTTCCTTTAAGCAACGCTCTTAAACCCCTCTCCTTGTGCACCAGGAAACAAAGAGGGAAGAAAAAGTCTCTTCCCTCTTTGGCAGCTCCAGACCTTTTCCCAGACTCCCTCCCAGCTAGCCTTTTTGCACTAACCCCTTCAGGCTGTATTCACACAGCCAACCCCATTCCTCTCCCTGCGCTCCTACGGAAGCCCGAGCCTCAGCTCGCAGCCCCGCCCACCCTGGTGGGTGAGCAGACAAGCCTCTCGGGCTGGTGAGTGCCAGTCGGCACTGATCCTCTATGCGGGAATCTCCCCGCTTTGCCCTCTGCACCCCTGTTGTTGTGCTCTCCACAGCTCCGAATCTCCCCCCTCCGCCTCCCGCAGTCTCCGCCTGTGAAGGGGCTTCCTAGTGTGTGGAAACCTTTCCTCCTTCACATCTCCCTCCCACTGGTGCAAGTCCCATCCCTATTCTTTTGTCTGTTATTTTTCTTTTTTTCTTTTGCCCTACCCAGGTATGTGGGGAGTTTCTTGCCTTTTGGGAGGTCT
>NW_006785408.1:0-463 GCF_000442215.2 Lipotes vexillifer | reverse complement strand
CCCTGGGCACTGTCACCATGAGCTCTGTCACCATGGGCACAATCACCATGGGTATTGCATCCATTGGCCCTCTCACCGTGAGTAATGTAACCATGGGAACTGCCAACGTGCACACCCTCACCATGAGCACCGTCACCAAAAGCACTGTCACCATGGATTCTATAACCATATACACTGTCCCATGGGCACTATCACCAATTTACACTGCCACCATGTGAACCACTGCTATGGTGAATGTCACCATGGGCACGATCCCATTGAGGACTGTTACCATGGGCACTGCCACTATGTGCACTGTAACCATCAGAAGTATCACCGTGAGTATCGTCACCATGTGCACTCTCAACATGGGAAATGTCACCATGGGCACTGCCACCTTGGACACTGTCACCATGAGCAGTCTCACCAGGAGGACTGCCACCATAAGCACTGTCACCATGGCTACTGCCACCTGAGCACTGAC
>NW_006785407.1:1734400-1744721 GCF_000442215.2 Lipotes vexillifer | reverse complement strand
GCTGAGCCTGCACGTCTGGAGCCTGTGCTCCACAACGGGAGAGGCCACAACGGTGAGAGGCCCACGTACCGCAAAAAACAACAACAACAAAGAAACCTATCCTAGAGTGATGGGAAGCCTCCAAAAGGTTCTGGCCTTGCAAGCAACGAGATCCACTTGGCTGCTGTGAGGAGAATCGCCTGGGCGGGAACAAGACTGAAACCAAGACGACCAGCTTGGGTGCCTCTGCAATAGTCTGGGCAAGAAAATGGAAATGGAAAAGTAGGTGAATTTGAGATTTAATTTATAGATAGAAACCAAGTGGTCTTGATGACAGATTAGAAACGGAAAGAGTATTAAGTAAAAAGGAATTACAGACATTTCCCAGTCTTCTGCCTGAATAGAGGGATCCCTAACTAAAATGGCACACAGCAGATTTGGGGGTATCATCACAAGTTCAATTTTAGACATAATGACTTTGAGACGCTTAAGAAGCATTCAATCAATTAAAGCTCAGAGAAATAGATCTGGGAGCCTCCAGCACAGAGACGCTGGCCACCCAGGCACAGCAGTACACATGAGGTAGTATCACAAAGCCGCTCTATCCTCCAAAAGTCTTTCAAGCAGTCAAAGGCTTGATAAAAGTCAAGTGGAAATTGAACATGTCTAATGAATTTCACAGCCGTGATCACTAGTGACCTGAGCAAGGGGTCCTCCAGTGGAGAACACAGTTGAAAAGGGTATGAGAAATAAAAGACCAGGAAGGTTTTTGTGTAAATCACTCTTGTGACATCTGGCTATAAAGAACTGAGGAAGGATAGAGAGTAACTGGAACAGGTGGGGGCACAAGAGGCTTTTACTTAGGGATAGGAGAGGTACAAGTGGAATCCAGAAAGGAACGAAGAGTAGAATTAGCAGTTGAAGATGCAGTTGAGAAAGAATAATAGAGGAAGCAAGACTCTAAAAGCAGAAGGCAACAGGCTCTGAATACTTATTCTAGAGGGGCTGACCTCTGATGGAAAGAGCGCACATGCAGACAGATTTAAGAGTACATCTTGGGGGCTTCCCTGGTGGCGCAGTGGTTGAGAGTCCGCCTGCCGATGCAGGGGACGCGGGTTCGTGCCCTGGTCCAGGAAGATCCCACGTGCCACGGAGCGGCTGGCCCCGAGAGCCATGGCCGCTGAGCCTGCGCGTCCGGAGCCTTGAGAGTTTCAGGGATAGAGCTATAAAGAGTACATCTTGGGGGCTTCCCTGGTGGCGCAGTGGTTGAGAGTCCGCCTGCCGATGCAGGGGACGCGGGTTCGTGCCCTGGTCCAGGAAGATCCCACGTGCCACGGAGCGGCTGGCCCCGAGAGCCATGGCCGCTGAGCCTGCGCGTCCGGAGCCTATGCTCCGCAACGGGAGAGGCCACAGCAGTGAGAGGTCCGCGAACCCAAAAAAAAAAAAGAGTACATCTTGGGACTTCCCTGGTGGTCCAGCAGTTAAGACTTCGTGCTTCCACAGCAGGGGATGCGATCCCTGGTTGGGCAACTAAGATCCCGTGTGCCGCATGGTTTGGCCAAAAAACGAAGGAAAAAAAAGGGAGTACATCTTCCCGACTAGCTCCCTAGCATGCCAGTCAATAGATATGGCCGTATGAACTACCTGGTACCTGGCAGAATCAACACTATACTGTTTGGTTCTTGTACCACTTGAGGAAATACATTCCTGGATGTATCTTCAAGCCTTAATATCAATATACTCATAAAACCAAAATTCCACAGAATGTTTATTTTCATGTATCACCCAAATCTCTCTTAAATCATCACCATGTTTTCTAATTTTCCAGGCAGTCTGGGTAAAATATAGTTTGACTTCAGTTAAAACTTTGGTTAAAAATGTTAACTTTTAAAGTCCTCCAAGACACTCACACTTGAAAAAAAAAACTACTTGCCTAATCATCATACCCTGCTACCTACTAGACCTACCACTCATTCTTTTTAGTTTACTGTCACCTGCTCTAAAAAAGGGTACTTTACAAACACCCCCTGTCCAAGGTCAAAAATGAATCTCTCTATATGTGTAACTGATTCACTTTGTTATAAAGCAGATACTAACACACCATTGTAAAGCAATTATACCGCAATAAAGATGTTAAAAAAATAAAAAATAATAAAACAAAAAAAATGAAACTCTCAACATACCTCTGTCTAATCTGGTCCAGTTTTTCAGGGTCTGTAATAACCACTTGTACACCAAGCTTCATTTTTGTTTTCTGCAGGCTGAAGTCAAGGCAAGCAATTTTTGCGTTCACTATTCTCTTGGGCATGCCTAAAATTGAACATAACGTTAAGTACCTTTACAGTAACTATAACGCTGTTACCTTTTATACACCACACCTATCCTTAGAGACCTGCAGAGATTTTAAATTGTTATATGTAAACACACGAATTTAGATTTTATTACTTTTAACCTTAGAAACACTTAAATGGCATTAAACACACGTGTTTTCTTTTAATTTGCATTTTTCTTAAGTTATATGTAATCAAATTACAAAAGAGGAATTGGCAACATTATGTACCATTTCCTTTTCTCTGGGCTTCACTAAAAAACAGTAAATGCACATCCTAGATAGTTCACCTGAAAATGTAGTTATACAGTCCACAAACAGCTAACTTTATCCTTTAGTATTCTCGTTACATGACCAAATCAAACCATAAGCCTTACCCTGGGATCCCACCACACAGTTGAGTGCATAGCCATTGATGAGCATACTCTCCATCTGACTTCTCCCATGGGCTTTCAGAATATTAATGGAATTGACTGGATAGCGAGGCTGGCCTCTGACATCCGTGTATTTAACAGCAAGTACAGCATCTACCACCATATTAGCAAAGAAATCACCACTTCTAAGCCCACGGTTAAGGAGAACAAGAGACTCGGGATGGACAGTGGATGCGCATGAAAATCAAGGGTAATTCAAAGGCACTTCCTTTTAGCAATCTCATCAAAGAAACAACCATTATATATGCCACCAAAATGTTAGAGCACTATTTATCACTACCTGCATGCTACTTTTACACATACTTTGTATTACCTTTCCCCCTAGGAAAGAAGGGAACAGGCAATTTCAATACAGCATCATCTGGCACAAAAACTAACACAGCGTCTTACTTTTAAAAAAGCCTAAACTTTACTGGACCATCACAAGGATACATTCCAATGATTTTGGAAGACATCGATGTCTTGGCAGCATTGACCAGGCAATCCTTTCCAAGTTCATCAGTGTTAATAATTAGATTCTCACTGATGTAACGCACTGCTTCCCTGTTTGAAGTGTGGGGAAGAAAACATAAATTCACTACTCAAAATTTTTGCTTTATCATTGTGTCAGGATGTCAGAGGCATCAATTTTCTGTTTAGCCATTTCATATAGGAGGAGGACACAAATAATCCTCCCTCTTCAGATCACGGCAATTTTAATCTATCCCATTAGCATAGCCACTAAATCTATTATTAGGAGATAACGTGGTAGTCAAATGGGAAGAAAAGGATACTGGCCCAACTTCCTACTTCAAATGTTAACTACTTAAATGCTAAAATACACCTTTTTCAAAGTAAAATTTAGTCATTAATTGAAACACTTAAAGAACAGACTGTTGGCAACTATTACATCAAATAGTATATAAAATTTTCTCTGAATGTAAACAATCTTACTTGCAAGCAAGCCGATAGCCACTAATAACTGATGTGGGATGAATTTTCTGTTTGACTAGTTCATCTGCATTTTTTAGAAGTTCTGCTGCAATAATAACCTGCAGAGAAAACATCCATTACTCTCATAATAGCCTGACATTCATTATGTGCAACACATATGTAAAAACAACACTAACACGCATCAGATATTAAGAACCAGAATGGTAACAGTGGTGAAATGCATAACTGCTTATTAGAAACCAGACAAAAAGACACCCCTACACGGTATCTTATACGCAAATAACTAAAGCCAGATAAGAGTCAGTACAACAATAGGAGACACATCCATTACTCTCCAAGATAAAGTGCTCAACATAAGCTAAATGAAGAGCCTGACCACTCAGATTATCTGTACTATTTATTTATTTATTTGGCTGTGCACGGCTTGCAGGATATTAGTTCCCCAACCAGGGACTGAACCCAGGCCCTCGGCAGTGAAAGTGCGGAGTCCTAACCACTGAACCGCCAGGGAATTCTTGATCTGTACTATTTTACCTTATTATTTAAAAAATCATCCTTCTAAGGACACCAAAAATTATTTTTTAATCAAAAAAAACTTTGAAAAAATTTTGTCTGCATCTTTTGGGGGAAATTATAGTTACATTTTAAAAACTATGTTATCAGAAACAAGTTACTTAACAAAGACCATTATTTTAGAAGAGGTAGCTTCCATTCTTACATGGCTTAAAGTTTAATCTAGAAACAACCATTTTTCTACCACAAACCACTGCTTGTTTCTTTACAGCAAATTATTATTTGCTCCTCACCAAATAATAGTGTTTCTACTACATCAAGGTGCTGGGTGATCTTCGAGGAGTTTAAATCATGTTACTGACCGCCTTTACAAACTTTCTCAAACTCCCATTTGAACTCATGAGATCACTTGTCAGCCTTTAAAATATAAAAACCTGTTGTTCTTAAAAAACTGGTAAGGTTTTAGGAATTCCTGGGCCTCAGGCTGTGAAGGGAGGAGGAAAAAACGACACTTTTTTTTTCCTTTAAAAATAAACCATTAAAAAAAATTCTGCATGATGCATGAATAATAGCTGAGAAAAAATTCGTAAAACTCGCAAAAACATTTAAAGTGAGGATTAAATTATCTCCTGTTTCTTTTCTATTTGAATTGTACAAACTAGGTATAACCACAAGTCTTCAAATTTTGTTTCTGAACCACTACCCCCAAAACAAATGACTTACCTCTGGCTTCACTTTCTGAAAGTTTGATTTTAAAAGGAATACTAGTATTTAGCCATTAGTCCATCAGTCTTTACCTACCACGGAGGTAGTTCCGTCTCCCACTTCTTTGTCTTGCAGGTCAGCGAGCTCGCAAAGAACTCTGGCTGCAGGGTGTTCCACCTCCAGTAACTTCAGGATGGTCGCACCATCATTAGTAATGGTTACATCCTAAGAAATTTCCGGGGGAGGAAAAACTGACATAATCACCCACAAAAACAGAATATCCCCTAAGTTAGAACAACCCCATTATGATACATTCACCTTCGGTATACCTTTCAACACTAGCATCCTGATAAAAACAAAGAATTTACAAAGCGAGGTGTTTATGAACCGTTTTTTCCCCTTAAAGTGACTAACACAATATTTAGATATACTTACACCAATATCATCCACTAACATTTTATCCAAGCCAACTGGACCAAGAGAACTTTTCACAATATTGGCAATCGAAGCTGCAGCCATGACTGCAGAAATGAAAAAAAGAAATCAGAAAATCCTGGATTCCAAGAGACAATCATTTCAGCCTAAAAAAAGTAACTGACTTGCAACAGCCTCTGTATTTTTCAAATCTACAAATCCATCCCAATTTGAAAATAAGCTATTAAAAGTCTAATATGGGGAGGGGAGTGGCTAGTAACATACAGTCTGAATGCAACCGCCAAGGGGACGCCAAGTGTTGTAGAGAGTACCCACTTTATTGTCTCATAAAATTAAAACATAATCTACCCTTCGACATTTCAGATTCTGCCACTCCACAAAGAACAGAAATAGATATGCATCAGCCTTTTCCTTCAGACTCTGGCAGGTTTAAGAAAAAAAAAGTTCTATTAAAATTAACAAGACTTTGTGAATCAAAAAGCGGTAAAATCCAAAGGTTCTGACTATACTTCAAATTTGTTCATGACAAAAATAGGAATCTATCAAATGACGGTACGAGGGACTGGCATTCGTGACTTCTGAAGTGTAAACCATCTCAACAATGCCTTAAGCGGTTAAAATTTACTAGATAAAATGTGTTTATCATTTAACATTCAACAAAAACTTCGTCAGCTAGCTTTGTTACAAGAAGTGGTCAGCGACAGGTGGGGTACGGACTGAATCTGCAGGAGGACCACGGGCAAGTCGTCTTGAAGAGTGGCCGATGGCCATTCGCCCCTCAGTAAAACGAGCCGTTAAAGCCAGTTCTCCCTGGTGAATGGCCCTAAAAGGAGACCCAGAGATTGTGGTGGACACCCTTCCTGATTAGCATCAAGACAAAAGGGCGCAGGGCACCCGGCCCTCTGGGACTCGAGGCGCGGCGGCACGTGTCGGTGCGCGGAGCCCGCCCTCCAGGTCGGGGCGCGCCTCGCCAGCCTCACGACCGCAGCATCCGGGCAGCTCTAGTTAAAACCGCGCTGCGCCCTCGGGAATGCCGCGCTCCGGGAAGAGGGCGCTGCCGCCCCGAGGCGCCGAGACACGCCGCGGGTCGCAGACGCCGCCCGTGCCACCCGGGGGGTCCTTTCTGGGGAGAGAAGGGAAGGCGTGAGCACGGCAGCCACGGCCCCAGCGAGGCAGGGTAGGGTGGCGCACCGTCGCAGGCCCGCCGCAGGCCTCGCCCGCCCTTACCGTTCTGGGAGCGGATCGCCTCCCCAGTGCTGCGGTCCCCGAACACGGACAAGGGCCCCTCCATCTTCGCGGCAGGGCACACGTCGAGTTTCACTCACACCGCGGGCAGCAAGCGTCTTGTCCCTGGGCCGGGCAGCGGCCACAGCAGCAGCAACTGCGCGGAACTGGCCCGAGCTACGCCGCGGGAACTGCTGGGAATTCCACTCCTCCCCGCTACCTGGCCGGGCCGCGGGGCAGGGCGGGAAAGAAAAATGGGGAGGAGGGTGGAGAATCGTGAACGCGCAGGAAGTGAGGGCCCTGAAGGGGGCGGATCCAGCACATTCGCTCAATTAGAGAGCGAATGAGAAGGGCGCGAAGGTAGGATGGCGGAAGTCAGTATCTCCGACCGCTGGAGGAAGTGGGCGCCGGGCCGAAGTTTTCCCTACTACGCACAAGTTGCGCGTGCGCATTTGCACATTCTAGTGCCTTCTAGAAAAGGTGGTCGGTAGGGCGGAGTTCTGTGACGGAACGGGGGGGTGGGGCCGTGTAAGATAGAGCCGTGGTTCTGAGCGAGTCTTAATTGGTGTTTTTGTTTTACTTAAAGGTATGAGCTAGCCAGGAGAGCACGCGACAAGTAGCAGGCTTTGTTCCCGGGCTCACGGGTATAAGTTTCATGGGTCATGTGGGAAAACGACAACCACCCTTTCTGAAAACTGCATCTCGCACTGCCCCGTCCTCCCAGAGCCCAAATGGCGTGTGCGTGTGTGTCTGCGTCCGTGTGTGTCCGACAATGATCGGTCTATGCATTGCGACCCGAGGGCCCAACTGAGGTAACGCAATGCAGTCAGTGCGTTGCACGCGGGACGCCCCCGCTGAGCTCGGCCCGACTTAACGGACCGTGAGCCAACCACCAAGCGCTTTGCTGCGAGGTGGTTGGTTGAATCCGGCGGCTGCGTGCGCCCCAGCGTAAGCGCTGATGGGAGGAGCGGAGATGACGGATTGCCCTGTCCGCCACTCAGCAGCAGGGGGCTTGTTCGGGTTCGAGGCGTCGATGACCTTACGTTCTCCTAAGGCCTTTCCCTAAGTTAATATGGCTGCGGCCGGCGAGCAGCTGGAACGTCAGTGAGGAGAGGAGGCGAGGTCTTTCCGAGGTTTTGGCTACGATTCCCCTCAGCAATGGCACTTCGGTCGGGGTTCTGGGAGCTGTTGTCGGTTTGCAGGAACCCCGGTAATTCATCTTCCCACGTCTCTCAGATTACTCCCCAGGGTCAGCACAATGTGCACATGCAGGTCGTCTTTTGCATTCAACATATACCATCGGAAAGTAAACGAGCTAACAGCATCGTGATGACACTAGTAGAAAATTAAGGACCAGGGTCTGTGATGACTACACCACGTGACCGAACATGCCTTTTGTCCCCCTTCCAGGGCGCGAAGACTGAGGGGGAGAGGATGGAGACAAGTTAGATCATATTTTTGTTTTGTCCGTTTCGTCATTTTTTTATTTTTTTTTTTTTGCGGTACGCGGGCCTTTCACTGTTGTGGTCTCTCCCGTTGCGGAGCACAGGCTCCGGACGCGCAGGCTCAGCGGCCATGGCTCACGGGCGCAGCCGCTCCGCGGCATGTGGGATCTTCCCGGACCGGGGCACGAACCCGCGTCCCCTGCATCGGCAGGCGGAATCTCAACTACTGCGCCGCCAGGGAAGCCCCCTTTCGTCATTTTTTAAAGATCCGTATGGTTGTTTACGTTCTTAGGGTGTCGGGTGGCAGCGCTGTCGACGAGTTCCAAGCCAGCGGTGAAGCCTGAAGCGGACCCGGAAGGAAATGAAGCTGTTGCCCCGGAGTTCACCAACCGGAACCCCCGGAATCTGGAGCTCTTAGCTGTAGCCAGAAAAGAGCGGGGCTGGGGGACAGTGTGGCCCTCCCGCGAGTTCTGGCACAGGTAATTAACTCTGCTAGGTATTGACCACAGAGCATGCATGGTGCTCTGCAAATTATTTTCATCAGTTCATTTAAGGAACGTGCCAGGTAACTGCTGGCGACTCTCCTCTCGGGAAGCTGACTTGCGGTGGGTCTAGGAGGGGTTAGTGGATGGGGGCGGCAAACAATAAATACGTAGGTGTCATGGAGGAACCTGAAAGAACATAAAGTTAGAATGGGGAACTGGTTGACTAAGAGCCCTCAGAAAATAGGAAGAAGCCAAACTATCTGCCAAGAAGAGCGTTCCCAGCAAGGGAAACAGCTAGGGTGGGAATGAGCTTGGCACGTTTGGGGCACTGAAAGGCCTGCGGACCTGGAGCTCAGAGGGCCGAGAGGTAGGTAGGAGACAATCATTAGCTTTGAAAATCAAGTAAGCGCTTTAGACGCTATTCTCACTACAGTGGGAAACTCTGAGGGGATTTAAAATTTGAGCCCGAATGGAAGATCATTCTGGTTCCTTTGAGGAGAAAAAATTTTTCAGGGGGCGGTGGTAGAGACAGGAAGAACATTAGGAGTCTATTCTTTGATATAAAGATGGCCAGTTACTGAATGCTTTCTCTTTGCCAGGAGCTATGCTAGGTGCTTTATATGCATTTTCTCATTTAATCCTTAAAAGTAGTTTTTGAAGCAGGTGCAGTAATTTCCCCCATTTTACAGGAGCAGGGGAATTGAGGCTTAGGGAGACAGGAGGGGGTCAAAGAAAGGGGGCAGGCAGTTCATCCTCGAAATAATCTGAATCTTGAATACTGAATTTTTTTTTGAAATACCCAAACTATCACTTTTACTTAATATTTGGATTACTTAAATAATTGGAGATCTCTTTCCCCCCTTTTTTCCCTATCTCTCCATTCACAGTATTATCAGTATAAAATTGGAAGTGACCTTGGAGATAATGAGTCCTACCCCTTTGTTGCACTAATGGTTTAAGACAAGGATCAGCAAACTATGGCTCCTGAGCCAAAGCTGGCTTGCAGGCTAAATATTGTTACATTTTTTTTTAAAGATTTAAAAAAATGCAAAGAATATTTTGTAGTGTGAAAATTGTGTAAAATTCAAAGTTCATTATCCACAAAGAAAGTTTTATGGGCACCCAGCCACCACTCATTCTTACCTGGCTGTTCTGGTATTACTGTGGCTGAGTTGAGCAGTTGACCCATGTTGTTACCTGAAAACTAGGTTCACCTCTTGGTGGATGTCAAGCCAGAAGACACAAGCAAGCCAAAGATCAGGAGAAGGAAGGATTTATTACTTGCAGCAAGTAAGGAGAACCCCGGGGATCTTCCCCAAAGCAGGGTCACGCGGAACAGCAAAACTGGGGGAGCTTTAAACCAAGGGTACAAGCATATTCATGAAGGGGCTTGAGCAGAGGAGAATTCAGCATAGAATTGGGGCCAGGGTCGACAGAGTCCTAGCGTTAGTTGATTGAAGTCACAGGGGTCAACATAGTCATTTCCATCCTCCACCTGAGGATGGAGAAACTTAAAGACGGTATCAGATTGTTATATATTTCCCTTGAGGAGGAACTAGGACTCTGTTTTACCACTGGACTGTTGTTTCTTGACTGCTTTTCCTTTGTTCCTGCATTCCCTTACTTCCCTTAAGATCATTAATTACTGAGACCTGTTCAAGAGCAGGCTTTGTGGCGAAGCTTAGATCACAAAATGGCTTAGGCCCAAAATGGCTTCTCTTATGTGAAGAAAGACATGCCTAGTTCTCTTTTTCCAGGGACCCACTACCCTCTCTGCTTACAGTATGGCCTGCAAACCATAAAATATTTACTATCTGATCCCTTACAGAAAGAGGGTGT
>NW_006785407.1:1721898-1734390 GCF_000442215.2 Lipotes vexillifer | reverse complement strand
ACAGAAAGAGTGTGTTGATCCCTGGATTAAGAGATTGTGATTCTTACTAGGGCTACCAGCGAAACTAGGAGTAGAACCCACATTTCTAAATCTAGTGCTTTTTATGCTATTTCACACTAAGAATCTTAGTATAATGTTTGATTTCCGTGTTTTCTTTATCATGAACTTAATTTCTAAATGTAATGTATACAAATGTTGTAAAATCCGAAAGGGACTATAGTTTCTATGTATCCTTCTAGAGCTAGTCTATGCAGATAAGTATGAACTTGTATTTTTTTCATTATAAATCTTACCACATCATATACATTGTTCTGCATTCCCCCACCCACCTCCTTCACCACCAGCCCCCAACACACACACACACACACACACACACACACACACACACACACACACACTTAAAAATACATCTTGGAAATATTTTGTGTTGGTTGGGAACATTGGCTCTGGAGCCAGACCCCTGGACTTAAATCCTACCTAGCTTCATTACTTACCATTCATTAGTTGTAACCTTGCTAAGTTACTTAACCTTTCTGTGTCAGTTTCTGCAGCCCAAAAAAGAAAAAAAAAGAAAGAAAGAAAGAAAGAAAGAATAATGGGATTAGTTTGAGACATGAGCTACACCTGTAAACAATTAGGACTCCCTGGCACAGTAAGTGTTCAGTAAATGTTAGCAACAGCAGCATCATAAATTGCTACTTTGTTCTTAATTATGTAAAATAACTGTTTGAAGTAACTGTGTAAAATACCGTAGCCTTACGTTTAGGTCTTTAATCCATTTAGAGTTTATTTTTGTGTACTGTGTTAGGAAGTGTTCTAATTTCATTCTTTTACATGTAGCTGTCCAGTTTTCCCAGCACCATGTATTGAAGAGGCTGTCTTTTCTCCATTGTATATTCTTGCCTCCTTTATCAAAGATAAGGTGACCATATGTGTGTGGATACTCTGACATAAATCACAGTAAGATCCTTTTTGACCCATCTCCTAGGGAAATGGAAATAAAAACAAAATGGGACCTAATGAAACTTAAAAGCTTTTGCACAGCAAAGGAAACTGTAAACAAGAAGAAAAGACAGCCCTCAGAATGGGAGAAAATATTTGCAAATGAAGCAACTGACAAAGGATTAATCTTCAAAATATACAAGCAGCTCATGCAGCTCAATATCAAAAAAAACAAGCCAATCCAAAAATGGGCAGGAGACCTAAATAGACATTTCTCCAAAGAAGTTATACAGATTGCCAACAAACACATGAAAGGATGCTCAACATCACTAATCATTAGAGAAATGCAAATCAAAACTACAATGAGGTATCACCTCACACGGGTCAGAATGGCCATCATCAAAAAAATCTACAAACGATAAATGCTGGAAAGGGTGTGGAGAAAAGGGAACCCTCTTGCACTGTTGGTGGGAATGTAAATTGATACAGCCACTATGGAGAATAGTATGGAGGTTCCTTAAAAAACTAAAAATAGAACTATCATATGACCCAGCAATCCCACTGCTGGGCATATACCTGAGTAAACCATAATTCAAAGAGTCATGTACCACAGTGTTCATTGCAGCACTATTTACAATACCCAGGACATGGAAGCAATCTAAGTGTCCATCAACAGATGAATGGATAAAGAAGATGTGGCACATATATACAATGGAATATTACTCAGCCATAAAAAGAAATGAAATTGAGTTATTGGAGTGAGGTGGATGGAAGTAGAGTCTGTCATACGGAGTGAAGTAAATCAGAAAGAGAAAAACAAATACTGTATGCTAACACATATATATGGAATCTAAAAAAAGAAGGTTCTGATGAACCTAGGGGCAGGAAAGGAATAAAGACGCAGACATAGAGAATGGACTTGAGGACATGGGGAGGGGGAAGGGTAAGCTGGGACGAAGTGAGAGAGTAGCATTGACATATTATACACTACCAAATGTGAAATAGATAGCTAGTGGGAAGCAGCTGCATAGCACAGGGAGATCAGCTCTGTGCTTTGTGACCACCTAGAGGGGTGGGATAGGGAGGGTGGGAGGGAGATGCGAGAGGGAGAGGGTATGGGGATATATGTATACGTATAGCTGATTCACTTTGTTATACAGCAGAAACTAACACAACATTACAAAGCAGTTATACTCCAATAAAGATTTTAAAAATAAATAAAATAAAATACCGTTGCACGGCTGTTTTAACTAACTGACTCCCTATTGATGATTATTTTTTATGATTTCAAAGTGTTGAATTGTCTTGTCCATGCCATTCAGCAGTGAGATTGGGCATATTTTCATGGGTTTAAGAGTCATTAATATTTTTCTTTTCTGTGAACAGTCTGTCCATCCTCTGCCTATTAAATTACTGGTCATTTCCTTATTGATTATAGGAGGCTTTTTACATATTATGGAAACTAGCACAATATATGATTTAAAAGTATTTTTTGTTTCATTGCTTGCCTTTTGACTTCACTTTACTGTTTTGTTTTTTTGTTTTTCTTAGCATGCAGAAAACTTCGTTAATTTTTTTCAAACAAAAGCCATATGATGTAGTTTGAGGTCATGTTAAATAGCTTGATATAGTTAAATAGGTTTATCTTACTTTGACATTACTTAAAACTTCTCCCATGTTGTCTTCTAGTACACTTATGATTTCTGTTTTTATATTTAAATCGTTAGCTAGAAAATAAAAGCATATAGTAAGGGGACTTCTCTGGGGGTCCAGTGGTTAAGACTCCATACTCCCAATCCAGGGGGCACGGGTTCAATCCCTGGTCAGGGAACTAAGATCCTGCATGCCACATGGCGTGGCCAAAAAATAAATAAAATATTTCCTTCCTTTAAAAAAGAAAATAGCATGTAGTAAGTATATTTTTATCCAGTGTAGGGTCAGCAACTTAGCTTTGCCTCTTCAAATCCTTTTTTGAAGTAGATGCTGTGTAAATCTCAGCAGTCAGAAATACCAAATTTCTCCTGGATATTTGAGGCTAAGTAGAAATGTTTGGTTTATTGCTGATGATATTCTCATAAAAGCAAGGGAAAAACACCTTTCCCAAGTAAAAGCCAGGTTAAGTATGCTGAAGAAAATGAACTAGACATTACATTCTTGAGAAATATTTCAGCATTTATTCACCTGAAGTCATTTATCTTTAGAATTCTTTTATGATTTTATTCTCTCACCTCGTTTAGGTTGCGAGTTATAAGGAGTCAGCATCACATAGACGCGCTTGTTGAGCATCGCAATGGCCAGACTGTGGTTTCGGCATCCACTCGTGAATGGGCCATTAAAAAACACCTTTATAGCACCAGAAATGTGGTGGCTTGTGAGAGTGTAGGACGGGTGCTGGCAGAGCGGTGCTTGGAAGCAGGAATCAACTTCATGGTCTACCAACCAACTCCTTGGGAGGCAGCCTCAGACTCGGTATTTTTGTTTTCATGTACTTAGTTAAAAGGTATTATGTTAATTCTTGACACTAGATATTTACATAATAATAGTTCCATTTATTAAGTTCTTTCCAGGTGTCAGAGCCTGAGGTGAGTATCCTGATGTGCATTACCTCACAGCAGCCTATAGCGTGTCAGGACTCATGTTCTGTAGGTCAGCTGAGGCTGGCTGGCCCAGTCCTTGTGGCACGGGGCAGGGTTCAAACCCACGTGACCGATTTCATAGCCATAATGTTGACCACTCTGCTTTCCTATTCATATAGTAACATCTTGTATATAGAATATTTTAAAATGCTGCTAATCCTTGATATCTCTACATCCTCTTTTTTCTTATCCGTGTCATTATTAACGTCACTTTCTGAAAAACCGGTGTAGGCTGGGAAGTTAGCAAGGATCAAATCAGTTGTTTATTTCTCTTTCTCTTGGGAAGTGAACTATTGTCAGCTTGTGGTGTTGGCTTAATCTTTAACTTTTTTCTTGATCTTCAAAACCAGATGAAACGACTGCAGAGTGCCATGACAGAAGGTGGTGTGGTGCTGCAGGAGCCTCGGAGGATCTATGAACGAAGCAGAAGCATTGTTTGATACTTGTAAATGTAAAGCTGTCAGCTATTCATTCATCAGAAGAGAGTCTCTAGATGAACCGCCAGCTTGGACGTCTTGTACAATAACCTAACGGTGGAATGTTGTTAGTAGTTAAGGTTGTCATCCTCTCCCCTTGTGTGTGTTTGTTTTAAATCCAGGGCTAAATTCTTCTCCTCTCTCTGACGTGAGAGAAGTATTTGAGAAGAGCTGTTGCCAATTATAATTAACTTTTTTTTTTTTTTTTTTTGGTGGTACGCGGGCCCCTCACTGTTGTGGCCTCTCCCGCTGCGGAGCACAGGCTCCGGACGCGCAGGCTCAGCGGCCACGGCTCACGGGCCCCCGGACCGGGGCACGAACCCGCGTCCCCTGCATCGGCAGGCAGACTCTCAACCACTGCGCCACCTGGGAAGCCTATAATTAACTTTTGAGGAACAAATGTTTATAAGTTAAAGAATAAAGGTATATTGTGAACTCTTATTTTCTGGTTATATGACATTTTCTCTGCCTTTGAGCTCACTGTGGCATGGGTACACATAGGTTTATGCATTTGTCACCGTGGCTGGGTCACACTGGGTTACCGCTCAGGGTGTGGAGGTGTTTTTTTAAAAGGAGATGTCAATATCAGTCAATTTATTATAAACAGTCACGTGAAGATAAAAGGGGCAAATCCTAACCTCAGTTGGGCTCCTGGATCCTAACAGAACCAGGTTTGAAAGAAGAAAGGAATGCAGTGAGGAAAGGAAATGGACAGGGTTAGTGTATGCTAAGTTTGCCATCAAGTGAAAATTTGTTAGGTAGGAGATGAAGCTTGAAGTACATTCAGGTTAATTTAAAATTGAAGTGGGGTAGATGGGAATCACGGCGGATCTCTTAAATGAGTGGCTAAATCAAAGTAAGGTGTTAACTGATTTGGGCTATTTAAGACATGCGAAGAGGAAGAACCAGTAAGCAGTTACAGTGGCTTCTAGAGCATTTCCCCCCACGTTTGAAATGTGTACTCCCAATTGTATATTTATACAGAAGTGAAATAACATCGCTACTGTTGATCTAAGTATTAAGTGTATTATTATTTTAACAAGAAATACGTATGCACCAACATTTTTTAAAAGTTTGATTCACTCTGAGAGGCCTTCAGAGTGCAATGGCTTAGTAGTCCCCTTTTGATCAACAGATACCCCAGTGGACACATTTATAAATACACAGTATAGTTCTAATAGTTTCTTCCCTCTTCTTAAAGATTGAAGCATCTCACTTTGAAGACCACAGTCCTAGAAGGCTGTTCAGACAAGTCTAGAATTCAGGGCAGGATGCAAAGGAGACCATGGACTGGAGTAGTGTGGCTTTGGAAATTGACAGTGACAAAAACAGGGTTCACCTGTAAGGGACGCCATAGGTAGGGATTTTTTCTAGGCGTATGATGTAGATCCATCTCTGTACCAAGAACTTCAGTTTGATGGGCAATTTTTGAGGCTTTGTGTGGCAAGTTTGATGCAAGGTATTACAAGGGCAGCAATGATGCAAAATAGAGGGAGAGGCGGGGTGCTGGGGAGGGGGTGGGACAGACCCATATGCTGGCAGCGATGGCCACGTTGGGAAGAAGTGCGGATTTGGAAAAGCGACAAGATGCGGCCCCTCTATCCCCGCACCGTAGCTGCAGTACCTGATCCTCAGTTCCTTCAGGTGCTGTTTACTGGTCCGTTCCCACTGTTTCAGGCTCTTCTTTTTCCTACCGTTCCTCTTCACACTCTACCTAAATGATATTCTCCCCTTGTAGGGATTGCGAAGAAATTGCTGCGGAGCAAGGTAAACGGCCTTTGAGCGCCAGGGCGGAGTCTAACTAAGCTTCCCCTCAGCCTAGGGGGCCAAGTGTAAGATCAAACGCCCGTGGGCGGGCAGGTGGCCGGCGCTGCCCTCCGCTGGTCAGAGGCCCCCGGGGCTGGGGGCAGCGGGTTTCCCCGCCGCGAGCCCTTTAAGACGGCGGCGCGGCGGAAGCGCGTGGCAGCACGTGGCCGCACTGGGCGCCCTCGGCCGAGCTGCGTGGCCATGGACGTGGGCGCCGATGAGTTCGAGCAGAGCCTCCCCCTGTTGCAGGAGCTCGTCCTGGGCGCGGACTTCGTGGGTAAGGCGCCGGGATTCCGGGCCTCGTCGCCGCAGCCCTCTGGCCGGCGGGAGGGTGTGGTTCGGGCGGCACAGGGCGGAGAGGTGAGGCCCGGCCGGGTGGTTGCCAGGCTGCAGGAGGCTCAAACAGGGTCCCTCCGAAGGACAGGGGGTGTTCCTTCTCGGGCCTGGGTGGGGGGCGGGGGATGTTAGGCAGCAGTTACAGCCTTGGCCTCAGTATGGTCCAGGTGGTACGGGGTGGCCTGGCTTGTCCTTGCTTTGGCTTCCTCTGTTCTCCCTTCTTGACCTCACCTGGCCTCTTGAGCACCAAGAAGGTGAGCCAGAACTTTTACCACCAGCAGCGTTTACAGCACAAAGAGCCTTGCGATGGCCTGCGCCAGGGGACTCTTATCTTTCTTGCCTCCCCTGCAGGTCTAGACATAGAGTTCACTGGCCTTCGTTCTAACCTGTCCGGGCCCCAGCAGATCAGGTAAAGCTAAAACTGCCTTAGAGCTGAGCTGGAGAGGTTCTCGGCCGCGCGCTCCTGGATGACACTCTGGCCGGCCAGCATTGTTTCCCGACAGGCACCCTGTTGGCATTGGGCGGGCAGGACAGCATTTTGTGTGGGGTTTGGGGACCTGGCCCTTGTCCACGAAACGCTGGTTCTCTAGTTGTAACGAGGAAAGTGCTGCCCCTGGTTGAGACGTGCTGATCCAGCATGGAGGCTGTGCTGCCTTGATGCCATCTGCTTGCCTCTGCACTGAGATGCCTATTTTTTCACAGTCTGTTTGACTTGCCATCAGAGTGGTATCTAAAGACCCGTCAGAGTGTTCAGCAGTTCACCATCTGTCAGATTGGTGAGTTTAATCTTCAGCTGTTTCTTATAAGTTACTGAAATAGAGACTTTCTTCCTTTTATTTTTTTTGCCGTTCGCGGGCCTCTCACCGCTGTGGCCTCTCCTGCCGCGGAGCACAGGCCCTGGACGCGCAGGCCCAGCGGCCACGGCCCACAGGCCCAGCCGCTCCGCAGCACGCGGGATCCTCCCGGACCGGGGCATGAACCCGCACCCCCTGCATGGGCAGGCGGACCCCCAACCACTGCACTACCAGGGAAGCCCTCTTCCTTTTTTTAAATTGTCTTTGTGTTTCCTACTGGTAAAACAGCTTTGGCGCCTTTGTGAGATACTGGCTATCATTTTGCGTGCTCATGTGGTTTTTGGCCGTGTCATGCCTGCGAGACCTAACACTTCAGAATAAGCAGAAACGTGATCTCCATGCCTAAATCAACATTAAGGAACTTGTACCATCTTTCAGGGAAGAATTTGTATGTTTTCTTTAAACAAAACTCATATACAAGATCATACTATAAACATGTTGTTCTGCATCGTTTTTTTTCTTCCCCACGACTGGGGTTTAGAGATCTTTCTATATCAGCTTATACAGATTTCCTGTTCGTTTTTTTTTTTTTTTTTTTTTTTTTTTTTTTTGGCGGTACACAGGCCTCTCACTGCTGTGGCCTCTCCCATTGCGGAGCACAGGCTCCAGACGCGCAGGCTCAGCAGCCATGGCTCACGAGCCTCTCCGCGGCATGTGGGATCTTCCCCGACCGGGGCACGAACCCGTGTCCCCTGCATCGGCAGGCGGACTCTCAACCACTGCGCCACCAGAGAAGCCCTCCTGTTCGTTTCTAACAGTTGCATAGCACTCCAAACTGAATGTATCTGTTGGCTCCCTGTCCTAATGATGAGTACTTTGGTTACCATTTGTATGTGATGAAACAGGGTTGCATTGACTGTCTTAGTGTTTATGTTACTGTGCATTTGTGAATGTATGTGTTTTGTATACTTGTAGCAGTGGAGTATGTGCACTAAAGTATTGATTTGTTGTCTAACTATTGCTCTTCCTACCAACCGTCTGAGAAGTTTACAGAGACTTACACTAACAGGGAATGTGTCTGTTTCCCTCACTCACACTGAGTATTACCAGTCTTAATTTTTTGCCCACCTGGTAGAGGAAAAATGATCTAAAATTACTGTTCTGATTTACATTTTTAATACAGGATCAACAAACTTTTTCTGTAAAGGGCTAAACTAAATATTTTAGGCTTTGCAGGCCATACTGTCTCTGTTACAACTGCTCAGTGCTGCCCTTGTTAATGAGAAATCAGCTGTAGTTAATACACGAATGAGCATAGCTGTATTTCAATAAAACTTTATTTAAAAAACAGGTCATGAGATATTTTACTGATTCTTTTCCTGTGAATGATGGTGAACATCCGTGTGTGTGTGTGTGTGTGTGTGTGTGTGTGTGTTTCGCTCTGTGTCCTTGTCCTTTGCTATTATTCTGTTGTTATTATTTTTCTTAATTGTGAGACCTCTTTGAAAGTATGGGAAACAGCACTTAGATGCGTTTGTATTGTTTTCCCCCTACTTCGAAGTCTTTTTCACTTGGTGTGTGGTCTTTTTAGCGGTACAGACATTCTAAAGCAATTAAATGTATACATCTTCATAGATCTTAGTGTTTTCTCTTTTTTTTTCTTTTATTATCCCTTTTTTCTCTTTTTTTTCTTAGTGTTTCCTCTTACTAGTTTTAAAACCATAAAAGTGCCAATTTAACATTCTGTGTTTGAACAACTATTCACAATTATATTTCAGTAATTTCCGTGTGAATGACAATTTGACAGTTCTCATGTTTTGACTCTTCTCTTCGTTTCTTTCTTTTTTAGAAGTTATCCTAAAGCTCGTACAATAAGTTTGGGTGCAAAGTACTATTCAGAAGTTTTTCTGTAGTTAACTTCTGGTAGCTTTTCTTTTGGTATTCATTCTCTCTACTCTCATTCTTCTAGGATTGTCTATGTTTTCCAGTATTGAAGGCGAGTCAAACAAGTATGTATAAAGACCTTTGGCAAAACACATGGCTCTTGCCCATTTACCTTCTCCACCTGCTCCCCCTTCAAATTCTGCGTCAGGCTCTGAAGCGCTTTGGACCCGGGTGCTCTGTAGACTCTCCTGCTTCTGTGCCCGCCACCTCCCTCCCCTGCCGATGCCAGCTGGTCCTTCAAGTCTCTCAAAGCAGCACCATCTCTGAGGGCCTTTCCCAACACCCCTGTACCTTTGGTGCCCCTTTCCCCATTTCCTTGTCTCCTGTGTGCGCCTTCGGGATTGCAATTAACAGTGTTCTGATGAAGGTGATGTACCTCCCAGGCAGGAGCAGTCAAAGGATGCTGAGTGGCAGCCCCACTGTCTCAAATAGGACGTCAGACTTCGTTCTCCAAGGGCAGGATCTCTGCCTTTTTTCATTGGCCACCCCCGTGCCAGTCATTGTGCTTGAAATATAGCTGACATTGAAATACAGTGGACCCTTGAACAACACAGGGTTTGAGCTGCATGGGTCCACTTATACTCAGATTTTTTTCACTAAAATGACGGTACCGATGTGTAGACACAGGGCAGACTGTAAATTATACGCGGATTTTGACTGCATGAACGGTTGGTGCCCCTATAACCGCCGTGTTGTTCAGGGGTCAACTGTACTTATCAAGTGGAGGGAAGACCCCCCTCTGAAGCCTGTGGTGTGAGCCAGAATTCTAAAACTGGTTTTCATCTTTTTCTCCTTATGTGTATTTTTTTTCTAGGTATGAAGCCCATTCGTGTAACTTCTTTCTCTTCCCTACAACGTTTGGGATTTTGGATTCAGAGTTCTCTTTCCAGGCTTCTAGTGTTCAGTTTTTGAATGAGCATGGCTTCGATTATAACAAGGTACAGCATCGGAGGAGGGGACCGGGAAGGGTTGAAAGGCTATCTAGCCCACCTGGTCTGAATCCATTTCCTGTCCCCTTTCTGACTTGTCCTCAAAACGCGGACAAGGAAGGTTTCTTTCCACTCTGATGCCAGCACAGAGGATGCCTCTGACTAGTTTCCTTGTCTGTTCCTACCTTCAGTTTCTCAAAAATGGAATCCCATATATGAACGAAGAACAGGAGAAGAAAATTAAACACAGCATCCTGACTGGGAACTGGAGAGTTCGCAGGTAAATCCTGCTTCTCTGGGTGCTTTGTGGGTTTCTTTGCTGCTGGTGCGCTTCTGGCTTTCCTGTGCGTAGACGTGCTGTCTCCAGGACAGGCTGACCTCACACCATCACCTTTAGCTGGCGTAGCTTCCTGGACCTGCGCTCAGCCAAACGCAACAGCCCGAAGTGCTGGTGATACCGTTCTTAGGCCTGAGAAACCTCTCACTGTGTAGCGTGTGATTTTAGTGTTTAACAATGAAAGGGAGAAAGAACTGACTGTTAATTTGGTACTCAAAGAGGCAGGAACTCCATTCCAGGGCTAGAGGGGAAGATGGCTCTGTTGGCCTCCCTGTGAGATGTTATGTTGGCCTCCCATGTGATCTTAGGGATTTTTCAAGGTAAATCACAGGTAGCCTTGACCAGGTAGTCACATGCCTTGGCTTGGGCATGTTGCCCTACGTGCTTGACACTGCTGTGTTCCCCAGGGCAGGATCTCTTCCTTTTTTCTTTGGCCTCCAGTGCCTGTTGTTGTACTTGAAACCCAGTTGTACTGTAGAGCTGGGGCCAGGCCTGCACAGCCGTGTTGTGTGCTAGAAGGAGCAGGCTGCCCGGGCCCACACAGGCCCTGCTGTCTGCTAGTTTTCTGGTTTTGAACCAGTCCTCTAAGCTCTTTGAGCTTGAGACTCTTTGCCTGTATCAAGAAGGGGTTAAATTAGACAGCTTTTAGTTCTGGAATGTTATGATTATCTGGTCCAGATAATTATGTAATGTGGGCATTTTTTTTTTTAATGTCTGTTTGTGGTTTTTTTATAAAAATACCATTTGGAAGGGAAAAGCAACTTGAGTTTTTAATCTTCTGTTATCTTCAAGTGTTGGAGAAAAGTCTTTCCTTTTCTCAACATAACGTCACGTCCTTGTATTTCTAACGCAGGAGAAGGTGTACTTACCAGAGTTGCTGTCTTGTCCATGCTTCAGCAGGTGGTGCTTTTTCACCTCTGAGAGCAGAATTGAGAAGACACGCCTGATGGTGTTGTTCAGTGTGGGCTGCATCCCAGCGCCCTCCCGCCCGTAGGCCCGTCCGAGGGAGGGGCAGAAGGGCTCCTGAGGACAGACCAGAGGGTAGAGGCCAAGTGATTGGCTTCCTGTTGCAAAACAAGACTCAGAAAAGAAGTGGTCTCTTTGGGGTCCATTCTCTTGCCGAGATCACAGTGTTAAAACGGGAGCCTTCAGAAGCCTCTCCCACATTAGCGTTGTCTTATGGTTCTGTGGGGTCTTCCCCAGCATTCCCGCTTCACTGTGCCCATTTTCAGTTCTCTGGATAAAGACCAAATCAAGGTGGTGATTGACGAGGTGACGCGCTGGCTGGACCTGGCAGAGGAAGGCGACTGGATGACCCTCCCTGGTATCACCGGTAGGCAGGAGGTGGCTTCCTGGCCTGGGAGCCGTGGAACCGGCCGCTGTCACGTGCTGGAGGATGGGGGAGCATCCCTTCTCCCCTGGTGGATCCTGGGCGGCAGCTCAGCAGACACATGGTCCTTGTGGTTAGATAGAGCCCTGACCTCAATTCGGAGGTTGAAGGGTTTTCAACTGATTCTGAATTTTAAGGTTGAGGGAGTAAAGTTCCATTCAGAGCCATCCTTCTTATCCCAATCCTTGGTGCCCTATGGACTCTTGCTTTGCTGTTGTTAATCTCTGAATTTCTCTGAATTTCCCCCAACGGGACAATGTGGGATCACAATGAACCTGCCCTAGAATAGCGGTTCTCAGCCCTGGTCGGTGGACCCCAGGGGTCTCTGAGACCCTTTCCAAGGGGTTCACAAGGTCAAAACTCTTGTCAGAATATCACTCGGCTGTCACTTGCCATTATCATCGTGCCATTTGCACTGATGGTCCCGCAGCAGCGGTGGATAGAGCGGCTGGCACCTCAGCACAGGTGAAGGGAGGCGCGTCCAACCACGCTGGTAGTCGTATTCTTTGTTACTGCTTCCAGTTTTTAAAAATTCCAGTTTTACTTGGAATTTAGTGAAATAATAATTCTTTTTAGTGAAATAATAATTCTTAATTTTATTAAATCTCAACATTTGATTGCTCATCTTTTAAAATATTCTGTGTATCAAAATAAGTACAGAAAAAATAAATGTTCATGAAACATTGCTGCTGCTACCAAAGTGCAGTGGTTGTCTTGAGCAAAAGCACTTGTGCAGGTTTTTGTGTTGAGAGCTGAATTAGCTCCTTTTTTTTTTTTTTTTTGCGGTACGCAGGCCTCTCACGGTTGTGGCCTCTCCCGTTGCGGAGCACAGGCTCCGGACGCACGGGCTCAGCGGCCATGGCTCACGGGCCCAGCCGCTCCACGGCATTTGGGATCCTCCC